>NW_021604597.1:715781-829249 GCF_004785775.1 Grammomys surdaster
GGAAGGAGGGAGAGAGAGAGAGAGAGGGAGAGAGAGAGAGAGAGAGAGGGAGAGAGAGAGAGAGAGGGAGGGGGATAGGGAGAGGGAGAAAGAAAAAGAAGGAAAGAAGGAAAGAAAGAAATTAAGTTCTCTTTAACATGCATGGCTCCAAGAATGTCTGAGACACTAAATCATTAGGGGAAAAAATTTAATGAATTAACTATAGTTTCCTTTATTTTTCATTAAGGATAAACCTCTTGGGATATGTTTGCAGCAATGTCATTGGCTTCCTTATTGTTTTATTCATGATTATAATGCAACCATCTAGCAAAAGTGGAATAAGCCAGTGGGGAAGGCACTTCCTAGAAAACTTAAAGATTTGAGTTTGATTCCCCTGGGGCCCACATGGTGGAAGAGGGACACAGACCCCCAGTGTCGTCTCTGACCTCTACATGTGCACTGTGGCTTGATGTGACTCTAAACAAACAAATAGATGTAAAGCAAATTGTACTACTTGTTAAAAGACTACCACAGTATTGCAAGGAATTTCCTACATTCAGCTTTGTTTGCTGATTCTTAACTATTTTTACAAAGTTAGAACTATTTTTTATCTGTAGGAGTTCAAGTAGCTAAATAAATTAATCATAAAACTGTGTGACCAATATATTACATTTTCATGAAATTTACTATTTCACTATAATTAGAAATAATTAAAGCCTGCCACATCCAGAATAAATTTTTAAAATATTCCCCTGCCCCAGTTTCTGAATGTATTAAAATAAGAAACAAAATTGTTGTCTTCATAAAAAACAATTGCTTATACAAGAAAAAACTTTTCCTTTTGATAAGAAATTAAGACAGGACATAATTAATGGGGCTAGAAAGGGGATTTGAAAAAAAGGAGACAAAATCCTAATGGCCACATCTTTCCTTGACCAAGATGATCTTATACTTCTTTCTTTAAGATATTATAAAATGAGGGCCCATTATAGAAAATGGAATTTGAGGCCTTAATCCGTTAGGACCAATGGAGTCTTCTTTCATGATTTATAGGAACTGTAGAAGCAGAGATTAGGGATCTTTGTTTCATTATAAGAAATAAAAATGTAAATGATTTAAATTTGTAAGGTGCCAGCTTGGTTAATAGAGGAAAAAAATCAAAGTTGTTCACAAACTTTGCAGCACATGACAATATAAGTGGAGAACAAATTATGAAGAATGTTATGATACGGCTGTGGACTTCTAAAATGGTAATGTAGGGGTCACTAAAGGTTTGAAGGATAAACAGACTGGGTTTATATAAATCATATTGGAATAAAATAATTCCCACAACATTTTTGTATAAAGCTTATCTTCTTGGAAGCAATACAACACTGTTGTGATATGGCAGTTTCTCTTTTATTTTCGATATTTATATTTTCATTTTGAAGTCTAACATATAGTATATATGTGTTTAGATACCTTTGAGACCATTCTACAAGGCATATCTTATAAGGGCAACAGTGGGCATGGGCAGGTTTAGAGACTGAGCAGGACTCTTACAAAAGATTTATGACCAAAAACTCAACATGACTGGAGGTATATCTAAAATTCCTTCCTAGGTCCTAACTTGGATGTACATGAATTTCAGAGATCATGGCAGCTTATAGTGTTGGAAACAGAATCTGTGAATCTCAAAGTTAAGAATATAAAGCTTACAGATTTTTGTTCTTTTCTTCAACCAATTATTGGTACTTCTTCTGGTTTGCCTCCAAAAAGTAGGTCAACATAGTCAAGTGGACAAGTATAATAGCTTTAAAAATTCCATCTAGAGAAAGGCTTTTCTTTCCACTGAACTCTTAAATGAAGCATGAATGACACTGATTTTTAAGTAAAAGTGATAATATTACTGATTTACCCAGGTATCTGCTACATCGTTTTTTGTTTTTATTCACTAGTTCTGAGAATTTTCATGTGGTCGTGGTAACCATGAAGAACAGCTAGACGGTAAAACCAAGGTAAGTGTGAGACCTGGGACATCAAACCATCTACTCAAGTACCCTGCCTGTGCCTTGGAGATCTGCTTGAGCACATTTCCTCTTCTGGGCTTTGAACAATCAGGAGTGATACATGAAGTTTACTTTCTAGGAGATACAAGCATGCAATTAGACAGATTTATTTTCCAAGTAATGGTAGTAAGTCTCGAGAAAAAAATGAAGCAACTGTGGAAAACAGTGAGGAAGACTCATAGACAAGATGATATTAGAAGGAAGTACAGGACCAAGGGGTCAGAAAGACAAAAGTGAGTATTATGTCAATGGAAACAATGTCAGATCTGTAGACTTGTCCATGGAGAGCTTGCTGTCTATACTGAGGTAGCAATATGCTAGTACCCTTGAGCATGTCATTGTGTGAGTGGTGAGTGGATGTGGATGGAGATGGTGAGAACAGAAAGCGAATGGCAATGAAGTTAAATGACTTATAAACCACCAGGCATTATTTCTTATGTCACTGGATTCTGCTGAATGCAGAACAAAGAAATGGTTAAGTGGAGAAGGTTAGGATGCTACAAACATAACCTGAGCGTATGAAACTAGGAACACAGCTGGCCAGTTAGGTGTAGAGGGTTAGCAGTGACTAGATCCTATGGCAGACAGGATTTTTCTTAATTTTCAACTTTATGTTTTGAGAATTTCTAATTTGAGTATAGTAGTTACATCATTTCCACCTCTTTCTTCCTCCTTGGATTCATTCTCTGTCCCCTTCTCAAGCTCATGACCTCCTCTATGATTTTGTTTCATTTTACACACACACACACACACACACACACACACACACATCCTACTGACCTCATTTTGTGGTGCTTTTATCTACATGTGTTTAGGGACCACCATTTAGGTTTGGGGCATCTATCAGTGGCTCCTCCCTTTAGAAAACTAGTTTCTCCTTCTCTCAGTAGCCATCGATTTCCTGTATCTCTTCATCTAGATGTGGGAACTTGTGAAATCTCTATCAGCAGTTTTGGACATATGGCTTTATGACATCTGTCAGTTTGAATCATTTGTTACAGTCTAGGCATCCTATTTATCAAGCTTCTCAAAGCCATGACTATGTCATGTAACACACCTTTGTAGTGTTTTGTAAATATTGGACTATATGCTTGCTTGTATAGGATTTTACATTAAGACTCATTCAGCCAGAACTCATGAAGCTTCCTACTATCTCACACCTGCCAAAGCTCTTTAGGCAAATGCTTCTTTTAATTTCATGCTATAGAAATTCAAGCATCATTTGGTTAAAGCAAACTGAATTCAAAGACAGCAGAAACAAACAAAATAAAGAGTAAATGGTTAACGAAGACTGAAGGCAAAGAAAACAGAAACAAACAAAATAAACTGTAAGTGCAGACACACAGAGAGAAACATATATCAGGTTGTTCCTAATCGGCAGCCTACGTTTCCAATAGATTCAGTAAGTCTTAGGAGGTTAGTGTCAGGGAATGACTAAGTTATCAATTTCACATAGCTACTAAAGCCAGTAAAACTCTGCACATGTTTTTATCTGGTATTCAATTTCAATAATGAATAAAAAAAATAGTCCTAGTCATAGTTAAAGATACAAAAATGATAAATTCAAACTTACTTAATTAGGGTTCAGTGTTTACTTTACAAATACACATAGGTAAATAAAAATCTCCAGGAAAGCAAAGACATGAAAAGGAATGCTCACCATGCTTAGCTGTGGAATCCTTCCTTCCATCCGCTACACCAGCCTCCACAGCTCAGAGCATGGATCTTCAATATACCTACAGCACATCAGATGGATGAAACAGAAACAATATATTCTATCAAGGGAGCTGATGTGGCCCTGTAGGCTTCATGTCCAATTCACAGTCTTGTCTGCTCCCTGGCTTTCTTAAAGTAGCTTGTGACACATTATATACTCCAAAAGTTAAACAACAACAACAACAAAAACAGCAATAAAACTTTTCCAGATTTGATAAGCTGCAGAGAACACAGAGCTGAGAAAGAAAATCTAATTGAATTTTACTTTATCAATCATTTTTAGAACTGTATGCTTGCTTATACTGAATTTCCAATACAAATATCAAAGATAATTTCATTCCAACAAGAAATTGGCTTTTACTCACTAATAAGAAGATTCTTGAAGTTTGGGATGCCATTTTCATGTTTGGGAAACCAAGAATGTACTAGCAGAACAACCACAAAAATTGTTAAGCACAATCAGCTTCATTTGATAGTAGTTGGTGATTCAGGGAAACACATAAAGTAGCAAGGCTAAGGTGGGAATTTGTCTTACTCTCACTAGAGTCTGTGTTTAGCACATCTGTGCTATATCTGATAAGACAATACATATTTAATTCTATCCCAAAACAACAATTATATTTCTATCAATGTGTTCATTGTAACATAAATTAAAGTACAGGAGAATATATTTGTTTTGATTCTGTGTGATACCAAGTCATTGTTACACTGTTTTTAGTACTTACTTGTTCTTCCATAAGAATCTTCAAGCACCATTCATTGTTTAGCTGTGGGTGTTTGTATGTGTCTGAGTCAGCTGCTTGTGGAAGCCTCTCAGAGGACAACATGCTTCTGTCTACAAGTATAACAAAGTGTCAGGGATTGATGCTTGACCATTGGATGGGTCTCAAGTTGGGTCACTTAATGGTTGGTCATTCCCTCAGTCTCTGCTCTATTCCCCTTCCCTAAATTTTTTGTAGACAGAATAAATTTTGGGTTGAAAGATTTGAGTGTGCGTTGGGTCTCTCTCTATCACCTACTGGTGTTCCTGCCTGGCTATAGCAGGTGGCAAGTCCCAAAGGGGATAGGAACCCCATAGGAAGGTCAACAGTTGTCAACTAACCTGGATCCTTGCAGATCTCAAAGCTTGAACCACCAACCAAAAAACATACATAGGCATATATGCAGCCTGGTCCTTATGTGGATCTCAAACAATTGGAATAGGGGCTATCCCAAAAGCTAATGCCTGCATGTGGGATGTGTTCTTTTCTCTGGGCTATCTTGTCTGGCCTTAGTGGGAGAGGAAGTATCTAACCTTGCAGAGACTTGAAGTGCCAGAGTGGGCAGAGGGATACCTAGCGGGTTCCCCACCTGCTCAGAGGAGAAGGAGAGGGATGACTAGGGAAGAATTGTGGGAGGGAATGACCAGGAGGGAGGCAGTGAGCAGGATGTAAAGTGAATAAGCAATATATATATATATATATATATATATATATATATATATTTACATATATACATATATATATATATCTGTACTTGTTGATATCATGACTATAATTAACAAGATTGTGTGATAAATATAGTGTGAAGAAGCTTTAAAAAAAGGCATACTGACAATTTTATAGAGTACTACTAAGTAAGTTTCAGAACAAAAGGATAAATTATTATTTTTTATGACAGCCCAAGTGAATTTTAATTCTGTTACATTCTATGTTTAGTAACTTGTTCATTTCCAATTTGGAAAACATGTATTGTTTCTTTGCTCAGTTTCTACAAAATGTTATTATTCTCCTACCTATTTCTCAACTTCTTCATCTACTATTCTTGTACTATTAGCAACAATCTTCTTAGTTCAGTGACTCTACCTGTCAATATTATAGATCAATATTCTAGGTTACCTGACAAGTCAGGTAAAGATTCCTGACTGCTCAAAACAGAAACACACGTATCAGGGTTCCTGACTATCACTATACAGTTTTGTGAATGGAAAAGGAGACGATATAAAACATAACCTCCCATTTCTCATATTTTACAAGTGTATAATTTTGTGACACTTTTAGTACAACTATCAAGCTATGCCAAAATATTTAAATAACTCAGAATATTATCACTTCACATATTTTAAAATTTGAGAGCAATAATATTGCTCAACCAAAAGCTAATTTTTAAACCTGAGAGTATTGGCTCACATATAGAATCATATCACTCATGAGGTTACAGAACCATAGCCATAAGTTCGAGAACAATAGATGTTATGGAATACAGTCCTCATTAGGCTCAGCTAAAATGAGACCATGCCTGTCTCAAAAGCAAATAGATAGATAGATAGATAGATAGATAGATAGATAGATAGATAGATAGATACTATGAATAGCATATTTTAAGGATTAAGGCTTTTGTACATTTAGGTGTGGATACATGCAATATATATAAATGTTAAATCACATTTTGAGATTTTAGTCTTATTATTCTTTGTAATAATTTTATTGCTTAAAAGACAAAAAGATAAGCTAAAATCAGATTAAAAAGGTATTTGATAAAATGCTTTGGTACAAAGATAATCAATCTATGTTTAGATTTATAGCTAGAATTAGTTCTCTACTATCTTTCATATAATTGTTAACAATATTGTATGTTGAATGAGATGGCCTTTGGCTTTGCATTGCTTATCAATGTTGTCTGAATTATTTCTGTAATGACTAGAAAATTACAACCATCAAATTGTTGTCTTGATTTTACTTCAGTTTATTTTAACGAATAACTATTTAACTATTAATTTCAAACTCATTCAGCTCCGTAATAATTCTGATGCCCCACTGCTGCTGAATAACTATTTTGCTATAGCCAAACTTTTGTTTCATCATGATTTATCTTTAAAAAATTTCTGTTTTTTCTCTCAGAGAAGCCATCCTCATTGCTGCAATAAATTTCCACCCAAGAAACCAGTCATTCCCAAGACAACACTGTATTTCATCTACCACGTAAATGTCACATGCTATAGTATCTAAGGTCAGATAGTCCACAAACACTGAAATAACAGCTATATATCATTTTAATTTGCTTACTGAAAATTTAACAGTGTATGAAATAAGAATTACTTTTTGTGGAAACAGAATGCTTCAGTGAAGAACTGAGCCCCATTTGGATGATGAAAAGCAGCAATATCAAGGCTGAAGCAGTGATCATAGGGACCTAAGGTTAGAACCCAGGACCTACGTAAAGGTGAGATGCACTGAAATAGGTCTGTAACTCAGAATTGCATGTAACTCACCAGAGAAGTGGATCTTGGAGCCTGCTGACTATCCTACTGAGTTTTAACTGCTTGCCCCAGGTTCAGTGGGACACACTGTCTCATGAAATAAGGTAGAAAACAGTAGAGGAAGATGCTCATGTCTGACCTTTATATGATACGTGCACATACATGTACCACAAAACACCAAAGGGAGGAAAAAAGGGAAGGGAGGAAGGAAGGAAGGAAGGAAGGAAGGAAGGAAGGAAGGAAGGAAGGAAGGAAGGAAGGAAGGAGAAAAATGAAAGAAACTATCAATATTTGCTATACTGTTAACGAGAGATAAAAAGTCCTCAGAATTATGAGCTGTATATGTAGAATCTGATATTATATACTTAATGAGTCCCACTCTAGACTGGAATGAAGATTCTAATTTCAATCTTTTTGCTTTACCAGAGGCAATTGCATAGACTATTCCTTGAGGGTCTATGGAGAAAGCTCCTGACCCTACACCAGATTGCTGCTAATAAACAACTGTTTTCTGGAAGCAGTTGGTTATCACAAAGGACCATGGGCCTTGGACCAACCATGTTTATGGTTATTCCTCTTACAGAACCTCCAAGAGGAGGCTGTTATCAAAAATGCCACTGAAATTCTCTTCTAGAGCCTCTGACAAAGCCTTTTTTTGTAACTAAGCCACTTCTCTGTTGTGCTTAATTATGTACACTCCTGTTCACACTACTTCTCTCTCTCAACATTCTGAGGTCTACAAAGGAGAAAAAGGTGTATCTTGGGCCCCTGAGCACTAAGACAATCCCCTCTACCTAATACAAGTGCCATCTCAGCAGCATTGTTCCTCTTCCAGAGGAAATGGGCCATACTGAGCTAGAACCTAGTCCCACACCTGGTAATCCTATTACAGCAGGTCAATAAAGACTGCAGAGTCGTTTGAGGTTTCATACAGCATCTTAATTTATCCCTTTATGCACAAGGATTCAAAGTGGTTCATGATTTCACTTTTCGCTCAGATGTTTTTCTTCAGCCAAGATGAGGCTAACGACATGTCAATAGATATTTGTGAATCTGGGATATTTCTAATGGAAAAGAAAGTCCTCAAAATATATAGTATATATCTATGGATGAAAAGATAAGTCAGATGGATTACATAGATAGATGATTGAGAGATGATAGATAGATAGATAGATAGATAGATAGATAGATAGATAGATAGGTAGATAGATAGATAGAGATACATAGGTAGATAGATAGTTACATAGGTAGGTAAATAGATTGATTGATAGATAGATTAGATAGGTGAATATATACAGATGATTGATAGACCTGTATATAATAGATTACATAATAGGTTGAATAGGATAGATAGATTATAGATGATAGATAGATAGATAGATAGATGATAGATTATATAGAGAAGATAGATAATAGATGATAAATGATAGACAAACAGATGATAGAAAGAAATAGATAATAGATAGATAATGGATAGATAGATGATAGATGATAGATAATTGATAATCAAACAGACAGATAACAGAAAGGGCAGATAGATAGATAGATAGATAGATAGATAGATAGATAGATAGATGATAAGAGTGATAGATACTTAATGATAGAACACAGGTGTTAAATTTCTCAAGACATATCAAATTATTCTATTTGAGAAAGAAGCAAATAAAATAAAAGTTTTGTAAACAGTCGTGATGTCACAATGATGCTGTCAGTGCAGCCTTTTTTGCATTCAAACTTATATTTTGTTTCCATCCTGTATATTAAAATATATGATGCTGCAAATCAGAGTCCTAGTCACACCCTAACAATTAATATAGTGTAAATGTTGACTCTCCCTTCCTGACATTTTAAACATCTAATTAATTTCTCATGAGCAAGAAGTTGTCATTACCCAAGCTACATTAGTAAAGAGACCAATATTCTGAGCAGGAAAACAAAGCTTCATTGTCTAACAGATGCCTAATTAGGGAGTTGAGTGCTTGGATCAAGTGAGGCATGGAAATAGATTACACAGCATTTCTAGGGATAGAACATTATTTATCAATAAAGGCAGCATTTGCTGCTTTGAAGAAAAATTCACCAAAGCTTGGTTGAACTTTGAGCTGTATATTCTTCTTATTCTTTTAAAGTAATTGAAATGGCAGGAAATGCCAATGTTACCATTATAGCTTCTATTAAGTTAGGCAATTCATTATTTTCTAGTGGGGTGGCAGAGGAGGGGGACAGACTCAATGACGATAAAACTTGATTCTTGTAAAGTTTTGTTTTCAGAAGCATGACATAAATTTCTTGTTTTAATGAAGAATCTATGAAATGCTGGGGAAAGAATACAAGTTTGCAGGTCCCACTGAAATCCACAGATGAGCTGAGTTAAAGAGACAGGATCAGGAGAGACAGAGCATCCCCTAAGCAGCAGATTTGTATGGTGTGTGTCAAGCATATAGAGGAGAGCTACAGTCTGTTCCTATCTTTCAACCAAAATAAGAGAGGGAAAGTTTCATACAGACAGCTGGACTGAATATATCACTACTCCCTGTGATTTTTGTGAACAAAGAAATGCTTGCACTAAAATGACAACCAAAATAATTTTATTTAAAATATGTTTTTAAGATCAGGCATAACATGATTGGCAAGAAAAAGCAACTGTTCTATCGTTTAGGAAATGTTAAGTGACATTTATCTAACTTAAAGTAGAGGTGGAGGACTCATCTGAACAATAAAAATAATGACGCAGTCTGTTATACATGCATGTGTGTGTGTATGTGTGTGTGCGTGTGTGTGTGTGTGATTTCATATATGTCATATTATATATATGTAATATTATATGTATCAATTTTTCTAATTAATGTTTTGCAGTCATAAAGCAAACAAAATAAATAAATACAAAGATCCCTCTTCAGCCTGTAGTCCTTAACTATGCCATCTATACACACTCTGTCCTTTACCTATCATCTCATTTTGTCATGCCTCCATCTTATTTTAACTTTGGTCTACATCTGAAGACCTTTGATTCATTTATTTCTTACACAAACTCACCTCTTTTGAAGTTTCTTTTATGGGTGTTTGTGCATGTCAGCCACAAATGTCTTTACTGTCAGGGGTTTAAACAAAAAAATACTGCCTATGATTATATGACTATGCTCTAGGAGTGTAGCCAATTCTTGGTAAAGACCATAAACTGAACTTCAGAAAAAAATATAATCCAGATTAAACATTTGACAAGGTTAATGGACTGATCAGAACTTCAGTTAGCATGGAGAACTTGAATATTGCAAGCATAGACTCAAGTGATCTTGGGCTGCCTCAACTGCAAAATACCCATTCATTGTGCTTGTGTGTACCTTAACAGTCTTTTTACTATTTAAGTCAAATCTTTTTTTTTTTTTAATATACAAACAGACCCCTAACGTTCACCATTCCAAAGGCTAAGAATGCCATCAGACATCAATGATGGACTGTATCACTTGTTTTCCTGGCATCTTGTGACCTGTCTCCACAAATGTAACAGAAAAGTACTCTAATTTATGACATTAGATAAAAAATAAAGGAACTTCATAAACCTGTTCCTGCATCAGAACACGATATTTGGAGTGACCAGAATTTGTGTTTCTGAGCTATGGCATATTCATTTCTTGGACTACCTCTTACTCTCTTTGAGTTGGGAGCATTGGCTTTTGTACCAACAGGCAAGTAAAACTATAGTGTTGGTTTTAAAATATCACTTGCAGGAAGTCAGGTGAACCATTAAGACTTTTTATATATTTTTAAGTGCCCATAGGAACAATAAACAGCAGACAGTGAAATGTGAATAACTTATATTTAAGATTATAGCCCACAGTTTACTAAGTGCTCAATAGCACCCCCATTACTTTAGTTACTAGGACTTCATCCTGACTGCTAAAGCTGAGGGTCATCTCGTGTCTCCCCTTTCTATTATATTCTGAAATATCAACCCAAGCAGTGGATCCTGACTTCCCCTGGTCTTATTCTCCCCCACATTTGAGCACTGTCCAGCAAAGGGGCCTGGCACCTGGAAGGCTCCCAGAGGTACTTTTTCCATTCTAGAATGGTGAGAGAAATGAAAATGAAAATTAACAGAAACAATGACTTTACTCATTCTGCTGCCCGTTTTCTGACCCTTCAATTGGAGTTTGCTGTCTGACCTCTGATGAACTTTGTGCCACAGATAAAAAGTCCTGTTCTGTCTTGAAGGATTCCCTTCAGAAGTCCCCAAGGTGACACCCAGATGTCAAAGTTCTACTTCTAAGGCAGCCGTGCTAGTACTGGACTCTGTTTAGACCATTTCTGTCCTTCACAAAGCTGCGGAGAGCTATCTCTCTGTTAGTGGAAGCCCCTTTGAAAGTGAAGCACATCAAGCCTCTTGGTCCTTAGGGGTCAGCCCTTGATTCCAATTCAAAAATGCCCTCAAGGTCTCACTGAAAGTCTGTCTCATTTCATAAGAATTTTTCTTTTAAAGTATTTCAGCATGATGACTGATGGACGGCTATGACTCTGTAGAGGACAGCAAGTAAAAGTTGTACACTGTTAAACACAAAACTGTGAGTGTTAACCAGGAGTTTCAAGGATCAGTTTAATTTTCAAGGTGTGCTTACAATAAACTGCAGACATATGAAAGTGAAAGAATTACGTTGCCACTTGAAAGTCTCTCTCTCTCTCTCTCTCTCTCTCTCTCTCTCTCTCTCTCTCTCCCTCTCTCTCTCTCTCTCTCACTCTCTGTCTCTCTCTGTCTCTCTCTCTCTCCCTCTCCCTCTCCTCTCTCCCTCTCTCCCTCTCTCCCTCTCTCCCTCTCTCCCTCTCTCTCTCTCTCTCTCTCTCTCTCTGTGTGTGTGTGTGTGTGTGTGTGTGTGTGTATACACGGGTCTCTGTGTAGAGAGAGAAGACAGGCAGGAGAGGGGAAAAAGATGGGACAAGAGGGAAAGAGTGAAGAGAGAGAGAGAGTCAGATACACACAGAGAGGTAAAGAGATAGAAGACAAGAAGGAGGGCATAATCTAGAATCAAGGAGTAATAAACATGATTGAACCATCCATGGCAGTGTTTCACTACTCCTTTGACAAACCTCTATCCCTGCAAAAATATTTACATTATGATTCAACACAGTGGCAACATTACAGTGATGAAGTAGCAACAAAAATAATTTTATGGAGAGGGGTTACCACCACCTGAGGGACTGTGCAAACGAGTCACAGCGTAAAGGTCAAGAACTCTGATCATGGGCAGGCGTTTTCTAAAGACTATGTAGTTAGCTTGAAAATCCTCACATGGGAATCTTACTCAAGTCTACTTCAAAGTTGAGTGCTATAGGTAATCCTCACTCAATCCTAATGTAAATTGAAGATGTTGAGGGTCAGTTTTGCAGATATTGCTAAATGCATCAAAGAAACTAAAATGAGAACTTACGGGTTTCAAGACGAATAGATTTCTTCTTCTTTTTTTTAATACACTCAAGCAGGAAATAAAAGACCTGTTATGATGACAGTTAATCGTCCATCTTACTGAAAAGCCTCTGGGAAAGAGAAGGAAATGTTCGAATTTTGATCCACTATGTACACAGTGTTTTTAAAGGCCAAAATAGGATATTTTTACTTGTCATAAAAGCAATTATATTTCCTTTATTTAGTATTATCTCCTGTCCTGCTGTGAACAGGAAAAGCTAATCTCTGAATTTCCTGTCTATTCTTCTCCTCAAATACGCTTTATCTAAAAATACATTCTTAGATAGATAAATACTTACTAATTTACGTAAAATGCAATCTATACAGGGTTTTACTTGGAAAATGAAGATATTGTTTAATTTGCAAACTCCCTTAGCCTCCCTTCCCTCTTTCATTCTGCTAATAAAGTTATGTCATTATTTGTAACTCCACTGTGGGCAGCTTTAAATAAATTTGTTGGAAAAATGTAAGTAGCATAACTGCGCACTTATTTTAAGTTATCAATTATACAGCATTCCATTGCAGGCACTGATGGCAGTTTATGTTGCATGAGTTTTCCCCATGTTTGTTCTATTTACAGAAATTTATCTCCTTCTGAAATCTATCTCCTCCTGCAGTGAGAGCAGGGACCTTGTAAAGTTGGAGATTACAAGAGTTAAAATGTGTGTAATTTTCGATATAGTGCCTGATATAGAGGAAATATCTGTTTATGATAATTAATACTGTTGGTCAATTACTACTTAAAATTCTTTTGGTCTTAGGGGAATAGTTAACTCAGGAGGGCAAATGTGAAAATAGAATTCCCTTTTGCTGATAATTAGTTGGTGAATAAAATGTTATGGAACATCTACTTTGGAAACAGGGCTACCTCTGGGAGTACACACACCTCTGTGAGAGCCCAAAGTCGACTGTAGAAAACTTCAACTAAAATAAGTATTGTAGGAAAATATACACACTATAGAAAACTCTGCACAGGGACTGGATAGATGCCACTAGAGTTAAGAGCACTGCTCTATCAGAGGATCCAGGTTTGGTTCTCAGTAGCTCACAAGTAACTATTACTCCACCTGAAGAGTATCTGTGTCCTTTCCTTGACTCTGCAGATGCTCCCAGAAATGAGACCTACAAATACACACATATTCTTACAAGTACAGAAAAAATAAAACAAAACCTTAATAACAAAAGAACTCCTTTCAGAATGTGGGGCAAGGAGGGATTCCTTAGTGAACATGAAGAGAAACACTGACATGCCACATACAAGACTCCAGTGGACTGTAAAAAACAAACAGATCATTAAGGAAAACTAACTCCAGGGTTTGAATGTGTTTACAAAGGTCTAGCCAGCCTTATGGTAATCTAGAGACTGTGACTGTTTCCTAGCAAGGCTGACCAAGTTCCTCAACAAGAAGTAGGCAACATCCAGGTGAAATGGCCTCCTTGTGTCTACATTCTTTTCTACAGTAACTTCTGTTATATTCTACCTGTGGGCCATCCATATGCAACTGACTGGCGTTTCCCATAACATTGGGTTGTTTGGATTTCTGTTGCTTAGTTGTGTTTCTTAAACCTAATTTTGATGGCTAATTCATCCACACAACTGATTGGCTTCTCCACTGAAGACAAGTTGTCTAGTTAATTTGCTTTCCCTTGCTTCAAAATGCTACTCACGAAGTGTTCCCTACTATCTCCAACATCTAGGTGTATTCTTATTGAATGTAGTGCTTTGAGTCTATTTGAAATTACTGAAGCGAATCTAGAAGCAGAAGCTCTTTCTTACTTCACAAATATTACTTCAACGTAAATGATTCCATCAGGTATATTTGTATCTCTGATATGAAGCTTGTAAAGTTCAGTCTACAAAACAAATGCATTAATGTTATAAAATAAAATGAACATGAACTCATACTAATATTTTATTATATAAAGAAGCAGTTGTTTTACTTTTACAAAGTCATCTTTCTTCTGATTCTCCTCTTAGTGCAACCAAGAAGATATAGTAGAAGATATTAAATAAAGGAATGATCACTATTATTTGTAAATTATCCTCCTCTCATACAAAAAATAGATAATTTTCAACTCTAAAAGTTAGTAGCAAAAAAAGACCATATATATATTTTTTTAATTCTTAGAAAACTTAATCTCTTTTTTCAAGTGCTCAAATCTAATGGACACAAAACTGAGACATGTGGCTTATTCCACTGTGTGCAAAGACTGTCTCTTTAATGTAAATCTGTAGCAGGTGCAATAGGAGCGTTTTTATTAGAAATAAAATAGGATGGATATTTACAAAAGGCCCATTGTCTTATTACATATGAACTAAGCCACACACACATACACACACAGACAGACAGACAGACACACACACACACACACACACAAATACACACCAGTGTGAAATCAGCTAGTTAGGTGTTTATTTACTTGGTAACTTTGCCCTACTTAAGTCACTCTCACATGCCATACTTATCAGATGAAAACGTGCCAAAAATCGCTTAAGAATCAATGAACATCATGAAGTTCTCAATGCTTTTATTTTTCATTTTATTAGATCCTGGTTACACACACTATTCCTTGAGATATCAAATTGTTAACATATCTATCAGTAATTTTGTTGATGAAGCTGGGTAAATCAAATGCAAATTATAGACAAAAACCACCATTTGTTCATTACATTTCTCTTTACTATGATAAAATACTTGACAGCAACAACCAAAGAAAGAAAGGATTTGTTTGGTTTCATGGTTTCAAAAGTTTTAATACATACAGTTGTAGGATGTATATGTGTGGGCAAGCCATCATAGCAGCAAGGGCATACAGCCTTCCCTGAACTTCTTAATGAAGTTACTGATTACCATTATCTCTTGGTTTTGCTAATATCTTCCACAAAGTGAAAAATTTCTAAATCATGTCCCAGACATACTATTCTAATCATTACTTCCAAAAATATGAGTCCTAACTCCTGTGACAGTCAGCATCCTTTGAGACCCAAAGAACCTCCGTGAATGTAGACTGATTATTCCAGACACGTGGGCTTGCCAATCATCACTCCAACAATCACTGATACTCAAGAGACAATTCATGGGTGATGGTCAGCCTTTTCTTGCTCAATTCATTTTTACTGAAGATCTTTACTTTCAACAGGCTTATAAGTTCTCAGTTGTTCACAGGAACTATGTGCATCTGAAGTGTCACACTTCCACATTAGAGGAAAAAGTTTAAGAGATGTGAACTTCTTTGTACTCAATATATTTTTTTATCTTGCTCAAAGTCAGCAAGGCATAGAAAGCTCATTAGCAAAAGGAAGAGGAAAGATGAACTGAAGTGACTTTATGTGAGAAAAACTTAAAAAGAAACTGATCTATTACTGTATTTTCTCATTTATAAAATATGAATTTAGACATCTCTTGCTTTTCTTAAGATTGGTAATTCAGGTCATTCAGCTTAGCTGGGCTTCAAATCAATACAAAATATTGACAAGCCAATACATGCAACACATCAGGACATAAATGGTGTCTTAGTTTGAGTTTTACTACTGTGAACAGAAAACATGACCAAGGCAACTCATAAAGACAACATTTAATTGGGCCTGGTTTACCAGTTCAGAGGTTCAGTCCATTATCATCAAGACAGGAGCATGACAGCGTCCAGGCATATGTGGAGCTGGAGGAGCTGAGAGTTCCACCTCTTGTTCCAAAGGCAGCTAGCAGAAGATAGCCTCCCAGGATGCCAGGACGAAGGTATGGCCCATGCCCATAGTGACACGCCTACTTCAACAAGGCTATAACTCCTAATAGTGCCACTCCCTGGGCCAAGCATATATAAACCATCACACAAGGTAAGTCCTGAATAATTATATGAGAAATAACCTGTAAGAGTTGTGGGCATAGCTCACTGAGTAGAACACTCGTGTAGCATATACTACTAGATTCTGGGTCTTGATCTTCAGCACTGAATAAAGAATATTCCAGTAAAACTGTACATCAATCCCAGATTGCTATGATCATTTAAAACAGTGCTGATCTAATGTGGGAATCTTTTCCTGTCACAATGCAAATGCAATACTATATGTGTAGTCAATTACAACATGCAAAGCACAGGTATATGTGCTGCTTCACACAGTAAAGCAAACTATTAAAAGCTGTATATTTCTGATGCAATGGAATAGCACCTTCACTAGAAATATAGACAATTTTCTTTTGAATTGTGCTTTTTCATTACCTCAATGTGTGGTTTTGGTATGGTTCTCTCCATCTCAATTTTATATAATATATATTATTTATATATACATATAAATAATATATAAATATATAATAATATAAATAATATATAAATATATAATATAAATAATATAAATAATATATAAATATATAATATATATTATTTATATATACATATAAATAATATATAAATATATAATAATATATAAATAATATATTATATACATATGTGTGTGTCAAACTAGAAAATATAGAAAACATATAGCATCAATACTTTAACATAGAACACATATAGCATCAATACATTAACATGCTTATAACTTTAATGAAGTCAGACCCAAGTTTATAATACTACCAAATAATTTAGAAAATTCACAGATTTGAATAAAGTCAGATATTTGATCAGAAAAAAAGTCTATAAGTAAGAAGACTACTGGAATACATAAAAATAATTTAACTTATATATTAAAAAATAAACACAGAAAAATAACCCAATAAATATATGGTGCATATCTGGTTGATCTGTTTCTGTCAAGAGATAGCATGGCCACAGCAGCTATTTTTTTTTCTTTTTTATTACTTTTTTTTAACTGGATATTTTATTTATTTACATATCCCCTTTCCCCATTTCCACTCCCCTAAACACACACACACACAATAGCCCTTATCCCATCCCCCCTCCTTCTTTTTGCTTTTATATCATTTTAATTACATGCAAATATTAAGGTCAGTTCTAGGTTGAGGAGCTAGCAATACAATAGATGCAAATAGTCAAGGAACAACCAAGATGATAAACACAAATAGTCTAAGAACAATCAAGGCAATAAACAAAAGGCCACAGCAGCTCTTATAAAGGAAAGCATTTAACTGAAGCTGTATTACAGTTTCAAAAGCTTAGTTCATTGTCATCATGGTGAAGAGCATGGTTGCATTCAGGCTGACAAAGTGTTGGAGAATTATCTGAGAGTGAAACATCTTGATCAGCAAGCAGCAAGAAGAGAGAGCTACTGGGCCTGACTTGGGCTTGGGCTTCTGAAACCTCAGAGCCCACTCCACAGTGTCACACTTCCTCTAACAAGGCCACATGTACCCCAATAAGGCCACATCTCCTAATCCTTCTAAGTAGTGCCACTCTCTGATGACAAAACATTCAAATATATGATCCTATGGGGGCTACTGTTATTCAAACCACCATAGTACCTGTATCATATATATTGGCTTTCTCATGGCCACCATGTGTTAAAGGTATGTCTACCTTCTATAATTTAAAGATGTATTTAAATCAAAATACACATATATTAACTAGAATACCATTGCCATGCTATTTATGCATTACTATGCTATTGATAACAAACATGAAGTTCAGATGCTAATTCAGTGATACAGTAGAATACGTTTCTTACATGCTAGAAATTGAATGATGTCTCTCTTATATTTATGCAACATATATGTGTATATGTACATTTCTCTCTGTGTGTGTATGAGAGAGAGAGAGAGGGAGAGAGAGAGAGGGGGACAGAGAGAGAGAGAGAGAGAGAGAGAGAGAGAGAGAGACAGAGAGAGAGCTTTTCTATAACTAAAGATATACATTCAACAATGCCTCTAATTGTTAGCTATATAAACTGGGTTAACTTTATAAACTATATCAACTGAGTTAATATGATTCTATTTCTTAGTAAAACGAATATAACAAAATTACTACACTTTAATAATGTGAGAAGTAAATGAATCTATATAGGCAAAATTCTACTGCTAAGTAATGTATCCCCAGTCAATGATGGCCTCTGTCTTTGTTATAATGTTGCTAAAGCCTTTTTAAGGAATATTCTTTGATAACCATACTATACTTGGAAGTCTGATATAGCAAGCCAGCAGACTGAGATGTGAGGGTTCTGGTCTCAAGTCTCTGCTGCCTGCAGGCTAAGAACATAAAAGACTAAGGTCATTTCATTTGGTGACTTTTGGTGACTAGAGTCGTTTTTCACTTTCTTTAGGTCCCTAATCTTAGTGTAATACTTGAAAATTCAATTTTGCTTACGAAAGATCCTCTTAGCAAATGCACCCTATAGACAGTTAAAAAAAAGCTATCATGAATATCTTCAATCTAGTTAACAGCAAGGGGATCCCAAAACAGAGCCAGGACTGCTGTAGAGACAGCAGAGTAGGAAGAGTTTACTCAAACATCTCAATATGGCAGCCAGAAACAGCAGAGAGAGACCTGTCTCACATTCTTAATCAAGTCAGTCTTGAAATACCTTTGAAAAGGTATGGAAGATGAAGGCCAGAAGTCACTTTCAGGATCACATTGAAAAAGAATTCCTAGACATGAAACACAAGAACAAATATAATTTTCTGTACCAATGTTACTTTGAGGCATAAATCATCCTATTTGAGCAGCACTAAATTATTTATTTAAATGTAATGTGTGGGCAAACTCTCTTAAAGAAAACTAAATAATTTTCAAGCATTTGATATATCTCACTCACCAAGTTGAGTGATTTCACATGCCATCATTTAATTAATAACTAATTATAATTATGAGTACTTATATTTGTATATAATATATAATTATATATTTTTCTGTCTTAATTTTTTATTGGATATTTTATTTGTTTACATTTCAGATGTTTTCCCCTTTCCCCATTCCACCCCCCAAAATTCCCTATCCCATTCCCACTCCTCCTGCTTCTATCAGGGTGTGCCTATATCCACCTGCCACTTCCACCTCCCTGCCCTAGATTACCCCACACTGGGGCATCCTACCTTCACAACCAAGGACCTCCTCTCCCATCAAGGCCAGACAAGGCCATCCTCCACTACATATACAGCTGGAACCATGGATCTCTCCCTGTGTGCTCTTGGGCTGATGGTTTAGACCCTGGCAGCTCTGGTTGTTGATACTATTGCTCTCCCCAGGAGGCTGCAAATCTCATCAGCTCCTTCACTTTTCTCTGAAGCTCCTCCTTTGGGAACCCCAATGGTTAGCTGTGAGCATCCTCCTCTGTATATGTCAGGCTCTGGCAGAGCCTCTCTGGAGACAGATATATCAGGCTCCCATTAGCATGCACTTCCTGGCATCCACAATTGCATCTGCCTTTGGTGATTGACTGCACATGGGATGGATACCCAGATGGAATGGTCTCCAGACGGCCCCTCCTTCAGTTTCTGCTCCACACTTTGTCTTCACATTTGCCCCATTGAGTATTTTGTTACTTATTCTAAGAAGGACCTAAGCACCCACACTTTAGTCTTCCTTCTTCATGAGCTTCGTTTGGTTTTTTAGTTGTATCTTGGGTGTTGTAAGCTTTTGGGCTAATATCCAGTGAGTGCATACCATATGTATTATTTTGTGATTGGGTTACCTCACTCAGGATGTTATTTTCTAGCTACATCCATTTGCCTAAGAATTTCATGAATTCATTATTTTTAACAGCTGAGTAATACTCCATTGTGTAAATGTACCACATTTTCTGTATCCATTCCTCTGTTGAAGGACATGTGGAGTCTTTCCAGCTTCTGCCTATTATAAATAAGGCTGCTATGAACATAGTGTAGCATGTGTTGTTGTTATATGTTGGAGCATCTTTTGGGTATATGCGCAGGAGTGATATAGCCGGGTCCTCAGTTAATAATATGTCCAAATTTCTGAGAAACCACCAGACTGATTTCCAGAGTGGTTGTACCAGGTTGCAATCCCACCAACAATGGAGGAGTGTGTCTCTTTCTCCACATCCTTGCCAGTATCTGCTATCACTTGAGTTTTTGATCTTAGCCATTCTCCCTGGTATGAGGTGGAATCTAAGGGTTGTTTTTGTTTGCATTTCCCTGATGACTAAGGATGTTGAACATTTCTTTAGGTGCTTCTTGGCCAATCGAGTTTCCTCAGTTGAGAATTCTTTGTTTATCTCTGTACCCCATTTTTAATAGGGTTATTTGGTTGTCTAGAGTCTAATTTCTTGAGTTCTTTGTATATATTGGATATTAGACATCTATCAGGTGTAGGATTGGTAAAGAGCTTTGCCCAATCTGTTGGTTGTCGTTTTGTCCTATTGACAGTTTCCTTTGCTTTATAGAAGCCTTGCAATTTTATGAGATCTTCTTTGTCAATTCTTAATCTTAGAGCATAAGTCATTGGTCTTCTGTTCAGGTACTTGTCCCCTGTGCCCAAGTATTCCAGGTTCTTCCCCACTTTCTCTTCTAATAGTTTCAGTGTATCTGGTTTTATGTGGAGGTCCTTGATTTACCTGGACTTCAGCTTTGTACAAGGATATAAGAATGTATCAATTAGCATTCTTCTACATGTTGACCTCCAATTGAACCAGCACCATTTGTTGAAAATGCTGTCCTTTTTCACTGGACAGTTTTAGCGCTTTTGTCAAAGACCAAGTGAGCATAGGTGTGTGGGTTCACTTCTAGGTCATCAATTCTATTCCATTGATCTGAGGTCAGGGATGGTAATTCCCCCAGAAGTTCTTTTATCATTGAGAATAGTTTTTGTTATCCTGTTTTGTTTTGTTTTTCCAAATGAATTTGCAAATTGCTCTTTCTATCTCTATGAAGAATTGAGTTGGGATTTTAATGGGGATTGCATTGAATCTGCAGATTGCTTTTGGCAAGATGGTCATTGTTACTATATTAATCCTGCCAATCCATGAACATTGGAGATCTTTCCATCTTCTGAGATCTTCAATTTCTTTCTTCAGAGACATAAAGTTCTTGTCATACAAATCTTTCACTTGCTTGGTTAGGTTCACACCAAGGTATTTTGTGTTATTTGTGACTATTGTGAAGGGTGTCATCTCCCTAATTTCTTTTTCAGCCTGTTTATCCTTTGAGTAGAGGAAGGCTACTGATTAGTTTGAGTTAATTTTATATCCAGCAACTTTGCTGAAGTTGTTTATCAGGTTTAGGAGTTTTGGGGTCATAGAAGTATAATATCATACATCTGCAAATAGTGATATTTTGACTTTTTCCTTTCCAATTTGTATCCCTTTGACCTCCTTTTGTTGTCTATTTGCTCTGGCTACGACTTCCAGTACTATATTGAATAGGTAGGGAGAAAGTGGGCAGCCTTGTCTAGTCCCTGATCTTAGCGGGATTGCTTCAAGTTTCTCTCTATTTAGTTTGATGTTGGCTACTGGCTTGCTGTATATTGCTTTTACTATGTTTAGGTATGGGTCTTGAATTCCTTATCTTTCCAGGACTTTTACCAAGAAGGGGTGATAGATTTTGTCAAATGCTTTCTCAGTATGATCATGCGGTTTTTTCTTTGAGTTTGTTATATAGTGGACTATGTTGGTGGATTTTGTATATAGAACTATCCCTGCATTCCTGGGATAAAGTCTACTTGATCATGATGGATGATTTGATGTGTTCTTGGATTCAGTTTGCAAGAATTTTATTGAGTATTTTTGGATCGATATTCATAAAGGAGATTGGTATGAAGTTCTCTCTCTTTGTTAGTTTTTTGTGTGGTTTAGATATGAACATAATTATGACTTCATAGAATGAATTGGGTAGTGTTGCTTCTGTTTCTATTTTGTGTAATAATTTGAAGAGAATGGGTATTAGGTCTTCTTTGAAGGTCTGTTAGAATTCTACTCTAAAACCATCTAGTCCTGGACTTTTCTTTGTTTGTTTGTTTGTTTGTTTGTTTGTTGTTTTTTTTGGTTTTGGTGGGGAGATTTTTAATGATTGCTGCTATTTCCTTAGCAGTTATGGGACTGATAGCATGGTTTATCTGCTCCTGATTTAACTTTGGTACCTGGTATCTGTCTAGAAAATTGTCCACTTCATCCAGATTTTTCAGTTTGGTTGGACTATAGGCTTTTGTCTTAGGATCTGATGATTTTTTTAATTTCCTCAGTTTCTATTGTTATGTCTCCCTGTTCCATTCTGATTTTATTAATTTGGATACTGTCTCTCTTCCCTCTGAATAGTCTGGCTAAGGTTTCATCTATCTTGTTGACTTTCTCAAAGAAGCAGCCCTGATTTTGTTGATACTTTGTATAGTTCTTTTTGTTTCTAATTGGTTGATTTCAGCTCTGCATTTTATTATTTCCTGCCTTCTACTTCTCTTGGGTGCATTTGTTTCTCTTTGTTCTAGAGCTTTCAGGTGTTCTATCAAGCTGCTAGTGTAGGCTCTCTCCAGATTCTTTTTGTAGGCACTCAGAGCTATGGGTTTTCCTCTTAGCGCTGCTTTCATTGTGTCCCATAAGTTTTTGTATGATATGACTTCTTTTTCGTTAAATCTAAAAAGTCTTTAATTTCTTTCTTTATTTCTTCCTTGAGAAGAACATTGCTCAGTTTCCACATGTATATGGGCTTTCCATTGTTTTTGTTATTATTGAAGACCAGCCTTAGTCCGTGGTGATCTGATAGGATGCAAGGGATTATTTCAATCTTATTGTGTCTGTTGAGGCCTGTTTTGTGACCATTTATATGGTCTATTTTGGAGAATGTACCATGAGGTGCTGAGAAGAAAGTATATTTTCTTGTTTTAGGATAAAATGTTCTATAAATATCTGTCAAATCCATTTGGTTCATAACTTCTGTTAGTTTCACTGTGTCTCTGTTTAGTTTCCCCTTCTGTTTAGTTTCCCTGTTCTGTTTAGATTGCCTTATTTGTTCTCCCTATACAATGTTGATATAAAAAAAATCAGTCAAATTATAACAGCAAAGTTATGTGTCAAGTGAACTTCAGATCCACCAAGTTTAATTGATCCAACCAAGAACATGGTTAGGATGCCTCTCCTTCTTAAAAACTATAGATGTTGGTTTGGTGAATGATATTGATTTTGCTTTATTATTTCTACAAGTATCTTAGTACTTTTATTTGATTTCATATATACTTTTCCAGAAATTCACAGTTGTTTGTGTTTGGTTCCTTGTGTTTTCTAACTTTACTCATTACACTAACCTCATTTATTGATTGGCTTTTTTGCCTTTCATATATCCTCATGCTTGTTTTTATTCTCTGTGTTTCCAGCAGTATTCCATTATGCTCTAGTATGCTCTAGGACTGAAAAAATACAGGTTTTATTTCTGTGGATTTATTTTACTTAGCATATTTCTTAGTTTTGTTGTTTTCCTGTGGGCTAAACCCCTACCTTCTTTAAAACAGCAACAACAACAACCAAAAAAAGAAAAAAAAAACAGTATGACTCTTTAAGTTTGTTTTACACTAAAAAATATTTATTTTTAAATTATAAAACTTTTTCTCTTTGCTTACTATGGATTGTGCCTGAACTGCTAGTAATTCAGAAGCTGAGATAGTAGGAATATGATAGCCATTTTGAGACCTGTTTGGGCTTCATGGTAAATTCTAGACCTGCCTGGGCTGGAGTAAGACTGTGTCAGGAAAAAAGCAAAGGAACTGGTCATTCAATGAATTAATTAAATTTTTTTTCTTCATTTAAGAGATGCATTTGCAACTTCATTTCGCAACTCTGAAAAATCAATCTTTTTCTTCAGCATGTTTATTCTTGTGAGTTTTTATTACAATGCTCCCTGCTCTTATCCTTCTCCTTGGAGTCTGTATATTCCCAATGTCTAGATGTTTTCCTAAGCTTTTTTGAATCAAGATACCTGAGTCTGGAGCATTGTTTGCTCTGTAGTGATGAAAGTGTCAGGTAGGTATTGATCTAGGATCACAACTCCAGCATGAAAATGTTGATCCAGCAACACTTGACATTTGCTCTTGAGGAAAATCTGCCATCCAGCAGGAGGTGCTGATTTGCATAACCTCTAGGTATCTTGTTTGATGGTTCCGCTTTGCTCAAGCAATTCAGTCCCTGGCAATAAAGTCAGCTGTAACTTGGTCCATTATGATGTCCACCATGATCTCCTTCTGGAACTGAAAACAGAAAATGAAGATTCTCTGCAACAGTATTCTTAATTCATGCTTCACTGGCTTTCAGAAGGACCATGTAAGAAGCCAATACTTTTATTTCACTCACCCCCCTCATTTTGACCATCAAATATATGACTTTTAGATTTCTTTTTGTAAGTTCAATCTAGATCACTTGATTTTGCATAAGTTGTTTCTTAGTAATTTTTGTCTATTCATATTATATCATGAAGCATCAATTAGCCAATTATTGAGAAATGTCTGTTGTTGCTCCACTGTCAGAATTTTTAAATGGTATTTGTAGGCACCATTGAGATTCCAGTTTCAAGATGCCAACATATAAAACTACTCAGGAGATAATCAAGAGTTGAGGGTGTGGAACCTCAGTAGAGCCCTCACCTAACAGGAGTGATGTGATGCCCTAGATTTAATGCTCAGGACTGCAACTGGAGGCATGAAAGTACAAACAGAAAGATAGACACACAGACACATAGATGAAAAGACGGAGGAAATAAATTCAGTTTTCCACTTTCCTCCTTTTCATGAGTTCATGTGTCTGTGATTTGCCCACGTTTTCATTTTTATATGCATGTTCAAGTAGTGCATGCCCGTGCCTGTGGAGGTGTGAACTCGATGTTTTGGATCTTCCACAATTGCTTGTCTACTGTATTCTTTTGAAGCAGGAATCCTTACTTGATCAAATCTACAGCTTGCTGATCTGGCTAGCCTTCCTCACCAGCCTCTCTTAGATCCCACAAAGCAGTGCATTATGCATTCACATAAGCCTACTCCTGGATTGTTTTGGGTGTGGGGATACATTGGCCCTCATAGTTGTACAGTAAACACTCTTAACTACTGAATTATCTCTCTAGTGCCCAACAATAAATAGTTTAGATCACCCAAACACTCATTCTCTTGTGAGTCTTGACTTGTTTCCTATCTATAAGGAAGTATGCACAAAACTCTGAGACTATACACATATTTTCAGGTGACTTTTCTTCATTTTGTCAACCATAGGTATATAACGTGTTTGGGCCAAGCCCATCCCATGGACTTGTACTCTAATATTATATGCTTTATATCAACAACAGAGAAATGAATATGCTGATTTACGATTTGAATATCAGACAGCGATTGGTTCATCCTAGCAAACGCCAGCCTCATATTTGAGACCTGGTTGAGATCTGCCAATGATTTCTAAATTTTTCCTCATGATGTCATCTGTTTTCACCTTCCACGTTTCCTGTAGTGTAGTATTCTGTAGTAAGTGTTAGCAAAGCTCACCTACAGAGCAAGTGGAATTGGTGCTGGGAAGGGCGTCTGGTGCTCTATGGCCCATGAGAAATGACTTCTTTGTATATAGCCAAATGATTGGAGAGGAGTCAAAGTAAAAACAACTTTCCATGACATGTGAAAATTATATAAAATTCAAACATCTCTGACCACCAGTTAAGCCCCCGTGGAATACTACCATGTTCACACATTGTATAGTGTGATGTTTTCATGCTCTGCAGCTGCATAGGAAAAGGCTGAATAGTATGACTATTTGTTGTGTATTGAATATGCCCCCAAATGGCATGTGTGGGAATCTCAACTCTTCAAGGAGGAAGTACTTGGAGTGGTTAATGATTTTGTCACCAAGTAATGGTGAGCTATACCTGATGTTCCACCCGTCCCTCTTTGTATTAGTGTAAGCTTCCTTACTCTTCCATTTTCTTTCATGCTTAAAAGCAGCACACAGTTCTCTCTCTGGCACCATCCTCAAAGACTTCCCAGCCTCCAGAAAGGAGGTAAAATAAATCTCTTTTCTTCATAAGTCACCCGATCGATCTCATGTCTTCTGCTCCATCCAGCAACTGAAAACCATGACAGTATATCTTTATAACTAGCATATATAATTTATCAACTCTCGATAATCTCCCCTTTTCCAGAATTTATTTAGAATTGGAGTCTTAAATTTCTAACTAAATACAAATTCTAGTTATCTATTTTTAATGATTGCTTTAAACTTTGTCATGTATGTTATGATAACCAGTTTCAATTTATAGAAATACATATACATTTCTGTGAATGAATAATCTGTTTTTTACAAATACTTGCTGAAGAACATGCTCTTTCTCTACCAATAATGTAAGGCTACTACATTTGTTCTTTTATTTCCTAGGTATATTGTAAATTTGTCTGATGGACCTGTTCAAGAAAAACTTGTCAAAAATCTACTTTGTAGGGAATTTGAGAGGTTTGCTTTCTAATTCTATCACTTGGTTCTTATCATACAAAAGATTGTTTCTTTAAATATAGTTTAACAGCCTCTTCTCACTGGAGAATTGAAATCATTTGTCAATATATTATTCTGTTCACTTTTAACATTACTTCTTGCTAAAAATCTAGTTTTCTATATTTCCCAAGCAGTGGATTTGTTTGGGGTGGATTTTTCCTGACTTGTGTTTGCCTGGTGGTTTTCAGTGTGTTTCTATCATTCAGACAAGACTGGGAGTGTTTTGGGTGGTTACAATCATGAATATATTCTTATTCTTAGCAATGACGACTCTATTTAGACTCATTATATCATGTTTCTTTGGGGTTAACAAATTCCCAACAGAGAGCTTCCATTGCCCTTTGTCTGGGCATGACTTCAGCAAGCACACAGATGTAAGGCTCAGAGATGTCCCACACAGACTACCTAAAATTTTTGGCAAGTGCAAAGAAACTGTGGAAGCTGTGAGTGGTCCGGCAAAGTTTGATCACCGAGGTTTGCTTCACCAGTTCACTACTTAGCAACCTTTAAGATGATGGGAGAAGATTCTGGGTTACCACGCACAGATGATTTTGGGTACTGAGATCTTAAACGAGTATATGTGAGACAGAGTTTGACTGATGTTCCTAAGTACTTGATTTAACTCAGACTCACTGTGCTGAAATTTCCTTGGTATGTCTGGACTGAGGCAAGGCTGCTGGAGGGTCCTTTCAGTGCCGGGATTGCGGATGTTACTTGGCCCAGATTTAGAGCTGTTTCACTCTCCGCTGTTATCTCCACTTTCTTTCTCTCTTCTATGCCAAATATCACAGCTGTTGCTGTGTGTTGCCTGCATTCCCAGGTGTTGTTTTGTATTCAGGATGGCAACGGATTTAAAAAGTGGTGGCAGCTTGAATGTGGATAACTGAGCCAGAAAAGCAAGTGCTGGTGCACTCTCGTGATTAACACCTTCCTCTGGTTTTGGTCATTCCTAATGGTGGCGTGATTTCCAGCTCCTCACCCTCCATGGGCTTTACCCTGTAACGTGGTTTCTTTTCATTCACTTTAGAAGCAACAACATCAAAACTGATTGGACTGCATCTCTGAAATGATACTGTAGATGGATGCTATTAGTGCCTCTTTCTTTTCTTCCTTTACTTACTGTTTTTTAACTTTAACGTATAATGTGTTGAAATTGCCCAAATACATTTCTACCATTTTAAAACATACATCTGGGTATGTTTCCCATGTAGATCAAGACACTGGCTTCTCAGCTCCTCAGAAGATTAACTATGTTTCTTTCTTCATACAAAATCAAATAGGACCACTATTCTGACTTTTGTACTGGCTAATTAGTTGGCTTGCTTGTATATTTCATATAAATGTTTGGTACAGAATTTCTTAGCCATATAAAATCACAGTCCTCAACATTTGATGGAATGTGAAAGAAAAGAGAGAAATAATAACACATAGCACTAGGACAAAGCTTTCTAAAATGCACTGGGAAGGATTAAACAAACATTCCAGGAAAGCGTGAATGTAGGCTCTACACAGGAAAGGGTCTACAGATTTGCCACGGGCTAGAGAAGTACTGCAAATATATGTATGGGAAGGACTAAATGAAAATGGAATCTAAGGCTGCCAAGAAAACCTTAGCCCGAATACCAAAAGAACTGGCACAATCGTAAAAGAAAACCCCATGAATATATTATCCCATTACTGAAGAGGAAATTTAGAAGCAGATGTAACCATGAAATATTAGCATGCAAATGTACTGATTATTTATGCTCAGTCAAATTCAAACTTCACTCAAACTTTTCTTTGAAAAGAAAATCCTCTAATTTTTTTAATATCTAAATAGTCAATTTACCTAAAGAAGTTTCATAAAAATTTCAGAGCAGTTTCATAACTGTGACTCACTTTTCAGAATGCCAGTGATTTCACGAATTGGCAAATTGTTGAGTGGCTAATTTAACTGTATTGTCTGATTTGTCCACTATTGATTATTTTTTAGTTGTGAACACATACAGGAAGAAAAGGGCAGTGACATCTTCAATCTTCTCTTGCAGCGCTGAGAGTATTGTCTTTCCTTGTGTATCCTAAGGTTTCACTAAACAGGTTAAGGAACAAAGATGGCACAGACTTGTACTTCTGTGCAACCCCAGGATCTGTCTTGCTGTGGTAGGATGTTTTCTTCTGCTGCCTCTTTTTCTTTTAACCCTTTTTTCTGCTACTTTAAAATAATCTTGTTCTTCTTCTTCTTCTCTCCTTACAAAATATTCTGTAGGATATAAAGATGGCTCAGTAGTTCAGAACACTTCCTGACCTTCATGAGGACTAGTATTCTACCCTAGCACCCACATTGGCCGAAACTCTGTGTCCAGTAGATTTTATGTCCCCTTCTGGCCTCCTCAGGCCTCCTCACACATGTGGCATATACTCACATAGTTATGTACAGACACAGAAGAAAATAAAGATTTTAAATGGAAAATGCTCATTTCACCTCAATATGTTAGATTTTATATAAGACAGCAACTGTTTTGGGGGGCATTATTATTATTATTATTATTATTATTATTACTGGATAAATTATTTATTTACATTTCAGATGTCATCCCCTTTCCCCATTCCCCCAACCCCCACAGAAATCCCCTATCCTATCTCCTCCTTTTTGCTTTTATACCACTTTAATTACATGCAAGTATTAAGGACAGTTCCTGGTTGAGGAATTAGCAATACAATAGACGCGAATAGTCAAGGAAAAAGCAAGACAATAAACACAAATAGTCAAAGAACAAGCTATACAATAAACAAAGTTCTGTGATCAGTCCCATGATCACTATTTCTAAGGGCTTATCAGGATTACCAAAATATCTGAGGCCACTTCCCTGTCCTACCCCAAAATCATTTTCATGCCTGAAGCCTACTTCTTTGTTCTAGCCTAAGAGTTAACCTCCAAGAAAGAATTGCCTCCATCTTGTTAGTCTATGAGATGTCTGTATGCCATTTTCATTATTAATGATTGCTGTAGGAGGAACCAGCTCACTGTGATTATTGCTACCCCTGATAAAGTTGTCCATGGTTGTATAAGACTGGAAGCTGCCCTTGGACAGCAACCCAGTGATCTCTGCTATGGTTCCTGCCTCAAGATTTCTCCTTTGGCTTCTGTCAGTGATGAACTGTAATTTGCGGAATGAAATAACCCCTGTTCAGTTCCATTAAAAAAGGGGTTCTGAGGGAAGATTTGACTTGACGTCAGTTGTGGATCCAACTTGAAGACCTATGTTCTGCTTGATAGAGCTTTTCAGTCAGTCCTCTATGTTGTGCTTTCTCTATGGAGATTGTTCTTTCTATATTCTGCTTGCTTGCTATTCTAAGAGATCTCTCTGTCTATGTCCAGCTTGCTTGTGTGTGTGTGTGTGTGTGTGTGTGTGTGTGTGTGTGTGTATCCTTCAAGCAGTTCTTATTATTATACAAAATTCTCTGGATAGCTCACCTCCTGCAGAACACAGGGGTAGTGTTCTATTTTACATATCACTCTATTCATTTACTCCAGATTTCATTCGATTATCTTGTGAAGTAGCATTCCATGACATTAGCCCTCTGATTTAAAGAGCAAGCATACAGCTTTTCTTTTTTATTTATTTATTTATTTATTTATTTTTAGTTTTTTTAAATGTTAATCAAAGGCTTTATTAGTTCGGTAATGCTCAATAGCAAGATAACCATACAATCAGAAGTGTAACCCAATACCCAACCTAGATATACCAACTCAGAGATATATTCACACGAGTACTGTGGGTCAAGACTCAGTTCCTTGTGTTTGCACTGCAAGCATTTTAATACCTAAGCCAACTTGAGTTCCCAGACTATCTCTTTATTAGCACTTACCTTTTAATCTGATGACTTTGAAATCACTAACATGAATAGGATACATATATTAAAACATCATTTGGCTTCACATGACTGGTAGTATGGTAACCATGATGGTTTACTTAATTCATGAAAATCTACCTTACTAAATTATCACTGTTAGCGTTTGTAATAAGACTCATTTGGTTACTAAATAAACACACAGTAGCAGAAATTTGCTTCAGATACCTTTATTTTAACCATTAGTCAATGTCCTATAATTTTATTTTTTGGTTTTTTATGCTGCCAGTCAAGAAAAATGGGACCATCTTCAATGACTTTCAAGCCTGCACATACCTGACTAGCTATTCTACAGCACATTTTCTCTCTGCTGAGCTGGTGCTATTGCAGGATGGTTATACCGTAAACAGACAAGACTGAGGCAGCTTTCGAGGAATGCTGTTTTAAAGTTGATTCTTAACTTAGGATCCAATACACCCATTGCATTACATTAATTACAACATATTACATACATGCATTAAGCAGAGGAAAGCTTACGATCTCTTTTCAAATTTCATTCTAGCATAAATACTGTCAATGACTTATAAAGAAAGGCTACTTTGACTCAGTCCATTCCATAGGCTTCTGTAAAAATTCATACATCATGATATTGGCAAAACAGTTCTCTGTTGTGTACTTATCTTAAATAAGATGCAAGCTAGTGGGAAACACTAAATAAAATTGCACTGGTGGGGTAGTATATTTTTCAGACTGCATTTAATGTGCCAGATCACAAAATTTAGAATCTGATAAGTATAGTCAATTCATTTATTCCATACTACTAAAAACTAAGCACCAATATATTCTTAGTGTCATAGCTGTGTAAGTGATTATATATATGTGTGTGTATATATATATATATATATATATATATATATATATATATATATCAGTTGCCTAGTTGCACTCTAGTATACAGATAATAATTTTTGATCTTAGCTTATATATTCTGACCACTAGTCATGAAAAAAGCTGGCTTGGTAAAAGTGTTGCTTGCCACAAAGTTTTCTTAACCTGAAATTTCCTCTGTGTAAAAGTATCTTTTATTCACCCACTACTGTAATTGTCTTCTCCAAAGGCTTACTGCTGCATAATAACCCCCTCTCTAGCTCTTTATTAACTCTGGTTGGCTGGTTCAACTCAATTGTTCTGGCTCAAACTCCTTTCCAAGCTGACTGATTCAATCAAGCTTCTCTCAGCTTCTGACTTTTTGCTCTGCTTGGCTTCAAACGGACTCTACTAACTCTAGCAATCTGTTTTAATCATCTGGAACCTTCTTATTCTCTGGCTTCAACTGATTCTGCTGACCTGCACCGAACTGCATGAAATAAACTCAACTTCACTGCACTGACTAACTTCACTCAACTGCCTCTACTGACTGAGCTGAATGGAACAGAGTGAACTCAACTCCACTGCACTGCCACCTGAGCAGTGGAGTTAGTTCTGTACAGTCAAACAGAACTAATTGACTAAGTGCTGGAATTAAAGGCATGTACTACCACACCTGGACCTTAGCCTTTCTGTACCTGGAACTTGCTCTATACCAGGCTGGCTCTGAACTCAATGATCTGCTTGCCTCTGCTTCTTGGGATTAAAACTGAGTCTGTATCCAAGCTGGATATCACAGACCTAGAAGGTCTTTGGATGTGATCCCTTGCCAGAGCTGTTATGTTGCTGGATTAAAACTCCTCTATACCTCTCACTTCTCCAGTGGGGGTGGAGAATCCTAAAGATGAATCCTTGTTGGTGAGTTACATGGAAAAGTCCCAGGCATTTGACAAAATAATATGTAATATACTACATATCTATTTATCATCTATCTAATCTATCTGTATCTATTATCTATCTATCTATCTATCTATCTATCTATCATCTACCTACCTATCATCTATCTACCTATTATTTATCTATAACTATCTATCATTTACTTATATCTATCATCTATCTGTCCATTAATCAATCTATCTACTAAAATTAAAATTAATTTGTAGAATTGATACGTAGAATTTGTAAGTAGTAACACTAAAGGTAAATATATACAACCAATGGGACAATCAGTGGGCAAAATACTGGGGAAATAAAAAATAAGATCAAGGCTTCAAGACCTAGGGCTATGATTATCAGACACTACTCTAGAGAAATAATTTTCCCCACACATCTGAGTACAGATGCGAATTGCTTCCACCACCTTATGTTTTAGTTACCTTTGTGCCACTATGACAAAATACGGCTACAAAATAATTTAATGGAGAAAGGCCTATTCTGTCTTATAGTTCAGGGTCGATCACAGTAGGGAAGCCAAGGCTGCAGAAACCTGAATGGCACAGCTGCAGTTGAAAGGTTGTACAGCACCACAGTCAGAATGAAGAGTGAAAGAATGTGTGCTAGCCCATGATTCCCTGTCCAAGAAATGACCTTTGCACACCTAAGACAGATCTTCCCACATAAAGTAACCCCATCAAGATGTCAAGATGATGCTCAGATTAGGCTCAGAAGACACATTATCATAATACTCATGTCTTAATCTTGGAGCAAAATCAGTTGATAAAGTGTCTGTCTTGCAGAATGAGGATGGAAGTTCTATTCTAAGAATCCACATTTAAAAGTCTGGTGTGGTGGTGTGTACTTGTAATCACAGTGGAGGGGAAATGAAGACATGCAGATCTATGGTATTCATTGGAAATCCAGCATAGCCAAACTGTCATGATCCAGCCCAGAAACAAAACCAAAAAACCAAAACAATCAAAGAAAACAAACAAACAAATAAAAAATAAGGTTTGCGGCAACCTGAGGAAAGACAACAGAGGTGATCTTTGACCAAAAAATGCACAGAAGACACACACCTAAATAAGATAGATTATAGATAGATTAATAATAGATAGGTGATAGATACATAGATAATAGATGTAGATAGATATAGATAATGACTTAGATAAGATAAATTATAGATAGCTGATGGATGATAGAGATAGATGATAGATAGATAGATGATATATACATAGATGATAACACATAGAAAGAACATAGGAAGATTGATTGTGCAATAGACACTAGATATAGATAGATAAAGATAAATGATAGTTATAGTTAGATAGATAGATAGATAGATAGATAGATAGATAGATAGATAGATAGATAGATAATGACAGAGAGATGATAGGTATAGACAGATACAGAAAGATGATAAATAGATAAATAGCATGGCTCTACCACTTGTTTTCTTGAAGCCTGGCTAAATGCAAAACAGAATGCTTTTATGGGCCAAGCCCCAGAAGGGCCAGTATTCAGCTCATGTGCTGTTGTAGGGAACTCTATCATGGGCTAGAGTGCATTGAAAAAATGTCCAAAAATGCTTCTATCTTTAAGTTCAAAAGCCTCCTAGCTGAATCTGACTAACACTTGACAAGAAACCCCATTTCTCGATGTTTACTCAGAAAATAAGTGTCCTTGAACAATGATAGCTATTACAAAACGCTTAATCAACAGTTTGTGTGTTAATAACTTTACTGTGTGCAAATGAAAATTGTCTGTAAATACAAGCCTTTTAAACTAGGCAGCTAAATATACTTTCGTACAAAAAAAAAATGTGTAAGGTCAAAATGTTTTTCCCAGCTTTCTTGCTGATTTAACAAGAAAACTTAATAGAAATGCCTTTAGTTCTTGCTTTATATACTGCAGAGATAAATTCTTACAAAGGGAAGGAAATGTTACAAGTGGAAAAGCTAAGGATATAAGATCTATTAAAGACTGTTAACTGCTATATAAGACAGATATTCACAGCTGATAATGGAAGTCTTAAAATAGGAGTTCTTATGCCATCCTGGTTGTTAATCCTTCTGGAAGACTCAATAAATTGTTGTATGATTAATATCAAACTGGAATATGCCATAGAGATTCATCACAGTGGCTTCTGACAGACCTTTTAGTTCTGTTGATTCTTTCCAGGCCATACATTTGACATTAGCCTTCTTCTAATATTTAAAGATAAACTCAGACCTAAGGACACATTCTTGTCACTGTGCCTTCCAAGGAGTTGGTCCACACCTAGTAGGGTTCACTTTCTTCATAGACATGAACTTACCTGGCTTTATTCTAGCAATCAGGGGTTGCAAATAAGGACATGAAAGGCCCGGATTAGCAGGAAATTTATTGATTCCTGAATCCTCCATTTGTTATAAAATTTGTATTATAAATTTCTTCATAATACAGAGAAACTGTTTTATTACAATATTAACCTTGCCATTGACAGAGTTTAAACAAGAATTACTCATCTATTTTATCAGCTCTTAAAGTAATGCTAAACATAAACTATTCTAGTCTCTGGTTGACCTGTTGTGTTCAATTCATGTTGAGAGGTTACTGAAATAATGTAAGTAGGCACTACTGATATGGCTTAGATCTGGCAGGCAACAGTTTTCTCACTCTGTGGGGGACAGGGGGTTCAAGTGTATATATGTGTGCGGGTGCACAAACATGTGTGCATACTCATGTGTATAGGTCAGAATACTTATGTATGTAGGTCACAGGTAGATGTCAGATGTAATATTCTTTACCTCAGTGTTTGACAGGCTCCATTCCTGAACCTACATCTTGCAAGGTTGACCACGCTGGCTGTCCTGAAGGCCCTAAGGGTTCTCCTTTTTGCCTTTTCATTTCTGAACTTCTGAGGGTTACAGCCATCCTCTGGAGCATCTGATTTTCTAGGTGGATGCTGTGACCTCAATTCTTTATTCTTGCACTGTGAGCTTTTCTGAGTCATCTCTTTAGACCCCTTTCTTCTCCTTCTTTTTCTTATAGATTTATTTTTTATGTATATGAGTGCTGTGTGTGTGTGTGTGTGTGTGTGTGTGTGTGTGTGTGTGTGTGTGTGTGTTGCATGCATTCCTGGTTTCTGCAGAGGCTAAAAGAGGGCATTGAATCCCCTGGAACTGAAGCTTCAGATAGTTCTAAGTCTTCATGTGGATGCTGAGAGCCAAGCCTGGGTTCTCTTCAAGAACTACAACAGCTACTAGCTGTTGAGCCATCTCTCTACTCCCTCTCGTCTCAGCCTTCACACATACTATTGGACTCAAAGTATTTTTCTTCTCCGTTCCTCTCATTTCATGTAATGTCGATATTAGTGAGACTAATGATCATGAGTTCTGCCCAGTGAGACTCATTTGACAAACTTTCCTAAGACTAGTCCTTGTAAATAAATATTTTAAGTATTTCCATGGACTAATTCGTGTGTCAAATTCAAAGAGCATAATATTTTTTACATATTATGTTCAATGTTGATTTAAAATAAATTGTAATTTATGTTTATCCAAGAACTATTTTTTGCTGGAGCTTTGAGTCATAACATTAAAAAATCAAGAACATTTTTTTCTCCTGTACTAAAATACACACTCATTAATCAATATGGGAACCCAAAATGATCAGAAACACAAGGAGTACAGTAGCCCTGTTGTTAACTCTATGTACTGTTATCCTGCCTCAGCACCAACAGACAATCAGTGTAAGGTCAAGTCAGGTAATAACAAAGTCCTTGAGATCATCAGTGAATAGATAGATCTGTTTAGGTAAAGTGTGTGTGTGTGTGTGTGTGTGTGTGTGTGTGTGTGTGTGTGCATGTGTACTTGAGAATACAAAAAAGTTCTTAAGCTAATTACTAAAGGTTTCTTATTTTCTCATGTTACCCAAAAATCTATTCATAAAACAGAGCATAAATTAATACTGTTGTCTCATTACAGGACCATTAGGGATCCTTTGTATACACCAATCATATTTGCCTTTCTCTGCATTATCCTTGAGCAATGGGATGTGACTATTTATAGTTGTAATAAAAATTTTGGCAACAAACAAAACTTATTCATACTTACACCCAACCCTATCTGAAGTGTATCTGTCTCTAGTTCAATCTGAGTTCCTTACAATATATCCATAAATCCCCAAACAGCTAATCATGAAAATATTAATATAACAGGCACATGCTTTATTTATCAGACTTGGCTGGCTAGCCTCTTATGAGATTGCCAGGAAAAAAAGAATATAAAAATAAATGATCTCTGTGTTCAACTGTGGCAATAAATCAAAGAAGGTAGAATCCTTGTTAGAGCAGATTCCAACCAAGTGTCATTTTGTCATGTTAAACTGAGTTGACATTTTCAGCATTATAGAGTTACTACAGTTAGAAATAATGATCTGGATAGTATTAAAAATCCCAAATATCTCAAATATTTTAGGACAATTTATATTTTAAGTTATATAGCATAAAATGAAATCCATGTTTCAGTTTTCCAAAATGACTTAGAGATTTTTACATAAAGACATACATTTTTAATTTATTAAAACATAATTATAAGCATTTATAGGGAGAACCAGCATGACTTGTGGTAGATCTTACAGGAGCTAAATTTGCACTGCATTGGGGTTTGTTTGTAATACACCATTTCACTGTGTTGCCTTGGGCTACAGTGGGTCTCATGCCTCACTCTGGAGCAGCAGAGACAAGCACATCAGGAAGCACATCTGGGGAGATTTACTTCTTTATCTCATCGCAAAAGGAAGCCTTTGCTAAAGAAAAACAAAATAATTATGTACTGATCGAATTCTTCACAAAATCATAAAGAAGTTAGAGACCAACATTGATTACCTCTGGTAAATGCCACACACATTGGTTATTTGAACATTTTGCACCCTGCACACTTACATAAGGTCTTGAATACAGTTACTTCCAAGATCTGTCACATCCTTTTGTTTAGTGTAACCTGCTTTATTTTTTTCATTATTCAAAAAGTCATTATTTTTCTCATTTTATTAGAAATAGATTTTTTTCTCAGACAGTGTTCCTGATTACAGTTTCCTCTCACTCCCAGTTTCTTCCTTAACATTCTTTCATCTGATCCAATCCCTTTCTGTCTCTCATTAGAAAAACAGGCTAAGAAGCAACAACAGAATATAACAACATAAAATATAATAAGATAAACTAAAGATATTACATTAAGTTTGAACAAGGCAAACCAATGGAAGGAAAGGAACTACAAGGAAGGCACAAGAATGAAGGACCCACTCATCCACATACTCAGGAGACACATAAAAATACTAAACTCAAAGCTATAATATATAGAGAGAGGACCTGGTGAAGACCTGTGCTTGCTGCTTCAGTCTCTGTGAGTTCATATGACATTTTTTTTTAATTTATTTTTTCTCAAATCGTAATTCATTCACACATGGGTTATAAACACAGAAAGGCAGGATGTGGGGAAGGGAATGACAATGGAGTGTGGGTGTTCAGGGGGAATACAGATATCTTCAGAACCGGGTATCGGCTGGGTGAAGGTTCAGGGACAAGTCACTATGACTCTGCCTATGACTCGTTTGTCCTTATCTAAATTGGTATTGTCTGTCAAGGCTACCTATTTACAAGGTCTATGACTACTCAGGCTTATAAATTTCCACAAAAGCTGCCTGTTGACATTAGCTTATAGCCATCTGTTTCGATGTTTTTCCACTGAGACCCAAGACTTGGTGTTAGTATACATGTATGACAGGTCTATTGCTAATTTTAGGCCCATGGCTGATTTTAGGCCTTCAGTGTGTAAGCAGGGATGCCCCTGACATCTCCTCCCTTCTCTAAGTATAGAAGGGCTGTGGCAATTCTAAACTTGCGAAGGCGGGGATAGAGGCCTGACCTCCAGTATTTGAAGGGGACCTTGTAATGGCTCCAGTCCCCCTGTTGTTGTCCAGTGAGACATGAGGGCCATACCCATCCCGATGTCTTTGACATCAACCCCTATGCAGTCAGGCTTGTCCCTCAGAGAACCCAGATAGATATTTTTATCTTTTATTTATATTCCCTTGCAGTGCTTAGCCTCGCAGCCTAAGCAGAAATTCAGATCGCCTGTCAGAGGGGGTTCTGGGTGGCCCCGCTCTGCTTGGTCTAGGGGCAGAAGTCCCCCCTTTTAGGTTGGGTGGGGATGGGTTTTGGAAACACCCTGTATAAAGTAACAACCTCATCTTGAGTCTCGTGGTCCTCCATAGCTAACCTATAATAATGTATCTGAATAGGTTTTGCTACCAAATTATTTATCTGTTGTATCACAGAGTTAGTCCACCTATTTGAGGGCCAGGGACCAGCAGAAAAAAAGCAAAAAGAACCCAAATAATGGTCCCAAGATGGGAGGAAATAGGGTTGACAACCTTGGAGAGGCTGAAAACCAATTCTTGTACCAGCATTCATCTGTCTCTTTCTCTCTCTGATTTTTCTTAGGGCCTTCACTACCTATTTCATGCTCTCTCTAATCCTCCTTGTCTTGTCTATGTAAAGGCAACCTTCTTCTTTAAGGGCTGTACACAGTCAAGAGCTGTACACAGCCTTTTCTATTGTAATAGAGTAAATCAAGTCCCATAAGGATCTTTGTGATTTTAGGAGGTCTTTTCAGACAGCGAAACAAGGGATTTCTTCCGATTAGTGATGTCAATCTCTAGCTGTTTGATGTTCTTGTCAGTGGCCCTTCAAAGGTCTGAGTAGTAGAAGTTCGGAGGCCAGCATCTGGATTAGTACTTCTAGCAGCAGACATCACGGGTGATTCATTTTTACCTGGAAAGGAAAAAGAAGGGAATTCTCAGGGAGATTTCTCTTCCCTGGATGTAAATTGTTATTCATCGTATTTATGGTTGGGCCTGGCTTTGTGGGAGTATCTATTTTTTTCATTATCTTTTTGGTAGCCGGTTAGCTGTGCCTTCTATGGTATAAGACAGGCATATCAATCCTCGGCGCCATAAGGGAACTGGGTCTGGGCCATTCCCTTTAAGGGTAAGAGGGTCCTTCCCCATATCTGTGGCAAAGTTTTGTTGGTCTCGGTGGTGCCAGAGGCAGTCAGCAGCAGATTTGCCATGAGCTTTCAGCTTTAGAGAGATAAAAGTGAACAAAGCATGATGGAGAGTATTTCAGGGGGACTCCTTCTGAGGAGTTCCCCCTCTTTTGTTTTTAAAGCCAATTTTTCAGAGTTCTTGTAAAATCAGGGCAGAAGCGCCAAGAGTTGCTCCTTCCACACACAGTTGATTTAGAAGGCCTTGTTCTCCTGGTATACTGTATCTCCTCTGGCTATTATACTCCTTATGGCTCTTCATCCACAGGGTTCCCTAAGCTCCGAGGGATTTGATGGATACATTCCATTTAGAGCTCTGTGTTTCAAGGACTTTTTTTGTGTAATGTCCAGTTATGAGTCTCTGTATTTGTTTCCATCTGCTGTAGAAGGAGCTTCTCTAATGATGGCCAAAGTAAACCATGATCTATGAGTACAGCAGAATATTATCAGGTGATATTTTATTGTTTCTTTATTGTGAGACAAGTAATACTGGTCTTCAGCAATGGGGCCTTGCTTTCAGTATGTGGAGAGAAACCTATTGGCAATAGCCTGGATTTGGGGGGAATTTACATGGGACTCTTATGACTAACAATTCAATTGGATGTAACCCAGTCCTGGAACTAGAACTTCCCTTGATAACAAAAGATGGCCAACTGGGATCTGTCTCCCTCATTATCTGGAGATTTCATTAGGATCACCTTCACATACTTTTAGATTGTTTGCACTGCACTACAACATTCTACCAACCCTCAAATGGCCCTCAAATCTAATTGATTTTTCTTCTCACATTCCCTCTTTCAAAGCCATCTTCTCTCCCCCATTTGCCTGCAAATTTCATAATGTCAATTTTTAACAGCTATTTTAATTCACTATTGTGTAAATGCACCACATGTTTTTTGTTTTGTTTTGGGTTTTTTTGTAATTTTTATTGGATATTTTATTTACATTTCAGATGTTATTCCCTTACCCCATCCCTCCCCCTGCCCAGGAATCCCTATCTCATTGCCCCTCCTTTGTTATTCATTCATCTTTTGAAGAAAATCTAGATGATTTCCAATTGCTGGGTATTATGAATAAAGCAGCAATGAACATGGATGAGCAAGTGTCTCTGTGGTAGGATAACTTGTCTTTTGTATATTTTTCCAAGAGTAGTATAGCTTATTCTCTGTTTCTTTTTAAAAAAATATATTTTTACTTATTTGCTTTACATCCTGCTCACTGCCCCACTCCCAAAAAGCCCCTTCCACAAGCTCTTCCCCATCCCCACATCCCCTTCTACTCAGAATGGGTGGAGATCCCCCTCTGTATCTCCCTGACTCCACCCTGGCTCTTAAAGTCTCTGGAAGGCTGGACACTTCTTTTCCACTGAGGCAAGACAAAGAAGCCCAGCCAGAAGGACATATCCCACATACAAGCAACAGCTTTTAGGAGCAACAGCTTTCAGGATAATCACCACTCCAGTTTTTCTAAAATCACATGAAGACCAAGTTACACATCTTCTACATGAGAGCAGAATATACATCGGTCCAGCCCATGTATATTTTTTGGTAGTTCAGATTCTGAGACCTCAAAGGGACCAGGTTAGTTGATTCTCCAACTTCCTATGGATTTCCTATCCCCTTCAGGCCTGAAATACTTCTTCCTATTCTTCCATAAGAGTCCCTAAGCTCCATACACTGTTTGATTGTGGGTGTCTGTATCAGGCTGAATCAGTTGCTGGATTGAGCCACTCAGAGGACAACATGCCCCTGTTTCCAAGTATAACAGATTATCATCAAGGGTCTGGTGCTTGCCCATGTGTTGGGTCTCAAGTTGGGCCAGTCATTGATTGGCCATTCTCTCAGTCTTTACTCCATCCCCATGCCTGCATTTCTTGTAGACAGGATAAATTGTGGGCTCAAAGTTTTGTGAGTGGGTTGGTGTCTCTATCACTCTACTGGGATTCCTGATGGGCTGCAAAACAAGGCCCCTTCAGGTTCCATATCCGCAGTGTAGTGAGTCATGGATCAGGTCATCCCCATTGATTTTTGGGAGCCTCTCTTATCCCTGGTCTCTGTCTCATCTAGAAATGCTCTCAACCTCTTTATGCCTGTCAACTGTACATTTCCATTCATTTTCATGGCCATCTAGCCATTTCTCCTGTCCTTCACATCTGATCCTAAATGCCCTATTCCATTCCCCATGCCTCCTTCATCCCAGTTCCCTCCTTCCATCTGTCTCTTATGACTATTATGACTCTTATAGCTGTTTTATTCCCTTTTCTAAGCTAGATTGCCTGGGTCTCCCAACTTGTTTAGCCTTTTTGTGTCTGTGGAGTATAATTATGGTACCTGTACTTTATGGCTAATATCCACTTACAAGTGAGTACATACTATGCATGTCCTTTTGGGATTGGGTTACCTAACTCAGGATGATATTCTCAAGTTCTATCTATTTACCTGCAAAATGCATGATGTCTTTTTTTTGTAATAGCTGAATAGTATTCCATTGTGTAGTGTGGTTTTGAAACTTGTGTGGGGTATGGAGCAGGTCAGGGCATGCCAACACCCCCACCCTCCCGCAGCTAATGCAGTCCCAGGAACCGCGGCTCAGTAGGTGGTTCTCGGGACTCAGTGGCACTCCCTGGCATGGGACTCAGCAGCGCAGACTGCAGGCGAACCTTGGGTATAGGGAAAGAGCTCGAGCCATGCGCTTGAGTGACAGCAGGGTCCAGGGAACAGGAGCGCAGGGACCCAGTGTGCCTGGCAGCCATGGCTGACTCCCTGGTACAGGGACAGAGGCAGCCCGCAAAGGCCGGTGTGCATAGACCTCTGTTGCAGGAGAGACAGCCCCAAGGAAGGCTGTAACAGGGAGGGGGTGGAGAGGCTTTCCCCAGCACGAGTTTTCCACTTACACAAGAGAGTCCAGAGTTCCAGGAGACACGTAGAATTGAAGACATGGAAGTTTTATTGGCCATAATGGTTGTATCTGGAATGAAGTGCTCTCCCACAAAATGCCAGGAGGGGCTCCATTATATTGGGGAGCAGGGGAAAGAGGAGGGGCTAGGGAGATGAGAATTTAGTTATCTACACTCCTGGCCTTTAGGTAATTCATTAATATGTAAATCTTGAGGCAGAGGTCTGTTAGGCCCTCTATCTGTGCCTTACATGACGTAGCATGCAGGTTAAATGGAGACTGCATGTTAGGTCTCTGGGTTCTGGGGGCGTGGCCAAACACCCCAGGATTTCTACAGTCCAACAGTGTAGATGTACCCCATTCTCTTTATCCATTCTTCAGTTGAGGGACGTCTAGGTTGTTCCCAGTTTCTGGTTATTACAGATAAAACTGCTATGAATATAGTTGAGCAAGTTTCCTTGTGGAATGTTGGGGCATCTTTTGGTTCTTTTTGTTTTTTTTTCTCTGGGTTTTAGAAGAGTGTGATGACTGTGTGTTGTCTGGTAAAATTTTCCTGGGAATTCCAGGTAAAATGTGTTTCTGGGTATTGGGAAATGACACTTAGGAAAGGTGATAGGTTATGAGTTTCAAAGATTTCACAGAAAGGAGCAGATAAAGCTTCAGCAGGTGTCCTGTTGAAAAGCTAGGGTTAAGACTGAAGGATCAGATCTGGGGGAACAGAGAAAAAGGTGAAGTTCTAAAGTCAGCCTATATGGTTCCCTGGTGGGAGTGGCTTCCGGGTTAGTAGGAGGTACCTGCTGGGTGGGAGCTGGAATGAAGCAATGAGTGAGGGAAGTTGGTTAGGAAAAGAAGGTCTGTAGGATCATGGGAAGGGAGGTTAGGTATTCTTCTGCAGAGCCAAGGGTAAGCCTGAAAGATTGAATTAAGAGAAGAGGAAGAAGAGGTGATGGTCTTTAGTTAGCTTACCTGTTTCCCTTACTAGAATTCTGCTGGTATGTTCACAGGGAATGCCTACTGATATAAGAAGCTGGGATAATGGGATAAGTTGACAGAAGAAATATTGGAAGAGATTTTTGTATTCTACCGGGCATGAGGTCAGAGAGGAAAGGGAGACTGAAGAAGGTGTTATGCTCCAGGATGGGATGGGATTAATGGGACTGAGACTGCAGCAGAAATAAAGGGGAAGATCCCCAGGTAGCCTACCTCCTTCCCTGGTAGGAGGGCCCTTTGGCTTTGCTGGGATTGCCTGCTGGAAATGGGGAGGAAGGAGGGAAAGAACTGCTAGACCCAAAAAGGAGGAGGGCAGAAAGGCAGGGAGGGCTGCAGCAGGTGTTCTACTGCAGAGCTGGAGGTGAGACTGAAGGATTAGGTCTGGGGGAGCAGAGAGAGGGATTAATACTGCATTAGCATCCAGCCTACTTGGGTCTACCACAGAAGTCATAGTTACTTTCTTATCCTTTACAAAAGTCCTTCAGGACTTTTTGGCCTTTCTCGTTTTTGCTAATGGTTCATATTTTATGAAACTTTTTCTAGCCCCAATTACTGTGCGTTGGCTGTTACTACAGCATCTCTTTTGAGATGTTTCATCGCCCATTGGAGATATTTCAATCCTAGTTGCCTCTAGAAATGTTCACCTGTGAATAAATTTGACCTATCTAATCTCTATGTTCATCCAACTGCTTTAGACTTGGTTAATTCATACATATGGCAGCAGGCAAAATGCAACAGGAAGGGTATTCAGAGCTGAGAAGAAAACAAAGGATGGCCTGAGACTGAAATGTCAAGTTCAATCTGCCATGTATTTACCATGTCTCACAAATGACCCACAACAGAGTTCTGCTCTCGTCAAGAATGACCAGTTAATTAACCTTCGCATAATTCAAAGTCATTCACTCATTACTGCTAGCAAAGTCATCGCAAGGATAGGGAGCTTATCCGACTAGCACAAGGAAACAGCAGCCTTTATATTTCAAAATTTCTGTCTTGGGAGCTCCCTATGACCAGGCATTACCAAAATCAATAGATTACCTCTATAATAAATTTGTTTCATTTGTTTGTAAACATCATCTACAAGACCACCACTCTGATAATTTCATATACATGAATTTAATTGGCTAAAACTCCATATTTGGGTTCTTGAAAATACTGAATTTTTGTAGCTAAAAATGTGTTGCTTTCTTACAAGTCCTTCGAAATGACATAAACTGGTGGCTTGAAAATGCCTATTGACTGTGTAGACCTTCCTTCTGGCTTATAATGTCTCCCACTTACTGACAAACACTTCAAGCTCCCTTTCATGCACTCCAAACTTATTTGAACATGAAACTTACTACTCTCCTGTCCTTTCATAGTACTCCTTGACTTAGTGCCTAGCACTCCCAGCCTCCTAATTACTGAGCTGAGAAATCTAGGGGTTAACTTGATTTTTCTCTCTGTCAGCTTCCACAGGTAATTTCACCTTGAGTTATTTCCATCCTGCGTCTACCACATTTCCTTGTTCCCTCCCTCACTGAACATCTCTCACCCCAGTCTCCTGTGTTAAAGCAAAGACACAGCTCTCAATTTAAAAAGAATAAGAGACATATTATTCTGGATCTAAAATATGAAAAGCATAGATTTAGGATTCTATTGTCAGTTATGCAGAATCTGATTCCTGTTCTCCTTAAAATAACTAGAACAAAGCACAATTCCTAAGTCATAACAGCCAATGTTCATATCAGGTTATATTCAATAGTTGAATTAGAAGAAAGAAGTTACCAATGTCGAAATCTTGTTGCTTTAACTTTTAATATTGAAAATCTTACTTTCTTTGATGTCAATGGAAACAAATTAAAATCATTTTCAAACACTTTCGTATTTCTATTTTACATATATAACTTTTGCCTGTATTTTTGTAAGGTTCCCACTTCTGTTCAGTGTCCATAAAGGCCAGAGGGTCATTAAATCCTCTGAAACTGGAATTTCATATGGCTGTGTGCTAGTATGTGGTGCTGGGTACCCAACCAGAGTCCTTTGCAAAAGCAAAAACTACACTTAGCCACCGAGTCATCTTCTCAACCCTACTGTTTGAAAATGTTTATACTGTAGTATAATTAAAATCATGTGAACTTGGAATGTATGGTCATAATAAATGTCCAAAAGGACCAAGTTCAAGAACTGAAAAATATTCATTTGAATGTGAAGTAATTTCCTATGAACTGACCTGACCTCAAAAAGCAAATCAAAACAAACAATTACAAAATAAAATAAAATAAAACAAATCAAAAACTTTTTCTTTTTCTTTTCTTATATTGTGAAACTGAACCATTTAGTCTTGCCATTTTTCAGTTGCATCTAGGAAAACTGAAAGTTAAGACTCTGAACATAAATTTGCATATTCTTTCCTTGTATATTCTTTTAACCATAGATCAGTTTTGCACTATCTCTAAGAAGCAAATGATTGGATTTTTTTATTATTTCTCTTCCATCATCATCTGATGTGATTATGAAATTTCAATATCACATTTCTCTGGCATCATCATTCCAATTTGTAGCACTCAGGATAATAGAACAGATCATATGAAATTCAGTTCCCTGATAATTTATCTTGCTGGCTTAACTGAAGATTGTAACTAATATCAACTCAGTATTATTAGCAAGCTTCTTATGCCAGAAATTCATAGTAAAAATATCATTATATTTAGGCCATTCTGATTTTACTGTGCAGTGAAAACAATCAATATACAAACCATAATATCTGGATGTAAATATATGTTCATTAAACTTATCGCAGCAAATACAAACAGCCAAGGAGCTAGCAACATCAGCTATTCTGCCTTTTCTTAGGGTTTCAGTGTCCCCCAATAGATGTGAAGTAGATTCTAAGAATCCTTGAAACTGGATGTTGGGGGAGTGGATGAGAGTGGTTTCTGATAAGACAGTTTCCCAGAATGCTCTGGGATGGCTCAAGGACAGAGTATCACTGATCTGGCAGACCCTATACTCAAGAGTAAAACATATCAGCACAACTGGGTCTTTAATAGTAGTTTCTTGAAGAGGAAAAATTGTGTCTCTGCACTGACTTAAACTCCAATGCTGTATCCACAGCCAGTGAGCAACTCTGAATCTTTAAGATCTTCTGGAAAATCTCCAAATTTATCACTTGAACTTTATCAAGAGCTCCCACAATGCTTCACTCCTCCACCCTGGACCTAAGTGCAAGGACTGAGATGTTGAATTCCAGACCTCAGTCCAGATAGAACAACAAGAGAGACAATCTGTTTGAAACGCGATGGCTTGAGCACAGCCAGGGAAAAAGATGACTGGTTGAGAGACAGTGGTTGCAAAATTGCCTTCCCATTCCAGAAGATTCTAGTAGAGGCATCATTAGTTGGAGTGCATAGCCCAGGACTTGGACTGAGGGAGTTGCAGCTGTGTAATCTGCAAGCCCCTTCTGCTACATGAGTCTGCATAACGGTCCTGGAAGCTGTCATGAGTTCCACCTCTGGGCAGTCTTGCAATTACACTTATAGCTCCATTCTTCCCAGATAAAAGTCTTTTTTACCCCCCCCCCCCATTAGAGCCAGTTTCCGTTTACTACTAGGACTCTGATGAACATTATAACCTGGATATTTGAGGGCAACCCCAAATGTACAGAATCCAAGCTAGCACAGCATCTCGAGTGGGCGAGAAAACACAGGGCAATTAAATTATATAACTGCTGTTTTCGAGTGAAAATGGTATCCGTAGATGGATTTAAGCCTTTAGTACTCCCTTTCTCATTTAATTTTACAATAAACTGATAATATGCCTCTGATGCCCTTGAAAAACTGATACAGGGCTTCTTATATCCAGGTTTGCAGTGCTGTTGCTGGTTGGTGTCCTGGCAGTGGGTAGACCTAGCTCACTGGGGCTCTTTTTAGGATCAATGATGGAATGCATTGTTTCACCATCCATGTTACTGATTTTGTTCCCAGATGGCTATAATAAAAATGAAAGTTCTCAGTGACCTCTGGCTCTGTCCTGCCACTTTCATGCCATGGTTATCTCCCAGCCTCAAGTTCTGTGGAGTGTAAGCCCTGAGTCTGCACTTTAACACATTAAACATCAACTTTCAACTTCCCAGGATGAGTAGGTTTGACTTCCCTTAAATGTCAACAGAGTCAGAGTAATCCTGGGTCTTTTCTTGTCAGTCAGCAGGGACACTTACAGAATACAGACATTCTGATCTGGCTCCTTTGTAAAGGGAAAAAAAAAACATCTGGAGGCAGAAAAGCAGCTCAGAATCTTTTGAAATAAAATATTGAAAAATTTATGGAAATTAACAGTTTCAATGCATTGAGTTAACAACCTTCATTTCTAAAATTATATGACTAAAAGCAGTGGTCCTCTAAACAGATTAAAATAAACAATTCATTTAAAAACTGCATGTAATATTTTTAGATTCTTTTTTTTAGAAAATAATAATATCTTCTGAAAAATTACCTCTTCAAAGCTGCTTGAATGTTGTGTTTGTTTCGCAAGAAAAATAACATCTTCCAAAGGGATTACTTAATGGAAAAATCTAAGCAAATCATAAGATATGCCAAAAAGGCTAGATGAAAGATTGTTTATGGAATAGGCCTGTAGCTTGCTTCTCTCTGGGACATAGCTCTGTTTGCAGGACACTAGGCTGGAGCCTGACCTCTCAATAGTATACCTACTTCTCTAATATAAATCAATATCTAAACAAAAAACAATCTCCCTTCGTTTTAAATCTCCCTTGCTTGAGATTTAGGTTTCTCCCTATTTCAGAAAAGTATTTAAATAACTTGGTCTGCCTTTCCACTACCTTCAGTTCTTTGCCAGTTCTAGGGAACAAACTCGGAAATCCTCTAGACAAAAGCCAACACTCCTTTTACAATGACACATGTGAAACCACACCACCAATAATAATAAAAAAAAACCATTGTATCAAAGTTACACACATTTAAAAAAATAAATGTTACCTTTTAAAACCAGTGTCCTTGTGGTTAGGATTCCCTGTATATTTATGCCACTAGGCAGGAACACAGTAGTACTAGAATATCCTTTAAGGTATTGTGATATGCATATCTGCTTATACATATCCAATATTGCACCCCACCTGTCTTGCGTGACTTCCAGACCCTAGGGTCGCACTATATGGCTTAGTTGAGCCTGGGACTCACATCAGAATTCTATATGTTCCTTCCTCTCTTCTCCTTCTCTCATTGGTTAGTGATAGGAAAGTTACTATCATTTATTTTATAATAAATCATCTTAATAAAACTGTGTACAATTTCTAATAGCTTTTTAAAAATAAATTTATTCTCTGGTTTTCCTAGTAAACAATTATGTTATCTGCAAAGAAATATGACCATACCACAAATTGCTACCTAAAATACTAATAATTTATTATATAACTTAATTGTGTGGAGTACTTGTTCCAAAACGTTATTTAACACTGCAGCTATCGACTGCCTTCATCTCTCTTTCTTAGCATGTCTTGTTCTCTCTCCCCACTCTGTCTGCTCTTAGCATGGTCCAAGTTCACTTGCTGCATGATCTCCACCAGGCACTTTCATGTGTGTAGGAGTATGACCCATATGTGACATTCTCTCTGGACATGTTTAACATATATTGTTCATAATTGTTCAAAATAGTGGGTTCTTTATGAGCTTATATACAACAATTTCCTAGTTCATTTGTTGGTCTCCATATTGCCTCTGTGTGCTCAGTGTCATTCTCCTGTCTCAGTGTTGGAGATTTCAGTTCCCACTACTGTCACTTTTCTTCATGGTTTAGTCAGTACTTTCTGAAAAGAGACACTTGGGAATCTGCTCATATTATTGAGGCTATATTTCAGAGGATTAGAAGATTTCCTTATTTTCCCTTTTTGGTATCCTTACTACTTCATGTTTTTGCTACTTTAATGAACCCGCTCTTTCTACTTATGAGAAAGTGATTTGTCTGCCATCTGCTTTGGAGGACCGAGCATGGATTAAGTGGATGAGTTTGAACAGTAATTTCTGAATTCCCAAGATGAGAATGGAAGAGTAAGCCTGCAATGCCACATGCCACGAGAGGAACTTAAGCAGCATGAGCCAAACAGAATTTATCTGTATTCGAATGCAAGCTTCAATATATATGTAGTGAATCTTTGTAATGTACAAATACTCTTATTTCCCATTATTCTTGCAGCTATGGTTGAAATACTACTTTTGTACTACCAGCTTCTGCTTAGGTTCAAGAGTTCCTTTTTGGCTTTCATTCTTTGACTGCATTTTCTCATCTTCATCTGTATCACTGTAAGTCCTCAACTGCTGCAATGCATGGCTACAAATTAAGGTTAGTTTTTGAAAGGGTTTCATTTGCCAATAAAATTGTGCCCCCGAGATTCCTATTTTTTGCTTATCAAGACCCATGACTCCCTTCATTGCCATACCAAGGACTGCTTCAAAGACAAGCCCCTGAGGTTTTGTGGGCACAGATCTTAGTTAATCCAAGCTTTGAAAATATGCAATTTAGAAAAATAGTATTCAAATTTGCACTGAGTAATATTTTATTAATATGGAAGAAATACATTTTCTTCTCATTCGGTTTCTAATTAAATGGAAGCTTACATTTGAATACAGATAAACTCTGTTTGGCTCATGCTGCTTAAGTTCCTGCAAAAATAATCCCATTCCAACTTAGCAAAGACACAAGTTGGCACCTGACATTATTTTCTCACTTAACTGTGTCAAGGAAAGACAAGATTGTACCATTTGTTCATTTCAATATTTTAAATTAAGTATTTAAAGATGATTCCCTTACAATATAAAATGAAACATAAGAACTGAATTGGAATCACACACATCCTGCTTCAGTTCAAAAAATGAAAAACGTCCCTGAAATGACACATTTTACAAGCAAACCAAGTCTGAATACTGAAAGTTTTCTAGTCAAAGAAATAGTAGGTGACACTGGTTGAATTTCATTTCCTTCCTTAATCCACATATCAAAGTACTGGTCTCTGTATCATATACTGTGGCCAGAGTAGAACACAGGGTCTGTAGGTGATGATTAAGTTACAGTGAGGTGGTACTACAGATCAGACTTTTAACTGGTGATTCACTAAGAGAAAACTTGGACCACTACATAGAAAGGAGAGATGGCACAAAAAGAGAAGATCCCGTCTACAAGCAAAGGGGCAGCATCAGGATGCAGCTAACCCTGCTAATACCTCCATCATAGACCACTAGCCTCTAATGTCTTGAGATAAAATGATCTGTTGTTTTAGATATCATTTGGTGATGGATTTCTCCTAAGATAATATATAGGCTTTGTGGGAAACTAACTCCTTGGCATAATTAAAATAACCCTGCTTTTGCTCAAACATAAGCTAGTAAGTTCATCCTTTCCAGGTTCTACCTACTCTTTATATAATTATGTCAAATAAACATATTCAAGGAGCTGAGAAATAGCTTAGTCAGTGAAGTACTTGACTTAGAAACACAAGACCTGGAGCCCAGAATACATATAAGAAAATAAAAGCTACACACACAGCAGCATGTACTATAATCACAGTGCTCAGGGAGCAAAAACAAGAGGGTCCCTGGGATTCACTAACCAGTTGAGATTCAAAAAGAAAATTTCTGTCCCTTCCCATTCTAGTAAAAGTGTAAATCGTCTCAATGACTTTGCAAACTTCTTTGTTTTGTCCTAGAGAGATTTTGTTCAGAATCATATCCAAGAACCAATGCTGTCAGAATTGTAAAATATATCTCCTTGGCTGGAGGAATATATCAACGTGTAAACTGGTTACCTTGCAAGAGTGAGAGTGTGAGTTCAGTCTCAAAACCAACAGGAAAACAGAGAACTGATGATGCCCTTAGAGTCCCACCACAGCACCAGGGAGATGGAAATAGAAGGACCTCTGGGGCTCATTGGCCAGTCAGCCTAGGCAGCGCAGCAAGTTCAAGGGCAATAAATAACTTGTCTCAAGAAAACCTAGTGGCAAAAGCCTGAAAAATGTCACCACAGGTTGGCCTATGACCTCTCCATGCACATGTGAATATACATCTGCCTACACATGAACATACACAAAGCAGTAAATTATTAAATGAATAAACTATATATCAAGGATATTATCTGACAAATGTATACTATTTTGTACAGTTTAACTTTTTGGACTTAGTAAATAGAAAGAATCATATGTGTTAATAGATTAGATAAAATCACACTACACATTCTTCTTGACACTTCTTCAAGGCTTAAATAAATTAGATTATCACCGTTCTAAAGTGCTGGAGCATACAACATGTCATGAAAATGATTTCAAACTATCAGGCTGGTCATTCATTCAAGGTAATTAATTAAATAGTCCTCAACCTTGACCATGGCTCCATGGAAGTTAACCACAAGACAGAGTCAGTTGCTGAGTGACATAGGATTTCTCAAGTTGGAACCAATCATGCTTCACATTCCTCTGAAATGGGAGCTGCCTAAAATTCACTGCCAGCAGAGAGCAGTTCCTTGTTTAGCATCTCAGCCCTAACTTTACCACTGTATCTTTTTATTTATTCCTGAGAACTCACCCTCGATAAATAAACGATGTAGGAATTCTGGTGTCCCTAAGGAATTGATCTCAGATAGGTGATACCAGAGAAGGTCAGAGGAAGTCATTTCTTTAGATTGGAGGCTCGTGTTTCATCACACTTCAGTCAAATGTCGATGAGAACCCTTCAATGATGACTGAGGGTAGACCTTCTACTGTGCTGATACTTGACATTGACCTGTGTATAATCTTCATCCATTATGCTCGATAAACTAGGACAGGGCATAAGTACAAGGAAATGCACAACTTCATGCAATGACATACAGAAAATTGCAAGAACTGTTACAAAGTACCCTGATGTGTTGAAAGAATGTAAGACACTCAGATTTTTTTAAAGTTTAATTTTTTATCAACCTATTCACTTTACATCCTGCTCACTGCCTCCTTCCCGATCACCCCTCCCACAATCCTGCCCCCACCCCAGTTTCCACCTTCCCTTCTCGATTGAGCAGGTGGAGCCCCATCATGGCTATCCCCCAAACCTGGTGCTTCAAGTTTCTGTGAGGATAGACACTTACTCTCTCACTGAAGCCAGACATGACAGGAGAGATAGTAGAACATATCCCACATACATGCAACAGCATTTGTTCATGACCCACATGAAATCCAAGCCACACATTTGCTACATATAGCCCATGTATATTCTTTGGTTGATAGTTCAGACTTTGAGAGCCCCAAGGGACCAGGCTAGTTGACTTTGTAGGTCTTCCTGTGGAGAACTTTTCTCTTTTGGGATTCCTTCTTTTCCTTCATAAAAGTCCCCAGGCTCCATCCACTGTGCGGCTGTTGGAGTCTGTATCATTCTGAGTCAGCTGATGGGTAGAGCCTCTCAGAGGACAGCATATCCCCATCTACAAACACAGCTATCATTAATAGTGTCAAGGATTGGTGCTTGCCCATGTGATGGGTCTAAATTTGGGCCAGTTATTGGTTGGTCATTCCTTCAGGCTCTTCTCCATCCCCCATGCCTACCTTTACTGTAGACAAGAAAAAATGGGGGTTGAAAGTTTTGTAGGTAGGTTGGTGTCTCTATTGCCCCACTATGGTTCCTGCCTGGCTAGGGGAGGTAGACTCTTCAAGTTCCATATCCCCAATGTAGTGAGTCACAGCTAAGGTTACTTACCCACTTTGGTTCTTGAGAGCCTCTCTTATCCCAGGTCTCTGTCTCTTTCTGGAGATGCCCCCCCCATTCCTCCTCATTCCTGTCAGTTGCAGATTTCCATAAATTGTAATAGTCATCTAGGCATCTCTCTCTTGTCCTTCCCCACAGCTGATCCTAAATGCTCTGTGCCACTCCGCATGCCCCTCTATCCTAGTTCACTCCCTCCATCTGTCTCTTATGGCTATCATGACTCTTATTACTATTATATCCCCCTTCTAAGTGAGATTCAAACTTCTTTGCTTGGGCTTTCCTTCTTGTTTAGCCACTTTGTGTCTATGGACTTTAATATGGTTTCTGTATTTTATGGTTAATATCTACTTATAAGTGAGTACATACCATGCAGGTCTTTTGGGGACTGGGTTACCTAACTCAAGAAGATATTCTCTAGTTCCATCAATTTACCTGAAAAACTAATGATGTCTTTTTTTTGTAATCACTGAATAGTATTCCATTGTATAGATGTACCACATTTTCTTTATCCATTCTTCAGTTGAAGGACATCTAGGTGGTTTCTAGTTTCTGAATATTATAAATAAAGCTGCTATGAACATAGTTGCCTAAGTATCTTTGTGGGTTGTTGGAGCATCTTTTGGGTATATGCCCAGGAGAGATATAGCTGGGTCTTAGGGAAGAACTATTCCCAGTTTTATGAGAAACCGCCAAATTAATTTTGAAAGTGATTGTACAAATTTGCACTCCCAGCAGCAATAAAGAAGTATTCCCCTTGCTCCAAATCCTTGTCAGCATGTGCTGTCTCTTGGTTTTTAATCTTGGCCATTTTGATGGTTGTAAGATGGACCATCAGAGTTATTTTAATTTGCTTCCTTTGACCACTAAGGACTTTGATGATTTCTTTAAGTGCTTCTTAGCCACTCAATATTTCTCTGTTGATAATTCTGTTTAGTTCAATGCCCTATTTTTTAATTGGATTCTTTGTCTTGTTCCTGTCTTCCTTTTTGAATCTTGGTAAAGTTTTTATATTAGCACTCTGTCAGATGTAGGGTTAGTGGAGACCTTTTCCCAATCTGTAGGCTACTGATTTATTTTACTGACAGAGTCCTTTGCCTTACAGAATACTTGCAGTTTCATAAAGATGCGTTTATCAATTGTTGGTCTTAGAGCCTGAGCCACTGGTGTTCTGTTCAGAAATAAAACCATTGTATGGTTTTGACTTCTTTATCAAAGATCAAATCTCCATAGATTTGTGGTTTTATTTCTATGTTATCAATTCAATTCCATCAATCAATGTGTCTGTTCTGTACCAATACCATGGAGTTTTTATAACTATTGCTCTGAAGTACATCTTGAGGTCAGGGATGGTGATTCCTCCTGAGGTTCTTTCATTGTTCAGGGTTGTTTGGGTTGTCCTGTGTTTTTAGTTTTTACATATAAAGTTGAGAATTTGTCTTTCAGGGTCCATAAAAATTATGTTGGAGTTTTGATGGAGATTGCATTGAATCTGTATGTTGTTTTTTGGGAAGATGGTCATTTTCACTATGTTAATCCTACCTATCCTTGAGCATGGGAGATCTTTCCATCTTCTGATATTTTCAATTTTTTTCTTCAGGGACTTGAAGTTCTTGTCATATAGATATTTCACTTGCCTCTTCAGAGTTGCACCAAGATATTTCATATTGTTCAAGGCTATTCTGAAAGGTGTTGTTTCCTAGTTGTTTTTCTTGGTTAGTTTATCATTTGTATAGAGAACAGCTACTGATTTTTTTGAGATAATTTTCTATCCAGCAACTTTTCTGAAGATGTTTATCAACTGTATTAGTTCTCTAGTAGAAGTTTTGGGGTCTCCTATGTTTACAATCATATCATCAGCAAATAGGATACTACATCTTCTTCTTTTCCCATTTGTATCTCCTTGATTTTCTTTAGTTGTCTTATTGCTCTGCTTAGAACTTCAAGTACTATATTGAGTACATAGGTAGAGAGTGGGTAGCCTTTCCTGTCCCTGATTTTAGTGGAAATGCTTATGTTTCTCTCCATTTAGCTTGGCATTGGCCATAGGTTTGTTATATATTGCTTTGATTATGTTTAGGTATGTGCCTGTATCCCTGATTTCTCTAATACCTTTAACATGAAGGCTTTTTCAGTGTCTAATGAGATAATCATGTGACTTTTTTCAGGAGGTTTATATGGTGGATTGCATTGATAGTTTTTGAATATTGAACCATCCCTACAACCTTGAGATGAAGCCTACTTGATCCTGGATTCAGTTTGTAAGTATTTTTATTGAGTATTCTTGCATCAATGTTCGTAAGAGAAATAAGTCTGAAATTGTCTTTCTTTGTTGAGTCTTTGTGTGGTCTAGGTATTAGGGTGACTGTAGCTATCAGGATGACTGTAGCTTTCTGGAATGAGTTTGGCAGTGTTCTTTCTGTTTTTATTTTGTGGAACTGTTTATAAGTATTGGTATAACTCTTCTTTAAATGTCTGACAGAATTTTGCACTAAAACCATCTGGTTCAGGGCTTTATTTTGGGAGGGTTGGGAGACTTTTAATGACTGCTTCTACTTCTTTAGGGAATATGGGGCTATTTTAATAGTTTACCTGATCATAGTTTAACTTTGGTAAGTGGTATCTGTCTAGAAAATAACCCATTTCATTAATATTGTCCAGTTTTGTGCACTATAAGCTTTTGAAGTAAGACCTAATTATTCTTTCAATTTCCTTAAAAGACACTCAGACTTAGTTATAAATCACAAAGACTTCTTGGCAGCATTAAAGTATCTAGACTTCACTTCCTGCTAAAGGGAACTTGAAACTGGAATCCAGGCACAGGTTTTGACTGTTAGAACAACAGATATTCAAAGACTCAGATCTTACTCTAGATCTCAATGACTATGCCAGAATCCTTCCTTCATAAGCAAAATATCAGGATTTCTGAGATACTGAATGGGCATATCTACCTGATTTTTAAGTAAAGCAGATCTTGTCTCTTCAAACAAAGGGAAGTTTACAATTTTGTACTCATATGATCTAGAAAATCCTAGGAGTTCAAGCATTCAAGGGCATCCATCCCTTTTTTAAGTCATCGATATGGTCCTAAAAAAAACAGATATGTGTGATAGACGAGAGAAAATTATTATAAAAGCATCTAAGATTAATCCCAACTAAAGCTGACTGGTATTTTAGTTGCAATCATTTGATTGGATCATCTCATAAAATTTGACGAGAGCATTGTTGAGGTTTGGGTTGTTGCTCTGTATCATACTACTAAGTACAGGCCCCTAAGACCTGGTTACACAAAGAAGAAAGAGTCCCAGGGAGACCCAAGTGAGGCTATATGTCCCTGTCCCCAAATTATTTCCAATTGGTGAATAAAGTTACCTATAGCTAATAGGTAGACAGAAAAGACATAGACAGGGATTAGGGTTCCCAGGCTTGTGGTCAGAGGAGACCACAAGGCAGGGGAGAAGGAGGTCAAAGGCAGATTGAGTTTATATATTTTTAAAAACAGAGCATTTTGCATGTGTCCTTATCAATTGTGCAATAGGCTCATAAGTAAATTATTCCTGGCATCAACACAGGCTACTCTGATCTCAACAGTCTGTACTGTTAACAAGGTTGATCTAGATATTGCCTCTAATGAAAGTTCATCTACTTTATAATAGAGAATATATTTAACATTCATTTGGGTACTATTACTTTAGATTATCCATCTACATTGCAAGATAACAGTGTCAGACAGCTTCATCCTTGGACTAGCAATATTTCATGTGGGTAAAAAACACAAATTTCTAAGTTGTGTCTTTTCTTCCAACAACAGCTAACCCAGCATCATGGAGATGGAAGACAACGTTGCCTATAAAGCATCATGGCAACCAGAATTCCATCAGGGAGATGAACTCAGTTTAACTGCAATGGAGCTGTGAAAATGAGCTTGTAAACAAGCCATGGTAAGTTGTTGCGTGTCTTAAGCCATGCTAAGATAACCACAGACAGTACACTGCAAGTTGGTATCTTAACAGAGTTAAGACTCATTGGACTGTAGCCAGGGAACTAGATTGGAGAAGACACATTTGGAACGAGCTTGGGAGAGAATGAGAGTCATTTTTCAGAATGTGGTATGTATCCTAAACCAACGGATAGAATATAATTTTGAATCACAAGTAGGAAAATATCAGGAAACAGAGGATCTTTGGAGCAAGTGGGAAATGATAATTGTTAAATTCAGTAGTCGTTTAAACGTTCTTGAGATTATAATTTAATTACAAAATTTCACTTTGCCCTTTCTTCCCTCCAAGGCCTCGTATATACCCCTTCACACTCTCCTTAAAATTTACAGCCACCCTTTTCACTAATTGTTTTTGCATGCTTTTAAATTGCCAAATGGAAAACTAGAGCTTTTCCTTACAGAATCCTTAGGGTTTGAATTCCTGAAAGAACCAAGTCCTGAAGGATGTTTCCATCTTCAATATAAGCTACAACTGCTGGCCATTTCAATATTATTGTGCTCACAGACCATCAGGCAAGGAAAGAAGTCACCACACTCTCAAGGCAGATGGTCCAGTCTTCATGAGATGCTTGAACAAATGCAGACCATCAGGCAATGAAAGGAGGCACCACACTTTTAAGGCAGATGGTCTGATCTTTATGAGGTGCTTAAACAGATGCTTCTGACAACTTGTTACCTAGAATGCAAGCATAGCAACTATGCACTAATGGAGGCCTTGCATCTTCTGACCCACTGAGAGCTGCACCTCAAGATATCATCTAGTTAAGTAAAATGGTTATCCCGGGGATCAAGCGAATTTAGAATTTAGTTTTGTGGGAAAGCTGTGCTGAGCATCAATGAACTCAATAAATATAATATCCAAGAATGTCCTCTATGACTTAAACCCTCCACTGATATGTATTTTTTTAAATTATAAAGAGTCAGAATCATAAATAGGATGTATATGAAAGTAATAGCCTAAATGTAAGAAGCAGGAGGATCTGAATGATTCAAGCAAAGACTGTAATAGTTGTTATTATAAAAATCATTATTGGTGCCATATCTAAATAATTACTGTGATTTTTGCCTGAAACTGTCTCACTCTCTGGAGAACTGTTCTTCCCCAAAAGATCTCACTCCTTGGAAGTTAGTCAATCAGAAGCATGAGTGACTACTGATCTGTGACTAACAAGGGGGTATGAGAATACAGTCTATCACCAACTTGGTCATACTATGTTTCTGAAAGTCCAGGATAGATAATGATTCCAACAGAACACTGTTGCTCAGAGATCTCTGTAGGCTTAGATTTTTCAAAACCTACCTTAATAAGAGTTGTTAAGTGCTTCAACCTCCCTTCTAGCCCACCAATCAGAGGTAGCATCAGTTTGATCCAGAAGAATCTGTGAGGCTTTGCTGAATCAGCATAAGTCACCAGAAGCAGCAAGGAGCAGGTGGAATACCATAAGAAGTTCTTTGGCAAGTTTCTCTCTGCAAAATCATGACAATCGAAGATCAGCAATGACCAGGAAAGTTTTGCAAGGCCAACCAATGAAAGAGTGTTATTCACTGTTTGTTGGGTTATACTTATACTCTTTCCAAACACCACATATCTCAAGTGTCTGCTTCAGCAAAACATCCTCTCATAAGACAGCTTCCAGAAAAACATCACATAACACAACTGAGACTTCAACAAAACCAGAAATTTCCACTTCAGATCTCCCCACCCCTACCCTGCCCCTCTTTCTCTCCTGCTCATCTTTCAAATGAGTTTCCTTTTGTAAGTGACTGTCACAAATCCCCTCAACCTTGCATCTGCTCATGTGAAGCCCAACCTATTTCTTTCTGATATTACACCCAACATTTTCCAGGGTAAATTCTCTTGGAAATGTTTTGCTTATATACTAGGGCATTGTAATACATATACACTGGCAACATTATTAAGTATTTATAAAATTTATATATATTGTATCCCTTTCTTTGGGTCTTCCTGCAATATTTTTTTTCGTCTCAAAATTTCTGATCCATCTAAACACATACACACACATGCATACACATATATTTTCCCCTAATTTAAATCTCACTCTTCAATTTCACTTTATTTATTATTGTTATTTAAATTTTTATTTGTTGGTTGGTTGGTGTTTTGTTTGCTTATTTGTTTTTTATGTTTCTACCAGCATAAAAGGTACATGTATGGGCATCTTTATATTGAGAATGTTTTTTATAAATTTGACTTTTCTCAGGATACTAAACACAAGATGTCTCTTCAAAGTTTCTTGCTAAAGACTCAAAATATTATGTTGTCAAATTCATTCATACCTTCACAAGGAACCTTGATGTGTCCACAATATCCTACACATTCACTGATACTGGTACTGTCTGAAAATGTTCCACAGGGTTTAAAGGTATCACTGTGGTTCCCAGTTATATCTTTCTAGTTATTCAAGAGATTTTTAATATTTTTTTACCTTTTTTTTTAAGCAGAGGAAGGAAATATCTATATGTAAGACCTGCAGTAGAGCTCAATGTTAAGAAGCTTATCTGGGATTTTTAAGGCCCAGAGTTTGGATATCTAATAGCAAACACACACAAGAAGCCAAAATGATATGTGCACATGTATGTGTTTGTAATATTTTGTAAAATGTTTTTTCACAGATTCATAGGAGTTTTGTCAGTTCTAAGTATTAATGCACTGGACTAGATTTTTCCAGTCTATGACTAGAGTTTTAAATGCATTAACCTTGAACATACCACAATTTTCAAGTTTAGTTTTATTGAAATTATCAACCTAAAAGTTTTAATTTTTAATATGTTTAAGAAAAGTTTCCCAATGCCAAAGTCATGAAGAATGTTTTTCCACTAAATTTTGGACTTGTGTCTTCCAAAATCTATCTTTTGAAGCCACAATCTCCACTGACTCTATTGTCATTTGTTGGATTTCTTTTCATTGATCCTGAAGAGTGGGGTCAGCCCTGTCACTTATGAACTGTGGGGTTCATGCCTTAGTGTTCTAGTTCAGTCCATTGATGGCCTATTTCTATGGGCCAATCCTCAGTCCTGGCTGTCATATCTTTAATTTTTCTGAATATCCTGTAGGACACTTGTGACTATTCATTTCCTTTATTTATTTATTTATTTATTTATTTATTTGCCCTTTTTGGCCACATTGGACCCCTCTGAAATACCTTTAAAATTTGGTTGATTTCAGTTAAATATATTTCTGGTATCTCTGTGCTGTAGGTTTTTAATATCCCCACATGGTACATGTGTACCTAAGCATATGTGTGCATTACTAATGAATCTTTTTGCTCTTTATTACTTCACATTGTATTTTGCAGCTGCCCCATTTTATGTCTTTATTAGAGCTGATGCTTTTTGAATAAATAGTATAGAGCAACATGTTCTTTTTCGGTGCAGCCAAGTGAAGTGACCCAGCCTTATACATGTCAGTCAAGTGCACTACTACAGAGCTGGACACTCATGAAATGTTTTTATTAATTATTTTGAAACAAAATTATACTTATGGTGCTCAGACTGGCCTTAACCTGTGATCTTCATGCTTTAGGCCCCTAATAGATTTATGTAAAAGCCTATTCTACTGGGCTTATTTCGAAGCATTTATTTCGAACAGATGCTGCTTTCTGATAAGATTCTCTCTGGCCTGTTCTACTCAGGCTTCCTTTCTTCAAAAGTAATGCTATGGAATTTTTAATGCTCTTTCATCAATATTTCATGCTTAAATTGGAAAGTTCATTGGCTTCATATATGAATCAGGACATGGTTATAAATAAAATATGTATGAGATATATTCATTTCATTTTAAACAAGATAAATGATAAACTAAGAACCCTTTGTATCTCAGCTGTCAACCTCCTGGCCCTGTGAGTCAGTGTTCTTTAACAGCTCCCATAAGAAAATCATTCATATGTATGTGTATATATATGTGTGTGTGTGTGTGTGTGTGTGTGTGTGTGTGTGTGTGTATGTGTGTGTGTGTGTGTGTGTGTATTTTGTCTCACCAAAGCCCAAAGTCACAACATATTATTACTTTATTTGAAAAGTTCACTGATTTTCTTTTTCCCTGCAAACATGCCAAGATTTACTTCAGTGAAATCTTACATTTTTCTTTTCCTGGAGTACATAGTCTGAGCATCCTAAAATCCATAGTGTGCTTGCTGCATGAATATTGTCAGCTCTGAGGCATCACCCACAGTGGATGTGAGCTGGCATGGATGCAGGGAGTGCCTCCCCATCCTGACAGGTCACCAGGAGTACAGCTTTAATTCTTCATCTTCTCTACATAGTATTTTACAGTATTACACTTTCTGCTTCCACATTGTTGTTATGAACTTTTTTCTTCTCTGAATCAAGGAGCAGGACTGGTGACTATTATTTAGCTCATTGGTTTTGCCATTTTCTTGTTTTTAAATAGATATTCATGTTACTTGTCAATAGTAAGTTTCATCTTCTTGTATTGCATGATCCTGTGCCACAACTCCTCAATATTCTTTAAAATTTAAAAATGTCTTGAAATGACATACTGGGTATTTTAGTAATTTTCCATATACCAAAGAAAATAAAGATAATATTTATTGACTTATGGTATATAAAACTTTAGCATATCTAGGCCATTCAATCACAATCTTAACATGTATTTCATTTTCAATAAAAAACATTTAGCTTTATTGACTGTTGCTTCATATTACTTGAAATAATTTTATGACTTTTTTTATTTGCTAAATTAATGGTACAAAAAACATGAATCAATTTTATGATGGAATTCTCAGGTGGTAAGTGAAATGGCCCAACAGTTCACAGAACTTACTGCATCTTCAGAGAACCCAGTTTGGTTGTCAGTACCCATAAACTTCCAGTACCCTGCAACCTCAGTTATAGGATATGTGACATGCTCTTCTAGCTTCTGAGAGCACACACATGTAAATTTTCATGTGTATACATAGACAGATGCATACACACAAACAAGACAACTGTAATGAAATAAAGAATCTCAGATTTTATCACAGAAACTCCATTCTTACAACATGCTTTAATGTGTTGCTAATTTCATTTGGCCACTTTTTTGTTGTTGTTGTCTGATTTGCTTTTGTATCAAGTTAATTGATATAAGAAAGCCAATTATGAGTCTTTTAAAGTTTGGAATAACTTAGACATAAAACTTTTCAGACTATGTGGTCTTTTGTGAGAGAAAAACTTGAGTGCCTATTTCAGTTTCTTTATTGCTTATTGATCTGTTAGAGTTCTTTTTTTCTCTCATTCTCAGAGAGAAAAGTAACTTATCCAATTTTCTGTAGCCATTTACCGGCAGAGAAAAAAGAAAATTTAGCTCAGGTCTCATTGGTCCCATTGCTTCTACACTTAGCCACTATGTAACGATTGTGTAGTCATATCTTGTTTTAGAAGGTGTCCCTTTAAATTTTAGTATGGGAACACAAGGAAATGGACAAAATAGTGAAAATCAGGCATTTAGAAGACAACACTGTTTTTTAGCTTTTAGACTGAAGGCAGACATAATGAAAGAAGAAAAACACTATAGTACCCCAGGCATAACTTGAGAAGTATAGCATGTTTTACTGTGGATTGGAAATAGCATAGAAGATGGACAAAAAAACAGAATGTGTATTGAAGGGAGTCATGATAAACAAAGTCCCTGAAATCTGTGATGTGGAGATTCCATCCTGACTTCGGCAGACAAAAAAACAAAAACAAAACCAACAAAAAACAAAAACAAACAAAAAACTCCAAACCACAGTATGGGGAAGACAGACATGACCACATGTCTAGGAGGGGGAGGGGCTTTTCTTCCTCGTGGGTGTGTTTCTGGGCTTATGGAAAGATGGTCAAAGGCTTAGTGAGCATCCCAATCTCCACTTCCTTGTCATTGTCTCCCCCACCACCCATGCCAGCTGAAGGATGGATGGAGACTTACAGAGTTACTGGTGTGATCTTCTCCCTCTGCCTTTCTTCTCTGGGGCACTCTGCTCTGCCTCAACTATGAGCCCGGGTCATATATCAAACTGTACTCTCTCCTCAGTGAAGCCTCTGCCCCTTAATGCTCTGGGATGGTGTAAAAGTTATGTCTGTCCTCCTAGACTCCAGTTACCTTTTGTGTTATTTGTCAATCCAGAACTCAAGAATGACTAAAAACAAACAAACAAAAATAATGTGCTATTTATTTTTAACTTCCTCAAACACTCCAAAATGCATGAGCACTCAAAAGTCAAAAATGCATGAATGTTTATAGATTTAACATGAATGGTTGGTTAGCTCATTTAAAGCACAGATAAGAATTTCTTCAAGCAGCCACATGAAAGTGCAAGTTAAAATTCCAGAAATCAATTGACTTTGGAGATGCAGCTTTGAGAACTCCTTGAAAAGGAAGAAACACTGTGGGCTCCCTGAACACAGGAATGTACTCTGAAGAGTAAACCAGACTTCAGAAAGTGGTTTCAAAGAAGAAAGAGGCTCCTGTCGTTGTCAAGCATCCCTCAGGATTTGCTGTGGGAGAATAAAATGCAAACACTGCCCTTCAAACCCTGGGTTTTTAGCTATCTAGAGATGAGAGCCTGGGGTGTTGTTCCAGGATTCCAATGGGCAAGGCACAGGACAAAAATGTCCAATACTTAGGTTTTAATTACCTGGGAAATTCACTGTTCTAACACAGACCACATATACTTAACACAGATCCTATTCCTTAATAAAATTTGTATGGAAAAATAAACAAAGCATATGGTAAGAATTATAATGCATATGCTGGCATGTGTTAGAAGAGATGAAATGACCCATTTTGTCACAAATCACCATACAACATGTTGTCTGAAGTTGAGTGAGAATTTCAAATTTCAGTTCTTGACTCCTTCAAGGCCAAAACAAAATAAAAAAAAAGAGCTCTATCATTTTTCATTCTCCCTACGTTTGGTTTGCTGTGCATTTTCTGATTTCTCCCCATATCTCCTCCTCATTTATTTCCTTTCCACTTATGTGCTTTGTTAAATACTTACACAGTAAAGTATTAAGCGAGCCAGTTCAGCAGTAGAATATTTGTGAGAACCAAAAGTTTGATTTAATTTGCTTTTTACCTCTTCATTTATCCTCATCTGGAAGTCCTAAGTTGTAATAAATTAATTCTAACTATACACACACACACACACACACACACACACACACACACACACATATATATATATATATATATATATATATATATATATATCTCCAAACATTCTATCTCGATGGGGAATAAACTGGTTTGCAATTTCAGTGTTGCCTCTATTTGAAGTTAGAAATTCCCAATACTATTAACCTATATTCTATTTTGCAGATATTGATCCTCAAATGACACATAAATGTTCTATCATTATCCTGAGATTTCTTTCTCTGGGGAAATAGAAAATGAGTGTTCCACATTGCACACATTGTATAACAAGCATTTATTGTAAGGAAGAAAATAGACTGGGCAGTCACCAAGTGTTTGGATAAAATCTCTGATATACCTGCTACTGCACAGCAGTAATCAAAGCCCTCTATTCAAACTTTTATTTCTTGATCCAATTCTGTAGTGTGCTGAGAAGCTTCTGTGCTTGCTGAAAATGTAAAAACTTAAGTAGAAATTTGTTTTTAATGATGACCTCAGTAGAAGCAATTTCTGAAGTGGATCTGAGAAGATGCTTATCCCCCAAAATGGCTATCTTTAACCTCCATAGTTTCAATAAAATTAGAAACAAAGACTTCTGAGAGATTGCTTTTATATTCTGGAAATTTTCTACCCTTTTTACTGCAAAGTTTTCAAAATGTGTAAAACATTTCCTTTTTCCATTTAAATCACAGAGCCTTTGGCCTGAACCTACTCAAAGGTTGTACAAATGGCCACAGATGCCACTTCTGCAGCTGGAATTCACACTGCTTGATAAATATGGAGGGCAGTATGCATGGATGGTCTTCTGCAGTAAGAACTTTCAGTTTAATTAGAAGAGATTTGGTTTTTCTTTCCTGAAATGCTCACACTCTGGGACTAGCATAATCAATAGTGTATTATTTCCTTTTATTCCGTCATTGTGTTAGAAACGAAGAATAATCTGGGTCATAAACACAGAAAAATATGAACCAAGTGAACGTAACTAGAGCAGGGAGAGTCACCTGGTTCTTATCCTAACTCAGGTGGTGTCTGTGTCTTTTGCCCTTTGCTGGCACTTGACCCCACAGTCTTTCCAGATTGGCTAATTTTTAAAAGATTCTGTACAGAGAGAAAGGGTCAGCCACCCAGCCTGGTCATCGAACTCCAGGCAGAAAAGGAGAGAGATGTGTATGAATAATAGTTTTACTAGGTGAGGGAAATTAAAATTTCATATAAATGTTTTACAAGGTGAAAGAGATTGGAAGGGTTGTTGAATTTGGGCCTTTGGCAGGGTGGCTACCTTTGATCAAACAAAGCAAAATATTTCTTCTTACAAGTGTGTTCTGAACTATAATACATATATGGAAGAGCATAGGTACATAAGTATGTTTTTATTTTTGTTGTTGTTGCTGCTGCTGCTGTTGTTGTTGTTGTTGTTGTTATATCACTGAATCCTGACATTTGAGGGCTTGGCTTATGTGCTCCTCCCATTTCGCATCAGCCACTCAAGGTCTTTCTTTGTTAGATTTCATGTTGGCCCCTCATCCATATCTCCTCCCAAACTTTCTGTCTGACCATGTCCACCCTTGAGAACTTGTTTTAAAGTGAATTTTGCTCGTGTGTGTTTTTAAAAGACTTAAAGTGTTATGCCATTTAGGTGCTTGATGCTGACTATATAGCTCAGCATATGTTTTGTTTGCTTACTTAAAAATCTTGCAAAAAGTCTATTCCTGTTGTGACAGAGCACTGTATTTGACTGCTTCTCATGCTGTATCTGTATTGATAACATTTATTCACTAATTTCCAGGATTCATGTTATTGTGGATCATTTCTAAGAACTTGCCTCCTACAAATGCTGTGACATTGAAGATATTTAAGCATGGCTTCAGTTTTCAATTTTTAATTATTCTCAGCAGGGTCGCAATTTCAAACTTGTCGTCTCTTAATCAATACCTAGCTTTAGGCATTAATGTCTTCTTACTCTGTGCTCCTGTCTTGCGGTGAATGACTTTCATATGTGCCGACAGCATAACTGTTATTTCGCACAGTCCTTCAGAGTTTTTTCCGGATCATCTAGTGTGAAATGATAGCTTACTCTTGTGGTTTTCATTTTCAAACACAGGCAAAGTAGGATAAGTAATTTGCATTTTTATGAACTATCCCAGTCTCCTCCTCTGTAATTACTTATTTCTCTTGTTCTGGTAAAAGAAAATCCATTTTATTTTTTCCTATTGTTTATGTGTAACTCCCTATTGCTCTCTCGTGGCTTTTCCCCCTGATTCATTATAAGTTTCTATAGTATATCCCCTCATAAATGTTTACATGTACCCCTTTGTTCCTAAATACCTATAAACTTCTTTTTTGTTATTTATTTATTTATTTATCTTTTTACACTCCAGATTTTATTCTGCCCCCTCCCAGTCCACCCTTTGACTGTTCCACATCCCATACCTCCTCCCCACACCCCTGTCTCCACGAGGATGTCTCTAGCACCCACTCCCCACCCAACCAGACCTCTAAAATCCCTGGGGCCTCCAGTCTCTTGAGGGTTAGGTGCATTGACGATCACTGAACCCATACCTGGCAGTTTTCTACTATATATGTGTTGGAGGCCTCATATCAGCTGATGTTTGGTGATCCAGTGTTTGAGAGATCTCAAGGGTCCAGGTTAATTGAGACTGCTGGTCCTCCTACGGGATTGCCCTCCTCCTCAGCTTCTTCTAGCCTTTCTCTAATTCAACCACAGGGGTCAGCAACTTCTGTCTATTGGTTTGGTGCAAATATCTGTATCTGACTCTTTCAGCTGCTTGTTGGGTCTTCCAGAGTGCAGTCATGATAGGTTCGTCTTTGTGAGCACTCCATAGCCTCAGTAATAGTGTCACGCCTTGGGACCTCCCTAAACTTCTTTGTGACATTTAATGTCACAAAAGTATCCCTTACTCAGCAAACACAACATCTATAGGTATTATGCTGATTCTCCAGTACCTTCAGGACCATGTACCTGGATAAAAGAATAAAGAAGTGAGAAAATAAACTCTCAACATTACTTGGAAATGATAGTTCATTTTGTTTAAACTGCTTTTATTATATGAAACTACAGGCTTGACAAGGCAGTGGTTAAGTACTCCATATCTCAGGTGTCACTCACTGTTTTTGTGGCACCAACGCTTCTCCCTCTTTAAGGTTTTATGACATGCAGAGGTAGCCATTTTCTGTTTCTTTAACAGATAAGTGGTAAACATTGTAACATTTCAGTGGGAGTATTTCAACAAGAGGAGAGTCCAGGGCTTTGGTTTCCATATGCTGAGCATAGAATCTGAAATCCCAGATGCTCCCATGTGCTCCTTCAACAATTCAGTGTAGACGAGATACTGGAGAGTATACATGTGTAGAAACGTTATACCGTAGTGCTCAAAGAAGGCCTCTATGGCCAGGTTCTAAGAAAATCCCTTCTTGCCTATGCTAAATTGAGATGCTTGGGAGTAAGCAAGAACATGTTTTTTTGTTTTGTTTTGTTTTTTGTTTTGTTTGTTTTTTGTTTGCTTGTTTGTTTTGCTCTGAGCTAATCTGCATCTGGTGAAGACTATCCACCTAACTAAATGTAGGAGGGTCAGAAACTGAGGGCCAATGCCACAGTCAAAGAATAACAGCTGCTTAAGCATCAAATCCAAGAACTATTTGTCATAACACAATATAAAGAACAAAAGAAGTAGGCATTGCTAGACATATCAGCCAACAGCTAGAGATTTTAATTTCATTGTGTAATAAACTAATGAGAATAATATTTTTCATTTCATATTTAAGAATGTAGATAAAATAAAGTTAAATGACTCATCTAATATCCTACCTCAAGTGACAGTCAGGTTCTAGAGACAGATACTTAATGTCTAGAACTAAGATGTAACATAAGTTATTTTTCATACATGGATTGGAGTAGTACTTTACATCATAAATCTTGTTTTGAAGACTAAAATTCATTAAAACAAGTTCACATAAAGTCAGTGTCAATGTAAGACAGTGGGATGTAATCCCAGACAAGTTTAAGGGTCTAAATACACATGTCATCATAACTCACAAAGACAAATGTGACCATAATTGTGTCCCAGATTCATCCTTCCACTGAATTTAGATCACACTCTTCCCTAGTGATTACCTCCAACTTTCTCTTTTTCTCTTCAAAAACGAAATGCTAATCAATCATGTTTGTGTTTAATCAAATCATAAGTCTCATGCATCTAATACTGTAGACTGACTTTGCTTGTTTTATAAGCTTCAAGCTGGTCAGATCAGCAACAGGGGTGAGTAAAGGGGTCTATTGTGAGGTATAAATCATTGCTGCTTTTATACTTCAGAAGACAAGGGCAAAAAAGAGAAGCAGTGCACTCAGGTAGTGGTCTCCAGCATCCCACATCCTTTCAGATAATCAGAAGCTACCAATAGAACATCAGTATGCACTTATGTGTAAAGAAAACATGTAGTCAATAATCATAACTCAACTTTCATGAAGAAAAGTGTTTCCTACAGACTTGACTTCTGAGCCAAATCTTCACTAGTCAGCAAACTATTCTTTTATTCCTATTCATGATCTGTAAGCTTACCTTTCTGTTGAGAATTTCTTTTGAGCCAAATCTAGTGGCCATGAAGTTTATGATGATTTGTTCTGTGAGGTTTATTTACCCTTCACAAATGGTGGCATTGTCAAACATATTGGGAATAATCTAAAATTCCTGCTGACCCCAATTATGTACTAGAATGCTGTTGTACTAGAATGAATGCTGTCATTGAAATAGAGTCATTAATTTATTCTACCTGTAATATGTCTACTTATTAAAAATACTCATTTATTTCCATAAAACAAAAGGCTGTAATTTCTAAGATCTTATTTCCAGCATACTAGAACCTTGCACTGGTGGCAAACCTCTGGACCACAGGAAGCAGCATAGAGCTCAAGAAAGATCTGCAGTAGTTAATAATGTATATCATAGGAGAAAATTTTTACCAATGCCACAGAAAGGGCTGTAGCTGCCCCACCCTCTCTGTTTCCCTGGCAGAATCTTTTTCTCATGACTACTGAGGCATCAAAGCTTGCCTGCTGTCATTTGTTTTGTCACCTGTAATTCTCTGTCAAGAGAGTCCCCTGTCTGCCTACAGTGCCTGCTGGGTAATTTCTGCTTGTCTTCTTCATACTGTACTTATTCTGTCTTCTGATAGGTTTCTTTAGTTTGATGTTAGTGCTTAGCTTCCTTTTTGTTGGTTTATTTAAATCTAATTTGCTTTTACATGTAGAATTTATATGCTGCCCTGTGTCCATTTCCCACCTAGGGTAGCCAGGCCTGTTGAGTACTGCGCTGGGCTGGAGGGAGAGAAGCTTAGTTGGGTGCCTGGTGGTGCTGGGTGCAGGTGTGCAGTGCAGGATCTCGGTTGGCAATGAATGCTCTGGGGGAAGGGGGGAGTCAGGAACAGCTTAGGAGAACTAGTTCAATGGGCTTATTAGCAGGGATGGGGGAGAGGTATTTATGCCCCTGGGGAGGTGGCCAGAGTCTCTGAGACAAGGTTTGTGTGGCCCTGTACCATTGTTCAGAGCAGGAGGGGTTTTGGAAGATACGTTTCATCTACATATTCAGGGGCTGTAGGATCTTGGGATGGGAGCAGAATGGGATGGAGGGTAGTGGGAGGTAGGGGATGGGGGTGGAATGAGGTGGGAATGTGTGGCAGGGTGTCAGGTGGGGTGGGGAATCAGAGTGTGGGTAGGGTTGGGATGTAGTGGGTTGGGAGGAGGTGGGAGAATGAAGAACCCCACAGGAAACTACAACATCAAGCAAACATTAGTTGAGCAACCTCTGGAAGTTTACACAGCATTCTTTGGCTCTTCAGAGTCCACTCTTAGAAGAAGGGGCAAGACCACCCTGGTGAATAAGATCACGAAGTAAACCACAGTTCTGCCATACTCAGGACTTGATACTATTTTTCACCTGACTCCATGCTCATTCGGTAGTGTTGAAGGAAAGGATCCTTACTCACCATTCATAATGAGCAAAGCAGTTGGATGGACACCTTCTGGTCCAGTTAATCCTCTTCAACTGATAATGTAAGCAGTAGTACATTTTGATTAAGACACAGGTATTACTGTAGTTTCTATTCAATATTTAAACTCACTAAAAAATTCCATTAGTAGTCTTGCCACATAGGAAAAGAAAATCAAAAGAGTGGCCTCATTTTAGTGTAGAGCAGTCTAATCATCTAGAGAACTTCAAACTCTGCCACCCAAGGACATTGACAGCTGACTTTGCCAGAGTCATAAGCTAGAAGAAACTGTCAAGATTTAGTACTGCAAAAGCATACCTACAGATTCCAGAAAATGTAGTTGTCTCTGGAAATGCATAAACATCAACTTCAAGGCTCAGAGATATCAAGCATTCAAGAATTCATTAGGCGGCCAAAAGAAGCTGACAAAGCTCTAAAAGTGGACTCCCTCAAATGTATCGAAGATAAGAAAAACAATTCCCAATAAGATTTTTAAAGCTTCCACATATACCAGCAAAAATAAATCGAAAGCTAGAAAATAATACATGAACAAACTAAGAAGCCTGTGACAGAAAGGGAAACGATTTTTAAGAACAGAAATCCTAGAGATGGAGAATATAAGGACAGAGGAAATGACTTTGGAGGAATTTTCAAAAACTTTTCCAAGTTAAGGATAGGGTTAGCCTGAAGACAGAACACATGAAGTTACTCAACTGTTGGAGGAGAAGAAGCATGAACAAAATGAAGATGGGAATTATTGCACAGAACCAGTGGCGTGCCTGTCTAGCATGGGCAAAGCCTTATTTGGATCACCAACAACAGGAAAAAGGAATTTCTTTAAGAAATGTCAGACAAAAATTCTCTAGTCTGAAAAGGAAGCCAACATCTAGGTACAAGAAAACTTGTGATTTCCCTTCAAATACCAACCAAAGAGAAGTTCATTGTAACTTAACTGTGTAAATCAAAGACTAGTGGGAAACTTTAAAGGAGCAAGAGATAAGAATATCACATACAAAGGAGTTCCATAATTTGCAAACTTCTCAGCAGAAACTCAGCCAGCTGAGGCAGAATTATCTCCTAAAATCAAAGTGATAGGGAAAACCACATCAAAATAGCAGCAAAGCGTCAACCTGTCAAACAAGAATACGATATCCAGCAAAGATATCCTTCAGAAATGAATGAAAGCCGAAGGGGATTTCCTAGCTTCAGATCAAACAAGAAATGCTTGCTTAGGCAAGCAAGATGACTTAGTGGAGGAGGAAAGCTCTTGACACACAATCATAATGACACAAGTTCAAATCCTGGCTGATACAGTAGAGGAATCAGTGTCTGGAAGGTTGCCCCTGACCTCAATGTGCACACCAAAACACACACACACACACACACTCACAGTGGAACAACATGCAGCTTCTCCCTACATGAATAGAGGCTTCCTCCGAGGTTCTGCAGATTTTCTTCAGCATTGCTAAAGCCACTGTCCCAAAAACAAAATGTTCTTTGTACCCTGGAATGCTAGCTGAGCATTGCCAATTCCAAGAACACAAAGCTAGAAGACAGAGTGGAGTTTGTCCCTTCTTATAACATTTTGAATTCTGCAAAAGGTACATGAATACTACCAGTAGAGAGCTTAAATTTACTTTAAGAAAAATGAAGAAAGAAATAGAGGATACCAAATCTGCCCTATCATTTTCCTCAGAGACATGCTTGGCTGAGGTAGGATTGGACTGTATGCACAATGAGATGCTTCAGTAGAGACAAACTTGGTCTTGTAAATGTTCAGTGTACTTATTAAATTGAGAAAGTCAGATAGAAATTTCGTATCTGTAATAGTGGGAGGCCCTGATGGAGAAGGTGCTCTGTATCAGTGATGATTGATGGGTGCCCTTTTAGAGCACTGAGTTATGTGTTAAACTGAGAGAGGAGGAGGAAACGCACCACTAGTATCACTAATGTTTGCATCTTTTTATCTATCTTTTTTTTTAAAAAGAACCATCACATTTTTAATAAAGGGCTTATGTACAATACAGTCAAAAATAGGCTAACAAGCTTAAAGTTCTATGGATATAAAATGACTAAATAAAAACCTTACATTTCTTTCAATAGAGAATATAATAATTATATAAAAACCTTAAGTTTCTATTAATACACAAAAATTCAAATAAAGCCATCTACAACCCTAGATAATAACAACCATAACATATCCAGTGACTTAAACTACCCACCCCAACTTAAGGGTTTGGGACAATGGTCTTCTTTTCCTGCTGTATTGGGGCAAAGAATTCCTGTTTGGGGCCCAAGGGGGAAAAATGGTCATTCTGAATAAAGCTAGCTGTAGCATTTATTGTCCAGTCTCTGGGTTTACCCACTCTTTGTATTGTCTGGATTTTGCCCTGCCACCCCCCAAAAAAACTGGTTAATTTGAAAAAAAAAGTGTCTGTAACATTTAATTCACAGACTCTGTGTTTATCCTTTTTCTGTATTGTCCTTCCAGTCTATATAATAATTTCCCAGTCTCTGTGTTTACCCAATGTGTGTGTGTGTGATTGATCCCTTGGGCTAGCCCTTTGGAAGTTGATATGCATGCATTGTTTTTGAAACATCAGACACTGAGGCAGTCTATGAACCACTTGGGCTATTTGCTTTGTGAAGACCTCCATGTCTCGGGTGACAAGAGGATTTCCCTGGTTTGACTTAATATTTATAAGTTTTCTTGGTAAGCATATTTTTTCATTCCTTGTAGATACGTAACTATAGCCATGCTCCCATCAAGAAATATTTGCATATTCTCTTCTTGTGTCAACACATCCTTACAGTATATTGGTTGACCTAGTTTGTTTTGGATTGAGCTGCTGTTCCTGATTCCTGTGTGATGTCTGCTCAATAGACTAGACTGCAGCTGCTGATTCATGTTTGGTGTTGGTTAGGGGACTGGACTAAGAACAATAAGGACTGGAATTGCCCTAAAGAACCATTTCTGAACAGTTCTACTTCCCTATATCCCAATACCCTTCCTTTTCCATTACGTCTTGTGGGTGGTAGGGCAAGGAGAAGTTGAACCATATTAAAGTAGGTTGTGAAATTATATACCTATACAGAGAAATACTGGGGATCAGAAAGAAGGAACAAAACATGGACAGAATCTATTACTGACTTGTTTACAAGCAGGATTTGGAAGGAGGGAGCAGGGAAAGGATACAGGAGGGGCTGCTGAGCTGGAGGCTGGACAGGGGCTGTGGCAGCCTCTCTACTGTCAGGATCCCTTTATGATGAGGAGGACACAGCAGTGTGATGCACCAGAAGCCCTCCTGCCACATCTGACACTGAGCTTTTGGACTCAGTATCCTGAGAGCTGCACTGCAGTTCAGAAGATGGAGAATTCTCTCCTTCTGATGAATTGTGTTAGAGACTCATGGATGAGCCCCCCAGCTCCATGGACATAGCAATGGACATGAGTACTGGGATGTGTGCAAAGGACGGGCTGTTCTTCCAACTATTCCCATTCTTCACAGAGTAACTACTGTTACCACCAGCTGGGAGGAAAGGGGACATCCCAAAGGTGAGCAAACACATGGTTCGCATACAATGGAACAACAGTTTGTCTTTCACAAACTTTACTCTCACATTCCCTAGAAAGACAGGTGCACTGACAAATTTTAGCATTTTTTTGTTCTTTTAAAAAGATAAATATAAGAATGTATTTTTGTTTTAATCTCAAATGGGAGATATGTTGTTACTTAATATTTTCCACATCAGCTGACTATGATTTGCCTCATGCTCTAACAGGTGTGTGATTTTGCCAGCAGCTGATAGTTTCTGCATTTCTGTGATGCATGGAATTCTGAGGACATTTCAGAGGATATATAAGGTCTTGGGAGGCATGGTGGGTTGTTTCTGTTTGTTGTTTGCTATCAGTTGTTGGTGTTTGCTGCTTGTTAAGTAGTCATGTGCACAGAAGAAAGAAGAAGAAAAAATTGGAGATCCTGATGGCAAAGATCAAACTTGCCTCCAAGGAACTCAACCCCCTAATCATCAGGAAGTAGTCTAATAATAATCTCTCCCCCTTTCCCCTATATATGTTTTCCTTCCTATGTAATGTTATGGAATTGAAAGGGTGGAAGAAAAGAGGGTGGAGAAGGGTAGAAGAGAGAAAAACATTCAAAGCCTAGCAAAAGACAGGTGAGGGGAACTCTCTAGAAAGAGCAGCACCTCAGTCTGCAGACACTGGCAGCCAAGGCCAAGATGAAAATGTCCCTGAGGTATCTGCCTGAAGTTCTCAGGTCATTTGTAGAGAGTGGTGTAAAGGCCACTAAGCATGACTATGGCTCAATGGCAGAATGTATTTCTGAGTTGGTGAGGACACAGGACAAGCTATGAGACCAAGTATCTTTCTTTCCTGTGACCAAGCAGTTACTTTCCTTAGTGTTGAGCTGATGTGAAGCAGGTGATGAGACCATTAACCCAGATAACTCAGGGATGGAGTTATCTCTGCTCTGAGGTAGTAGGTATCAAATGACAGCCCAGAGTCAACTGCAGATGTCAGCCTTGGGTAGGATCCTATCTGAGGAACACTGACTTGAGGACATCAAGGCACATACCTAAGGCACAGAAAATGCCTTCTGCTATTTTTCCAACAGGGCCAAAAGTAAGTGTGTTTATACACAGTGTGCGTGAGTCAAGGATGGATTGGAGAGCTCCATGGAAAATGTGGATTTCATATTATCCATGAACACAGAGTGCAGGAAGGTCATCTACCAGAGAGAGTAAAGAGGGACCCCAGCTCATCTGAATTGTTTACAAATGACAGGGGCAGAAGACGGAGCAGAACAAGACCAGGAAGAAACTTGCTACTGTAAAAGGTAGGCTTCTATTTTCCTGTGGAGAAGAATTTCATCTGGTTCTCACCTCATGGGAGAGGGTTATGATGAAAGCCATGCTCTTTGGACATGGGATAAATACCTCCAAGAAGTAAGTGGTGGATGCTTCGAAGGAAATCATAGACAGGAAATCCCCAGGTTTTGTGATACAACAAAGTTGTTCTTGGCCTGGGTGGGTGCTCCACTTGGGAGTGTAGTTCCAGGCAGTGGAGTGATTCTATGCCTGTGTAAGGAGGACTCCAAGGTCCACCGGCCAGCACATACCTAGGTGCAAAGTTCTTTCAGATAACAGGTCCTTTGGCCCTTGCAGAATTGTAAGTGGAATGACACGAGTGGAGGGAAGAGCAAGGAAAGTATGAATGGAGAGATGAAGTCCCTCCATTCCCCTGGCTGAAGTTCTGTCTTTGCACTAGGTATGGTGCTCAAGACTTAGAGTTCTAGCATGGGTAGTGACAAGAGAGATGCCTCACTCCTGTGTATTCTCATTCCTTTCCCTTATCCTACATAACTATCTCCAGGATGTACAAATGGCAGAAAAAAATGTGGAAGACACCAAGACTCCATCACAACCTATGAAAATGTAAGAAATCTCTCTGTTTTGTGAAATCTTTCATACAAGAATGTGAGATCAGGGCCTGGGAATCTTCATACTGAAGATGCTATGCAGGGAAATATTGGAACACATCTCTGTTGAATGTGACACTAAGGGGTATGGGATATGGGGACAATAGATGAACTATACAGCTACAGGTGCCATATTTACACAGACTGATGAGCCTCTTAATCTTCTGCTTGGGCTGATTCTTTTGCCTCCTGTCTTTTACAGTCCCACCAAGCAACTTTTCCTGAACTTCACACCACAATCTTTTACAAACCCTAATGCGAAAATGGATCACCTTCCTTTCTCCCATCTGTTGTCTTACCTCAAAGTCTCAGAGGATGCTATACAGCAGATATTTAATGGACTTGTCTGGGGCATCTCCTTTGTATTCTCAGAGTCAGTTACAGCTACTACTCAGGTCTCCAGAAGCCCTTCTTTACCAGAACATAAAACTGTGAGATTTAGTAATGCATGTCACCCTTTCCAAGGACTACTCCAGGCTCATGGACATCTATAGCTTTCTCCAGACCAGCCATTGCCTCAACAATTTGCAACACCAAGCTTTTTAGGTGTAACAAAGGTCCAGGAAATGAAAGAACTAACAAGTTCTACAGCAACCTAATACCTTTTTCTTTCCAGAGTAGGGCCTGTGCAAGAGTTCGTCCTAGTATTGAGATAGAGATACAAGCAAACCTTCCAACTAAAAACTAGCCTTGGAAAAATGGACTAAAATGGAAAGGCACTACAACTTCTAATGAACAAAAACATTAAGCAGCCATTATCCAGGCCACTGGGAACGTATCCACGGGCATCCTACACATTAAATCTATCAGGTCAGCATCCATTCTTCCTGAGCATTGTCAGATACTCCAGCAACATGAGGAACCACAGAATGAAGAACAGGCAACTAATGTGGGAGAACAACAAGGAAGCTCTGTCAGATTCTTCCTATCCAGGAAACTGAATCAGCTTCAGGGACATTTTTCTGCAAACAGTGATCATTGTTGCAATAACAGGTGTCAATTCTCCCAGCCTGTACAGTCCTCCATCCTCAACTCCAAAAGCTACAAGTTGAACCAGATGATAGGGTGTGTGTCCTGGGAGATAACCTCACAAAGGCAATAACTAAGTGTAACATACACCATGCCTAAAATAAGAGCCTAGGTGTTAGGGACAATGATGTGTCTTGCACTTTAAGCATCATGCCTGGGAAAAGGCTAACATCCAGGAACCCTGTACTGAGGACAGACAGCCTATTCTATGTGAACACCACCAAGCATCATTCTCTGCTTGACACTAAAGACTGAAAAGAATCTGGAATCAAACATCACAGAGCTTCCAGTGAAACACAGAAGGAGACCATATCTGCAGATCCTTGAGGCACAGGATCTCACCCCATCTGGGATTCCAGTCTCAATCCTTCCCCGGGTTGTGTATCCCTCCTCACCCATCTGTGATTCCAAGGCTGAATACTATTCCAAGGGTTCAGTGATAATGGAAAATGTTCATCACCAAGATTCAGGAAGGAGAAGGGTAGAAAGTATATCAGCTGCTAGGCTAGAGTACTGTATTTATACATGCACATGCAGAGGTTCAGAAGACCCAAAATCCTGCCCACCTGCTGCCAGCCATGGGCCCTCAAAGGCCAATCCATATCCAAGAGATATCTGAGTGTTCAAGCCCTGCTTTCTACTTCCAGGCAAAACCCCAGCAGAGCAGGACTATCCAAGGAACTGGAAAAGGCAGCCTGCCACAAAATATCACCCCAGAAAAGGACAAGTATGCACCATAGAAGAGGTTTGAGGATGTGGTCTCAGGACATCCCTGCTGACGTGTAATAGTGGTTGGCCCTGAACAAAGTGTCCCACCTTCAGTGACCAAACAAACCAATACATGAGAGGTGAAAGCAAAGCCACCTTGAGAGTAATTCTGCCTTGAAAGTAATTCTGGAATCCAGTAAGATTCCCAATGGCCAAGCCATCAATATCAGTCCCAAGAATTTGAGTCTATAGAAGCTGACAAAAGCACAGAACATCTCCAAACACCTATTCCACAGCACTTAGTGGATTCAGCTCTAAAAACACAAGGGTATATAGTAAGATTGACTTGAAATCAAGTATGCAGCCAAAGTCTTGCCCTGTGAGACATCATCCTGATGATCCCAGAACAGTACACCCTGCCATGGTCAGCTTGTCTTCATAGCACTAGTACCCAAGATCGAGAATACATTCCAAAACCCCAAACTTCCAAGGGTTTAACTGATGTCTTCATGAGGAGACATCAGAGGTTGGAAACTCAAGAGTTCAGAGGTCCCAAGGATAAGATCGAAGTGAAGGATCTCAGGAGGTTTCGTCCCATGAAGAGAGGCAGAGTATTATAAGATCTAGGGGTATAAGCCAGGGAGAAGGACTTGAGAAGCTAACACCTTCTATTCCAAGCTCCAATAAGCTCAAGGATACAGCCAAGAGTTGGAGTCAGTCTTCCCTCTTTATAGCAGGAAAAGGAGAGGCTCCTCCTAATACCTGTTTGAAGAATACCACAAGGAATTCTGTACAATATGGAAACCTCAGCACAAAATAAAAGGGGAAGAGAAATTCTTTGAAGAACAAAAGCCGTGCACCAGCAACTAAACACACGACATATTAACAAGAGAAAAGCCCATCTGCACTATGGCAGCTGAACTGCAATCCCTCATGAATGTTCTGGTGCATATCGTGGTGAATAACATAGGAGACCAATCAAAGGTTCAAGGATGAAAAGTGGAATTACTGACATCCCAGCTGGGTTCTCTTCTGAGGGTCTCTATGACCCACACCATAGCAAAGGAGCAAGCAGAATGAGCTGTGCCCACACCAGCCCAGAGGAACACAACCATCCATTTACATACAGGGGAATTGGAGACAAACTACAGTCAGGCATTGATGCCAGAGGGTCAATGACCATCATCTGAACCGAGTGAAAAGAGGAATGCCCTTTGATCAGTTCCCCACTCCCAAAGGGAATGACCATTCATGTTGGTACAGGGGAATTGGAGACAAGCAAGAGCCAGGTCTTGTTGACCAGACAGCATGTGACCCAGGTTAAATTAAAACAACAACTGGAATGAGCAGCTGTCCTCATAGAATCCCGAGGAGTACAACCATTCATTCAGATACAGAGAAATTGGAGACAAACACCCGACAGGAGTTGTACATAAAGCCATTGATCCCAGGAGCCATCTAGGAGAAACTAAAACCTAGGAGGTGATCTTCCCAAGATGGTTCCCTCATGAACTGTGAAGTATGTCAGATTTGCTTCTTTAGGCAAGGCCAAGAAGATTAAGTTGGAGGAAAGATTCCTGCTATTAATGTACTTTCAGTTATTATTAAATTTATATAACAAACACTAGGTATTAGCCCACCCTTTTGAGCACATATCTGCAGAGCAACAAAAATGTACTGTCTTGTAGGGATGTTATATAGACAAATAGATGATTTCTTAAGTCTTAATGATGATCATAAAAGAATTCTTAAAATTATATTAGGAATTATTAAGATCTTTAATAATAGGACTGCTATTAAGTACTTTCTCATGTCAAAACTTCAATGAGAACTCTGCAAGGCTTCAAGGCTTCAGAAGAGTTCATTATTTCTGAGATAGAAAGCAGGCATTTACAACTGAGAGCATTAAAAAGAGCTGTAAAACAATTAACCAAAGATCATAAAAATTGAACTAAGAATTTACTATAGGTGCAAGGAAAGAAGATAAAAAATTGATTGGGTTGATTTGTAGAAAATTTCAATAATAACTTAGTCACTAAAATTATGGTTTTTTACTTTCAATAAACATGTGGTGCTAGTGACAGATAATGAATATTTAGTGAGATAATTACTCTTAACTGATATTCATGTAAACATTCTCTGTTGTTAACTTCTTATTCAAATTTTGATTTGAATTTATGTGTAAACTTGTGGTGAACTTTTTACCATATGATCATATATTCTGAAAGATACATAAGTGCTAAGGGAAAAGAGAAGAAAGACAGAGAACCTTTTTTTTCTTGTTTTCTTTCTTTCTTTCTCTCTTTCTTTCTTTTTTTTTTTGAAAAATTTTTGGAGATTGTGGATTCTCAGAGAACTTTTTAGATATAGAACTTGCTAATAAAGATTAAAATCCCTTCTTTTTCTGGGACTCCACAAGCATGCACGGAGTGAGATCTGAGAGATTCCTGCAGAGAAGGAGAAAAGGCTATGTTACTAATGCCCTGCCTTTATGCTACAGGTGTTAATTGCCTAAGTCAGTAGCTTTTAACCCTCAAAATGAGGAAGAATGTTTTTTGGACTTTCTAGAAGGTATCAGCAAGAATTCGGTATTGTCAAAGAGTAAGAACAACTGGAGACCCTCAGTCTTTAATGATACACCTGTGTCAGGTTCTGTGTCCAGCTGTGCAGGCTCCTGGCAAATTGACTCACACCAAAGGACAAAGAAGGAATGGGCTGTGGCTGCCGTATAAGTCACAATGGGGAAGGAAAGTCCCAGTGTGGAAGGAAATGGTACCAGATGGTAAATAAAATTGAAACAGACTATATGGGAAGGACAGGAGTGACAGGGTCTGTGTAGAAATGAACAGGCTCAAGAGGGCTGGATGTCCTATAAAGTAATGAAACAGTGTGTGGATGGGTTTTCATCATAAAAATGTAATAAACATGGCCATTATGGCACAGAGGAGGGAAAGAAAACAGCTGTTTTGAAGCAGTTTTTCTATGTTATCAAAGCTAGATTACTACTAATCTGAAACAGGTTTGGGTACATCATTAGAGCATCTAGAAACTATGGCTACAAAATCATCAAAATAATTAACATGACATAATAAAATATCTACAGAGAAAAAAGGAAACAAGCGAGTAACAAATGTGAGCTAGAGGATGAAACAAAACGTTAAAAAGAAAAATGCAAGGCTAACTCCATCAGTGAACAGCCATGATCATGTGCTTTGGAGAGGAAGGCTGATAACCTTAAAAAGAAACATGGTTTTAGAAGGAAGTTTGTTTGTTCTTTTGTTCTTTTGTTTTTAATGAAGCACAAGTTGACCAAGAATGTCATAATTCTCCAGTTTCAGCTTTTTTGTTTTTGGAAATGTTGGCATTACTACCATGCCAAGATAAAGCTGGTAATAAATGTAATCTCTAGTGCAGGAGAGGGAGGTTGGAAACACAGAGGACTGGGAAAAGGAGGAGGATGTGTGAGAAGGAAGGAGAGAAGAAAGGAAGAGAGGGAGGAAGGATTAGTTGTTCATCACAGTGGAACTGCCAGTAGAAGATTCATTCATAGAAAACTTGAATCTATGTGTTGAAAATCCCAGTAAGCTCATCAAACAAAACTAAACACATCATACATAAATAAAATAACTATAATTATTCAATGGTCTTACAGATTATAGAAAATAATATTGCTATTAAAATTATGTTCCCAGCATGCTCCAGATGCACTCACTCTCTGCTTTCAAAGAGCCTCTTAGAGTTCACCAATTACTAGCCACGAACCTAGTCAGTGGAACATTATTGCAGGTCGCTGCCCTGGCAGAGCAAGAAGTCCAGCCAAGGCTTCACTTCTCAAGCTCCTCCTTTCCTATATCTAGAATCAAAGATTAGGCACTTGAAGCCTGCTAGAGAGTCAACAAATGTTATGGGGAAGGATCCAGTAATCTCTGCTCTCCACACTGCAGCAGGTTGGGGTCTTGTGCTCTCCTCATATTCATATGAGCAGGGTCTTGGGAAGGGAACAGGAATATGGATGTTCTTTCCTCATCTTCTACCATCCAGAGGACGGTCGCAAAGGTATGTTCATCTCTCACAGCTGAGCTGAAACACTTTCACATCCTGTTCAGGAAGTTTGTTGCAGCATCAGCTGGTGCTGGTGGTTAAGGTTCCAAGACCTATTTCAAATACACGCCAGGAGCTGGGATGGATGCACCATGTTTGACAAGCTTAGAGGAAGGGTACAGGCATTCATATCCAGAGTTTCATTGGTGTCTTATAGGTGTACAGGCACGCATCCCTATGAAGCTGAGCCTGGTACCTTCCTGAACCTCTCAGTTCTAATCAGGATGCTCCCTGCTCCTGTGGTTCAACATCCACTGAGATGGGCCTTCTCTCCTTCATCACTTGAGAGATGCAGGAAACAGACTCTGAGCATTGGAGGAGTAGCCAGGAGCCCTTTCTCCTGAAATCATGATGTCACATGCTGCCTCAGAGCACTGTCTCTGCCTCTGCAGTCTCAATCTTAGCATCAGTTATAGCAGGCCAGTTACCCCATCTACCCATTTTAAATTGGATTTTATGGTAAATATGTTAGTCTAAATATCAGCTATTTTATCTGGAAGCCATTGTCTGAAGAAAGATTTGAATACAAAAAGGGGGACTTGTAAATATGATATGAAAAAGTTAGGTCTATATTTTTTGTTATAGTGGTGAATCTGTGGTCTATAAATAGATTAGAAATCAGATTTATTTGTAAAGAGGTTCTCTATAAGTTGTATTTAGCTTCCTAAACTAAGGTCTATGGAACATCTGTAAATAGGTCCACTAAAAATCATGGTAGACTTTCCATGATATTTAGAAAATGATCACTAGCCTAGTGTCTGAATCATTTTTTTTAATCTAAGTGCCTGGAGGGCCTGGATTTGGGATAGATTGAAGTAGAATATGGGCCATAGGTTTAAGAGAATTTTGGATCTAAAATTTATCAGGAGAAAGAGTGAATAGGTCTTTGGACTAGATACAGTCCCCATTGAAATGAAAGAGCTGGAATGGAACCATGACAGAAAAAACTCAAACACTCAGAAGAAAGAAGCTGAGGTTGAGTCTATATGAAGGGGAAAGGGGAACATTTCCAAAACAAATGGGAACACCTGGGAGTCTAGTGGGTTCAGAAAAGAATAATACCAGAGCAGGGCTGATAGGGACTATCCTTCCTTCATTCTTTATTCTTCCTCAATATCAGAAATCACTGATGAACAAGTGATACTTGGAATTGGAAAGGCAGTTTGCTGTTCTTTCTTTAGCTTGACTTATTGAAAAGTATGCTGATGCAAATGTACTTTGAATTTGTATTGCCATTGCACTGAACCAGTCATGTGAAGTCGTTAACAGATTGTTTGGCCTATAAACATTAGGACTATAGAATGTTTTGAAACTAGTTTTCACAAGTGATGAGATACAGTATGTTGATTTTAGGCAAGTCAAGATAATAGTGGGCACTACATTTAAAGACTCGATAGCGGGGCATTATCAAAAATGTACTATCTATTAGTTAAAGACTTAATGAAAATAAAAGAAATGTGTACAAAAATAAAAGAAATTTTACAGACCATAGCATATTTTAATTTGTGTTAGTGTTGGACTTAGCAGTTTCATTAAAATTTTCTCTTGGGTCTGAAAAGACAGCTGCGCATCCAGAGGTCCAACTCCCTCTTCTAACCTCAGTGGACATCTGTGCACACATGGGATTAAAATAAAAATAAAACATTTAGAAAAGATTTTTCCAGCATCTTTGTAAAGCAGCTGCTTGTCTGCTGGCCTCCTCTCTGATATCTGATTGTTGTTATTTTTTTAATCCTGGATGAGGTAAAGAACTAGAATCTCAAAGGTAAGATAGAAAAATTTTAACATATTTACATTTCTGAAATAAGTTACTTTGTATGGTAATTGCTAGGATTTAAACCATTTTCTTGACAGCTGCTGCCTTTAGACTCAAGACATGTTCCAACAGGTAATATGGAGAAAAGGGGGGGGAGGGAAAGTAATGAGGCATGCTTTAGTAAGACATCTGTAGTCTTTTCTCTGTTTGGGCTTTTCCCCTGTCAGTTTGATTAATGGGATGTCTTTAAATGTATCTCCTTTTGGATATCTTATATCTCAACAAGTTCATTTCATGTTCTTGCCACCAACATTTCCAGTAGATTTCTTCTAACATGTCAGAATGACAGATACGTTTCAGTGTTGGCCTTATAGAGAGCTCATTATTGTTTCAAGCCAGTACAAATACCCTGAAGGTCCCCAGGCCAGGGGACCCGTGGAGAGTCATGTCATTTCCAAAGCCATGCTGAGTAAAGGTGGTACTGGGCTTAAAATAAGGGTGTCCATCATCAGTCAAGGTCAAGTCCTGGTTTTGTCAGCATATATAATAACTTCTTGTGTTATCGAGAAATGGAAATATAACCTTCTAAGTGCTTCACATGGACTTTAAGCCTCCTTTTAGACAGAAAGCTGTCAGTGATTTGATTAGAGAGTGTAAAATTTAGATAATACTGAAATTAACCTAACTTACTTTTTATTCCTGAAGGAATATTTGAATGAAACATCCATTCATTAAAACAATTTCAATGCACTGGGATGTCATCTTTTATTCCAAGGAAAACTGAATACAAATACATCTATACATGTACTGTCAACCTTTCTAAAGACTTTTCTTAAATGACCCTTGAATTTTTCCTTTCTAATATTCACTTTACAATATATATGTGTGATGATGAAGAGGTTAACTTTGGAGTAGAAGGATACAACAAACTTATATGTGAAAAACCTATGAAAGTATTTGTACATTAATTGCACGGTATTTTAAATGACATTGATCCTCTTGTCAAAAAATTTAAACTAACAATCCAAATCAATTGTTAAAGCCTCTATTGAAAGTAGGGCATTGATAAGCAATTATGCCCAACTCCTTCACCAGTGAGTCAACAGGCATTACTTCACTGGAAATTTCAGTGGTATTAAAGACATCAATAATAATTTTTATTAGTTTTGAATTCTGAGCTTTTAGAATTGAGCCATTCCTTCATTGACTTGGCCTCTTTGTGTTTTCTTCAGTACAATTTAAACCAAAAACAACATGGCTAGATCGATTCAAATATAGATTTTGGGTAGAATTATTTTCTCAGATAAGAGAATTATTCAAGTCATTGTTAACCTACATTCAAAAACAAGCAAAGTATTTTGAAAGATATTTTAAGTGTCTCAGTCAACTGAGAATCAACTAGTGGGTGAGTAGTTTCTTAGCACAAGTTTTACTTCCATAATATTCATATTTGCTTAAGCATCTTATCAGGAAAGTTAATTTCTCCTCAAAAAGAGTTTACAAACTGTGTTGTACAAAAAGATCCTGTCCAAGACATTTAAGATTTAAAAATCATCTTTATGTTACATTGAGTTATTACAAAAGCCATGTCCTGCTACTAATGATATGGATGTGAGTTATCTAATTCAAATATCCCTTTTAATTCTTTTATTCACTACACTGTGTAAAAATAATCAGAAGTTTTCTTGAGCCTGAAGAGATGGCACAGTTGCTAAACTGTTTACTAGGAAAACCCAACTTTGATTCCCCAGTGCCCATATAAAAAGCCAGGTGCAAAGGCACACATTTGTATTTCCAGCACTGTGTAGCAGGGAAGGCTGGTCCTTGAAACTTTTTGACCGACAAGACTAGCCAAACCATTGGACTTCAGTCTATTGAAACACTGCCTCAAAAAATAAGGTGGAAATCTGTTGAGGTAGTGATGAAGAAGACTTCTAGTCCCCACAAGTACGTACACACTCTTTCATGCATACCTGCACACATATATTCATATACAAACATGCACACACACACACACATGTTCATATACAAACATGTAGACATACATACACTATATACACACACGTGTTTATATACAAACATGTTTATACTTAGACTATGCATACACATGTACTCATGTATAAAATATAGACACACACAATGTACACACATAGCAAAAAGGAAAATGACCAAAGAATATATTAAGTAGTACTCTAATAGCTAATAATGAATTCAGCATTCTTAAGTATGTAAACCTTACTCTATTTTTGTTATTCTTCTACTTAAGTGTCCACGTGTGTGCTAGAACCATAACCAGTAAGAACAAATATCAAATGTGTAAAGGCAGTCTCAGAGCTTACAGACACCTCGCTGTGCTTCTCTATGAACAGCAGGTCTTCCATTATTGATGGCATTTGCCATTTCACAGTGAGGTAGTAGCTTTGATGAAATGATAATGCATACAAACCAAAGGAGAAGAAATAAAAATATTTATTTTTTTAAGCTTCCACATTTAACTTCAGGAAAAAATATACACAAAATGAGTGTGATTGTAACTATGTACATGAGTCTTGCCATTGCAACAAGAGGCTGAAGTGTGGAGTCCTGTGTTGGTGCTGAATACTGTATTGTTCTGAAAATGTAGTATGTGAATTTAAAGTGAAAAGAAATCATAATGGCCATAATTTGAACGGGAGGCTTTTTTGTTATTTTAAATGATTTGTAGATAATCATATCTGTTTTCTTTGATTTACTTATCATATAAGTCGATAATCATACCTTTTTTTTTATTGGATGTTTTATTTACATTTCCTATGTTGTCCCCTTACCCCATCCCCCACCCACCCCGGAACCCCCAATCCCCTCACCCCTCCTCCTTCTTCTCTGTGGATGTAACCTCTATCTACTCCCCCCCACTCTCACCTCCCCACCCTCAAAATTCCCACCCCCTGGGGCATCCAGCCTTCATGAGGTCAAGGTTCTCTTCTTCCACCTATGCCCAGCAGGGCCCTCCACTCTTACATATTCAGCTGAAGCCCTGGATCCCCCCCTAAGTGCTCCCAGGCTGGTGGTTTAGACCCTGGGAGCTGTGGTTGGTTGGTATTATTGTTCTCCTCATGGTGCCGCAAATCCTTTCAGCTCCTTCAGTCATCACTCTAACTCCTCTATTGAGAAACCCATGATCAGTTCAATGGCTAGTTGTGAGCATCTGCCTCTGAATATGTCAGACTCTTGAAGACCTCTGAGGAGACATCCATATCAGGCTCTTATCAACATGCACTTCCTGACTTCCACATCAGCATCTACCTTTGGTGACTGCACATGGGATGGATACTCAGATGGAAAGGTCTTCAGACGACCTCTCCTTCAGTTTTTGTCCCTCGCTTTGTCTCCATATTTGTTCCCTTGAGTATTTTGTTGCTCCTTCTAAGAAGGACCGAATCACCCCCACTTGGTTTTCCTTCTTTATGGGCTTCATGTGGCCTGTGAGTTGCATCTTGGGCATTTCAAGGTTCTGGGCTAATATCCAATAATCAGTGAGTGAATACCATGTGTGTTCTTTTGTGATTGGCTTACCTCACTCAGGATGATAATTTCTAGTTCCATACATTTACCTAGGAACCTCTCGAATTCATTGTTTTTAATAGCTGAGTAATACTCCATTGTGTAAATATACCACATTTTTTGAATCCATTCCTCAGTTGAAGGACATCTGGGTTCTTTCCAGCTCCTGGCTATTATAAATAAAGCTGCTATGAACATAGTTGAGCATATGTCCTTATTATATGTTTGAGCATCTTCTGGGTATATGCCTAGGAGTGGTATAGCTGGATCCTCGGGTAATGCTATGTCCAATTTTCTGAGGAACCGCCAGACTGATTTCCAAAGTGGTTGCACCATCTTGCAGTCCCACCAACATTGGAGGAGTGTTCCTCTTTCTCCACACCCTCGCCAGCATCTACTATCACCTGAGTTTTTAATCTTAGCCAATCTGACTGGTGTGAGATGGAATCTCAGGGTTGTTTTGATTTGCATTTCCCTGACAACTAAGGATGCTGAGCATTTCTTTAGGTGCTTCTCGGCCATTCGAGTTTCTTCCGTTGAAAATTCTTTGTTAAGCTCTATACCCCATTTTTAATAGGGTAATTTGGTTGTCTGGAGTCTAATTTCTTGAGTTCTTTGTATATATTGGATATTAGCCCTCTATCAGATGAAGGATTGGTAAAGATCTTTTCCCAATTTGTTGGTTGTCGTTTTGTCCTATTGACAGTGTCCTTTGCCTTACAGAAACTTTGCAATTTTATGAAGTCCCATTTGTCAATTCTCGATCTTAGAGCATATGCCATTGGAGTTCTGTTCAGGAACTTTTCCCCTGTGCCCAAGTATTCGAGGCTTTTCCCCACCTTCTCTTCTATTAGTTTCAGTGTATCTGGTTTTATGTGGAGGTCCTTTATCCACTTAGATTTGAGCTTTGTACAAGGGGATAAGAATGGATCAATTTTCATTCTTCTACATGTTGTCCTCCAGTTGAACCAGCACCATTTGTTGAAAATGCTGTCCTTTTTCCACTGGACAGTTTTAGCTCCTTTGTCAAAGATCAAGTGACCATAGGAGTGTGGGTTCATTTCTGGGTCTTCAATTCTATTCCATTGATCTTCCTGCCTGTCTCTGTACCAATACCAGGTAGTTTTTATCACTATTGCTCTGTAGTACAGCTTGAGGTCAGGGATGGTGATTCCTCCCGAAGTTCTTTTATTGTTGAGAATAGTTTTCGCTATCCTGGGTTTTTTGTTATTCCATATGAATTTGAGAATTTCCTTTTCTAACTCTGTGAAGAATTGAGTTGGGATTTTAATGGGGATTGCATTGAATCTGTAGATTGCTTTTGGCAAGATGGCCATTTTTATTATATTAATCCTGCCAATCCATGAGCATGGGAGATCTTTCCATCTTCTGCGATCTTCTTCAATTTCTTTCTTCAGAGACTTGAAGTTCTTGTCATACAGGTCTTTCACTTGCTTGGTTAGATTCACACCAAGGTATTTTATATTATTTGCAACTATTGTGAAGGGTGTCATTTCCCTAATTTCTTTTTCAGTCTGTTTATCTTTCATGTAGAGGAAGGCTACTGATTTGTTTGAGTTGATTTTATAACCAGCCACTTTGCTGAAGTTGTTTATCAGGTTTAGGAGTTCTCTGGTGGAAGTTTGGGGGTCACTTAAGTATACTATCATATCACCTTTTGAAACAAGGTTTATTTCTTATGTATGTACATGTTTGTTTATGTTATGTAAGCACGTGTGTGAATGCTTGTGGAAGCCAGATGAGGGCACTGGATCTTTGCCAGCTGGACAATGGGCAGTTGGGTATTGCCAGATGTAGGTGCTGGAAACAACTAGTGCTTAACTCTGAGTCATTGATCCTGCCCTGTGGACAGTCCCATTTAGCGTGTTAACTAAATAAATGTTTACTTCATAATAGTTTTATCTTGTATTCATTGAAATCTCAAATATTTAATTGGTTTCCCAAATATACTGAAAATCTGCACAAAATCCTATAGCTCAGGATTTTTACCGTAACAAATCAGAAGATAGTTGGTGAGTCATTTTGAGGGAATAATAAATAAGCCATCATGTTAATCAGTAGCAAACCATATTACCTTATATTCATTGCTCATACTAACATTTGTCACAATGTCTCCATAATCTTAAATAGCTATGAAATGCTATAATTAAAATAACAAAATTGTAACATTTCAACATGTCAAAGTGCACAAATATGAATTATGAATTATTAAGTATGTCTGTTACTATTTTACAATTTTAAAAGTTACCATCGAAATAGATAAGTTTCCAAACAAGGATTTCTTCTTGGTTGGCTCTTCAGCACCCATTTCTTTACCACCTTTCTCTATTCTGGGCTAATTGCCCCTAGATTTTGTCTTTTCGTTTAGCTCTATTATTTTCCCCAGATTCTCCATTAAAACTTCACTTTTTCAGTCACATTGTTCTCTTTTCATTTCTTGGTCCTTTCCCATATCTACAACCACTTGCATGCACACACTTAAGTTGGAGGCTAGGACCCACACAAGACAAAGAACACACATTCCTTTTCTTCCTGAACCTGGTACTTTGCTGAATAGCCTGCTCTCCAGACACCTACATAAGTTCATTTTTCATATGACTTATAAAATCCCATTGCATACATAAGCCACATTTTTATTATCCACTAATCTGATGGTTGACAGGCAGGCTAAGTCCATTCCCTGGTTACTGTAGAAAAACAGTGTTACTCCAGAAATGCATACTCATGGAATGTGGACATTTACAAGCTTTTTCTAGAGTCTGTTACTGTTTGTTGTTACAAACACAGCAAAGCAATAACCCACAGAGTTATCCCTGAGCTTTCAGAGTTACTATTATTGGGGAATCATATATGAATTAACAAAACTCACATGTGCAAGAATATGATAGTAAGACAAAAAGGGAAAGGGAATATTTTCTAACCTGTGGAAACTTTGATGAAATCTATACCACACCTTTATATTTTATGTCACTCACAGTCAAATGCATAATGCCATTTGGCTAACATTCAATTTCCTAATTTTCATATGTATGTTGAGGGGTTTATATGTATGTAGTGTATGTATTCCTTTGTATGAGTATACATTAGTATGTGTGCACACACACATATCTACACATGCTGTCCTCCTCAATTGCTCTCCACCCTATTTCTTGAGACATAGTTTCTCACTGAATCTGGAACTCACTTATTCCACTAGCCTAGCTGGTGGGGGAACTCTGCTTTCTCTGCCCTGGGATAGCAGACAGCACTGTTGCATCTGGGGTACTTTTGTGAGTTCTGAGTATCTGAAATGAGGTCCTCACCTTTACAGAGACCTATCTCTCCAGCCCATATCCAGTAGTTCTCAGCCTTCCTAATGTTCTGATCATTTAATAGAGTTCCTTGTGTTGTGGTGACCCTCATCCATAAAATTACTTTGTCACTACTTCATAACTTTTTTTCATAACATAATTTTGCTACTGTTACGAATTTAATGTAAATATCTGATATGTAGAATATCTGATAAGTGACCCCTAAAGGGTTTAGTTTTTATTTTGTGCCTTAGTTCAAGTTTATGAGCAGAAAAACTAAATTGTATAAGATGTCAGGAGAATGAAATTTGTAGAATCCATGAATGTGAACAGCATTCAAGGGAGGGTAGCAAAAAGCTCCAGGAAGTTTCCAGAAACCACTTCAGTGTGTCTCCACTATCTTTGTGTCTTAGCTTATGTGTATATTTTCTTCCAAGCCCCTAAGTCCAAAGCCAAAGGCCAATATCTTCTACCTTTAGCAACTGCCATAAAATGACTTAGTTCTCTCACCTCCTATATGATGGACATTTGAGCCTTGGCTTCCAAAGTAGTTTATTTCACTAGGGCTCTCTCTACATCCTAAAATGGTCCATGTAGTGGAATATAAATTTTTGAGAGGTATACATCACACTTTACATTTCTTTTGTAAACTTATTAAAGTTCTGCTTAAAGTCATGTTGATTTTACAACGGCACCTCCTCTCACCCATGCTTCATTGTCTGAGTTTCAGTAAACTAGAGTCACTATGAATATTAAAGGAAAAATATCTCAAAATAGAATTCAGAGGAGGGCATTTTATAATACAGTGTAAAGGGAAAAACTTTGTACTTAGATTTATAATATGGTAAAGACATTTAAACAGTCATTTTCAAACATTTTTGTTTCAAATCACTTTCCTAAGTTTTCATTAGTAATCATTTTCATAAGGTGTTTGTTAAAAATTTAGCTTAGGTAGCATGGAATGAAAAGTATTTTCATTAAATTTATGGTATAAAAGTTTGGTCAAATCAAAATGTGCTTAGCATACCTAATATTCTATGTACTTTGGAGTCCTGATTATGCTGGTTTTTCATGATGGTACAATTTGGAAATTTTCCTCTTCTAACATCACTAATAAGAAAATAATTTCCAGGTCTTCCTTAATTTGTATGAGAAAAGAAAAATTATACTTCTCATAGTATTATGAATATATGTACATATGCATGTATGTATGTATTTATGAATGTGTGTATATATTCATTTGCTCAGTATGTACAGGTTCAATTCTAAATATTTTTAGGAATCCACTGCAGATCTTGGCATAGATCAGTAACAAAAGATAACCTCCATGTTATGCATCTAAAGAGTGTGAATGCATTTAAATAGAGAGCGAAGTACAGGACAGCACTCATTCAAGACTAAAATTTCAGGTTTCTAAAGCTCAATTCAAATAACTATTCTTATGCTTCATAGGAATACTATAATCAGAGAATTCAGCACATGCAACAAAATAGCTTTAATCACTGGAATCCTTCAACAAATATTAGAGTGAGTGTAAAAAAATTGCCTAACACAGCCTCAGGAAATCCTAAAGAACTATATGCTACACCATCTATGAGCCAAAGACACTAGTCCTGATACAGTTAAAGTTTTATTGTTGGAAACAACTAGAAAACAAGTCCAAAGTAGCCATAAGCAAATGCATATGATGTATAAAATGTCTCCCAGACATTAAGAAATTACCAAGCATCAAAAAGATGAATGTGTGCCATGCTTACTTCAAGATCACAAGTATTGTTTGATTTATACAGCCCAACTCAAGGACAGATAAAATTCTCAGAGTATAAGTCTGATGGGAATAATAACTGCTAATCTGTTTGACTTACACATAGACAAAAACACTCCCTAAAATCATCGTTAAGATTCAGTTTTTATTATCAGTGGTCAAGGCTTCAACAATTTGTACTAGCTTCCTATTTTTTAAGTTTTAGAAAGCATATCTTATTTTATTCATCTTAAAATTAGAATGACTAGAATTTTGAAATTGACATATATTGTTCATTAATTTTCATATCTGTGACCATCACTCACTGTAAGATTCTGCTTTGTATAATGCACAATCATTGTGTTCTTTTGATAAATGCACTTGTAGCAAAAAGATAGGCAGGAGGGAAAATCTTTTACTGGATGACAAATTCTTTTGCCTTTCCATCACTTCATTTGAAAAAATAAAAATGAAAGCTTCTTGGTGTAAAATACAGTCTTTAGAGTATTACTATTCTCTTCAAGCAGCTCATAAAATCATGTCAAGTTGCAATCTCTTCCAAGTTTATGTTTTGATGCAACAGTAAAGAGAAGAAAAGAAAAAGAAAGATTCTCTAAGTTCCTTGAGGATATTGGCCATATTTTCCTTAGTGTAGTGAGAGCTCAGACACTGGAAAGTTACTGGCCATCATCTATCTTGTTGAAAATAATATTCGATGGGAATGTATTGCAAGTGGTAGCTTATGAAATTCTACCAGTATGTTAAGTCTAAAATTAATTCTGTGAAATGTTTATTTTGGAATATATTGACTCTCCCCATGCTTTCCTATCTGATAATTGCTGTTATTGGTGTCACCGGACATTCAATTTGAAGTCAGTATTTATGGTTTATTTTTTCTATATCCTCACAACTAGAATCTAGGATGTGAGTATTGATGTAAGTACTCAAGAATGGTAAAGCTGGACATAGTGATAAATACCTGCAATCCCAGCATTTGGGAGGTTGAAGTCACTAGAGGTGTGGGAAGAGGAGGAAGGAAAAGGTAGATGGTTAGTAATCAATATTGTCTAAAATCCTAAAGTTATACTAAGAATTATTTGCATTTTAATACTGAAAAACTGTCATAAACCTTACTGAAAACTTTTTGTATGGGGAGAGTAGAAAATAAACTAAACTCTACTCATGATCATCTTAGAAGACGCTGCCATAAGCAAACTACATGGGGGAGGGGACTCAGAGAACTCATCAAGAGCTTCCTAAGAGCCCAGGGCTGTTTCCTTGGGAAGGTTTGGGGAGTAGAGAATGCTACAAGAAATAAATGTCACTCCAGTTGTGACTACTATTCCATAGGTAGGCACCTATACCTCCATCCCCTTCCAGTCTGTTGTGTAGGTTTCCACTGACAAGATCAAACTGGAAACCATTAATGTCACTCACCTAGCCCAGCATTGGAAAGGTACAGAAGGGGAGAGAAGGAAGGATAGAACTGAGATGGAAGGTCAAATGAAACATATCTACATGGAAACTCCCATGTTGAGTTCTGTTTGATTCTTACCCTGTTGGCTGTAAACAAGTATACTGGTAGGATTTTGTAAAGCAAAGTATCAACATTATAGAGATTCATGGAAATCATGAATCCTTCTTAAGAATAGAAAGACAACAGCTATAAAAATAGCAAGTAGTAAGAGATTAACCATGAGCCAGAGCATGGTGTGTGTGTGTGTGTGTGTGTGTGTGTGTCTGTGTGTCTGTGTGTCTGTGTGTATGGTGTGTGTGTGTTCTGCATTTTAAGCATCTTTATTCAGAATGATTAGAATAAAAATATGAAGACAACAATGGAAATGTGGATGTGGAGGAAGGGAGCACCTATTCACAGTTCATAGGAGTGAAAAGTGGTGCAGTCACTATAAAAGCCCACATGCAGTTTTTCAAAGTGCTAGAAATAGATTTACCATGTGATCAAGCTACACCACTGTTTTAGTTATGTTTCTATTGCTGTGATGAAACACCATAACCAAGGCACTTAGAAAACAAAGTATTCAATGGGCTTATGGTTCCAGAGGATTGTGTCCACCATGACAGAGTGAAGACATGGCCACAGGAAGAGCTGAGAGCTCACATCTAGGACAGGACGAGTAAGGTAGAAAGAGTACACTGAGAGTGTTCTGAGGCTTTTAAAGCCTTAAGCTTGCCTCCAGTGACAACCTTCCCCTACAAGGCCATCCCTCCTAATCTTTTCCAAATAGCAACCAACTAACGAGCAAGTAATTAAATGCCCAAGAATCATGGGTGGCATCTCATCTAAACCTCCATAATCACTCTTGAAAATTGAGCCAAAGCACTCTGTGCTGTACATACAGATACTTGCTCACTCATTCAGATTTCTTTATTCTCAATAGGCAGGAAATGGAACTAGCCTGAGTGTCCATTAACTGATGAATGGATAGTGAAAATTTATACAGATGCACAATGGAATATCATTGAACTGCTAAGAAAAGTGAAATGGACAGAACTGTAAATAATCCTAGTGAGTGAGGTAAGCTATTCCCAGAGGTACAATCCTAGTGTGTTCATTCTTACATGTGAAGGCTAGATTTGAATCTTTAGGTATACATGGTTAAACTGTTGAAACCATAGAAGGGAGGAAAGTAGTAAGGAGGTGATTTTGAGGGCAAATGATGGAATTCAATTAACATAAAAAGGGAAAGAAAATGATGGGAAAGGAATGTTAACTAGGGGCGGGGCTGGGATGGAGACAGAAGAGGGAGTGCAGAGAGATTGCTGACTCTAAGTTGGTCAACTTTATAGTTTTTATTTATTTATCCTGCCATGCAACCAAAACTAATGTAAGTCTGCTGTATATTGACGCTCTAGGCCTCTTACACTTTGGTAACTCTGCATAGATAGCAAACATTAACTGAAAGCAAACTTTATGTAAACAAAGCAAGGCCATCTGAAACACCAATTTGATGGAACCTCTTAAGTGGAAGGTCAGTTATTCAACTCACTTACTACTCATATGGAAATGTGTAGTTTCCTTTCCCTCTGCATTTACAGCTGCCTTGATCTGTTTGCAAGGAATCATCACTTCAAGGAACTATGTTTACAGCTTTATTATTTAAAAAAAAACATGCTGAATTATTTGGCCTGCATTACTTAAGAAGGTTGGAAGATCTATCAAATTGTAGATTTTCCAAGGTCAGGAAATCATGTTCTTTATTTTGTTAGCAACTTTATAAGAATCTATCAAGGGCTTGCTAACAGAGGAGTAACTTTGTGCATAAAGTTTCAGGTTCCATATTTGGTATAAATACTTAGCTTAATGTTAGCGCTATGGCAATTGAATTGGGCTAAACCTTATATTTTCTGCACATATTAAAATATCAAGTGCACATTGCCAAATGTTTCATCATGATTATATCTACCCATTTGAAATGGTATTCAATCTTTCTCCTTCTTATAGTGTTCAGCTACAATAACATGGCTGTTAAATTCATAGAAAACACATTTTCTTAGACACTCCAGTGCTATATATTTTCCCAGCAGAACAGCTTTAAGACAATATGGCTTAACTGTCTTTATCCCTGAGGCTTTATTTATTATCAGATTTAGAACAGATTAAACTGAGCATTCTACACCCACAAATGGCCTCTGAAAATAAAAGCTGGGGGTAAATAAATAAATAAAAACTCCTAGTATATCTCAGAATGAGTGAGCCACTCATAGACACATGGTGACTAAGCTAAAATCATCTGTCTAAAACTATTTCAAATCCCAGAACATAAAACCTTTAAAAATGTGAAACCAACTGACTAAGAGTCTTCAGAGAATACCTACAAACTATTTTTAAACAAACAAACAAACAAACAAAAACCAGGATGATGGTTTTACCACACACTGACTTAATTTTAGTGATGTGTGGATTTAATATCAGGACTCAGAGTATCAATGCCTCATCCTTTCCCTGGAGAGCTGGATTTGTTCGGTAGTTGCCTTCCTAGGTGTTTTGTTTCACTTTCTCTGGTTTTGTTTTTCTCTTTGGTGCTCAATGTTGAACATTCACCTTACAGAAGTGCTCACAGCTGAGCTATATCTGGCTCATCTCTCCTGAGAAATGAACTGAAGAAAGGAATCCTCATGCTCCATCAACAACACAGAAAAGGGGAGAGGGGTTAGAAAGCCATGTGTGAGGTTCCTGAACAGGAAATGCCTCACTAAACACTCTTCTTCCACAACCAGAAAAAATGCTTCTGGGAACGCTCATCATTCTGGAAGAGAGGCTGTGGTGTTGGTGAAGTCCGGCCACTTTCTACTTCATTTAATTCATTCTTAAAGTTGATTCAGGTTTAAAGGCTGTAGGGATGAGCTACATGCATCACAAACAGAAGGAATCTAATTATGCCTAATTACCATAATTTATTTAGCCAGAAGTTCTCCATGACTTGTTGAGTGTATGCAATGTTACTTTGGAAACAAAAAAGAATATTACTTTCTTTTCTTCAAAAAGGCAGCCTTTTGGGGTCACCTAAGACCATCAGAAAACACAGATGTTTACATTACAATTCATAACAGTAGTAAAATTATAATTATGAAGTAGCAATGAAATAATTTTCTGGCTGTAGGTCACTACAACATGAAGAACTGTATTAGAGGGTCACACTATTAGGGAGGTTGAGAACCACTGGATGCGAAGTGGCAAGGATATCTCCTATGATTCCATTTAGATGCTTTATATTTGTAGGTGTATGGTTTAATCTACTTATTTTTTTTACATGTGGTTTAAGACATAGCTTTCTAGTTCCTTATTACTGTCTTACTATTCTATCACCATTTAGTTGGCAGTACTCATATAGATCTGTTTCTGGATACTATGATATATTTCACCCATCTGTCTCTCTGTAAGACAATAAAAAGCTTTCTTGATGACAGAAAATCTACACTGCTCTTGCAATTGAAGAGAACTAGTCCTTTTGTTTCACTTTTTGTTTTTAATTTTTCTTAGTACATGAATCTAGTCTGCATCCTTTTGCTTTCTATATGAATCTTAGATTTTCCGATTGTGGTAGACTCTTGATTTTAGTTGTAATTCCTTGTAATCTAGGAAGTATTTGAGGGGAAATTAACATATTGAAAATGAATTACTTTTGATGAGTTTGTATCCAGTCAATGCTTTCTTAACTTTCTTAATGTTTATGCTTGGCATTGTTCAGAGAAAAAAAAGGACTTACACTGTACCTGGGTAAGCAGGGATGATAGCTTGATTTCTGTGTTTGTCATTATGATAAAATACCTGACAAGAGAAACTTATGGGAGAAGAGGCTTATTTTAGCTCATGTCATAGCAGGGAAATCAGAGCAGCAGAAATTGGAGCAAATGGTCACACACACTATCTAGAGCAGACAGGGGATGAGTGTGTACATGCTTTCTGCTCAGCTCATCCACAGACTTCATGAAATGCCCTTGTCTGCATTCAAGATCAGTCATCCTACCTCAGTGAGCCCAGTTAAGAAAATCCCTCCCTGGCATCCCCATAGGTCATCAAACTCCACACCATTCCCACTAAGACTCTTCCCAGATGATTCGAGATTGGCCAAATTGACAATTGCAACAAAACATCACAGATGAGAACCAATTGTTTGCATTATGAATAATAGTTATACCATGTACTAGAAAAAAATAAATTTTGTGCGGAAAACCAGAACCAGGAAAGAAACTCTGGGATCAGTCATAGATGGAGATTACAAAGGGTTTTAGGAAGACATGATCAAGAAAGTGACATTTGGATAAAAAATTGACAGAAGTCTTACAGTTGCATGGTAATATCCAGGAGAAAAGATTTCAAGATAGACGGAGATATTTGATACTCAAACTATGCAGGAGAATTTGCAAAGAAGAGCCCTGTGGCTGAAGAGGTGAGTTGAGAGAGAACAGACATCTGCCAAAACACATCATTCTCTCTGTGGCTTTTGAGGGCTAATGAAGGGGTAAATACAATAATACAGTACAGCCAGAGAGCCAAGGAACACAAGTAGAAACAAAGATCACAACACAAGAAGAAGCAAACAATGAAAAAGGAACATTTTCTCCCAACTTTCATACTTGAGTACTAAAACCAACCATGCTAGAAATTTTCAGAAGTGATTATATATCAATACAGACATATGATGTAAGTATCTACCTACAAAGATGTATGCCAAAAAGACATACTTTCAGGCATAATCCAAGCACTGGGGAGACAAAGATAGGAAATTGCTGGGGAACCTAGTTACCCAGACCAGCTGAGATAGCAAGTTCAGGTGCAACAAAGGACAAGGTTTCATAACATAGAGATCGAGGAAGACACCCATGTCACCCTTAGACCTCCAACTTATATACTCCCACATGTGCAAACACACAACCGTGCATGCAAAGCATGCTTTTATATGTCTGCAAAAGAGTATAGGTCCAAATTCCAATGAAGTCTTGTACATTAAAATGGAATAAATTATTAGCAAATTGTACCTAAGTTTTCTAGTGCCATTCACATGCCATTCTCACATGCAATGGAATATCACATGAAGTTTTCTCTGCTCCACAGAGAAGATTGTGCACGATACATGTTTCCTCAACATAAAGGCTCTGCTCATTTGAATTCAGATTTGCAAGACTGGTTGCATAAAGGAATCAGTGAGGAATGAGATCTCCATCCAGTGAAGTCATAGAGGCCAAGGCATGTAGAGCTATGTCTGAGACTTATTGGTGCAAGACCTGGAGCAGTGCATTGGATGCTAGCAAAGACATAGTCTCGGTTTAGAGAGCGTGGAGTTAGGAGTCAATCAACCTTGGAGTTCGTGCATTTTAGCAAAAAATCAGTGTTTTGCTAACAGTAAAAAAATGACATTATTTTCAAAAGTAGGTCATCTAACTGAAAAATCCAAAACTGTAATCACAGAAAATAATCTTCTGGTGTAGCATTCTAGAGGTGACACTGGGTTAATAACTAGAGCTATGCCATTATCCCATCTGCATGCATGAGCAGGCTGTGGCATAAAATGAATCTGAATTACGGAAGACCTCAGATTCTGATGTTACACCCTTACAGTTAGTTGCCTGTACTTCTAACAAACATTTTATCCCAATAGGCAACTATGCAGCATTTCAGTCTGAGAGCTTCAAGTACAATAAATAAAAATTTGCAGATATATGTTCAGGAGCCGTTCATGAAATATCAAAATGGGTGGTTTCCCTTGTGAAATGTAATCAGTGTGATTTTCAAGCATTTTGGCATTTTGTACTTTGATGTTCTCATTTACAACTGGCATATCTGGTTGACATAAAAAACCTTCATACTTTTAACAGTTAAAAACACACTGCTATGTGAGAAGTCACTGAACCAAGTAATGTAATTCTCAAAATATAGCCAAGAATATTATTTTTTTATATACTATATTTGTCACTAGATACTAAGCTTTCTACTTAAATAGGGGAAAAAAAATTCAAAACTTTCATGAGGAAAGTTGTTTATAGATTGGTTTTAATATGGCTACAAATAAAACTACTGTGTTCAGAAAAAAGCATCTAAACAATTATTCCACATACCATTAATTGTGTCTCTAATTCAATGCCCAAATAATCATAAGATACAACCATAAATTTTTATTATGACCCTGACTTAAATAAAAACCAGTAACTGACAGTTTCTATTCTGTGCAGAATACCAGCAGCATTTAGTATGTACACCCTCTCTATATCTTATCTGAGCATAAGTAAAGATGCATTTTCTTCTTTCTTGAAATTTTTTAAATTGTGTCAAGTCTTACAATGAAATTAGCGTATAAGAGGACTATATATCCAGATGATAAGTGGATCACTTTATATTTTAAGCCAGTAGAAACTAATCAGATTACTGTTGAAGATGAGACATCCAGAGAGAGAGAGAGAGAGGGAGAGAGACAGAGAGAGACAGAGATGAGACAGAGGTAATGAAAGCTAAAATAATATATAAAACTAAAATTTTAGAGAAACACTTCTGGTCTTCTTCAGACATGCTTTTCAGTATGTAAATGGAAGAAAGATATATCTTGTGGGTGAGTGATATCAGAGGTAAACCTTTCTAGCAATCTTTTTATTGTATAGGAAACTGTAGGTATTTTCTCTCAGATTCTTCATTCCAAAAGTTCAACTTGTATGGTTTTAAATCAAATATTTCTGCTTTCCCATGCATCTTTTGAAAAATGAAAGTGAAATAGTTTATCCTTTTTTCATTCTTAGGAGGAATAGAAAATCAAAGTTACCATGATTAAGAAATTTTAAATAGCTTCCTTTTTCATTTTTGTTGCCATGATAAAATATTCTGACAAAAAGTCACTTAGGAGGGAAAGGCCCTAGTAAGCTTATGACTTCAGGTTACAGTTCATAACTTTAGGGAAAGTCACAGTGACAGGAGCTGGAGACAGCTAGTCATATTATAACCACAGCTAATAGCTGAGAAAAATATATTCTTACATGCTTACATGTGTTCAGTCCCATCTTTCCATGCCTAGGGAATGGTGCCACCCACAGGGGGCTGTGTATTGCCACAACAATTAACAAACACTTAAAATAGTTTTCCATAGACATGCCCACAGGTCAATCTAATTGAATAGTCCTGTTGAGACTCTTCCTAGATGATTCTAGAATAGCAAATTGACAGTAAAAATAATTGCTATCAGTAATGTTGCTCCTTATATGGTTCACAAACCACAGCTAGTGCAAACAAAAACATTTGCTTACTTTTACACTCAGCAACTGTCTGATTTCACCCCTCAGATAGATTGAGAAATTAAGATAATATTTATTAACAATTTGACATTAATGGAAAGTATGTAAAAAATGTTCATAGTCTGGAGTTCCAGTTTTTGATAGAAGAAACTTTGGGATGTCAGGAAAACACAATTGAAAGGTTTGGATCTGTGAATAGATGTTCAAATGAAGAGACTTGTGCCAGGTTTAAATCAACTCCACCAGCCACTCCTTCATGAAGTTGCATAAACAGCAGATGAATTAAGCATTATGCTTTATACTACAGTAAAAATTGGGTTACTGTAAGGCTGGATAGATGGTTCAGAAGTCAACTGTACTTGCTCCTTTAGTAGAGATCCAGGGTTCAGTTTCAAGCATCCATATGGTTTTTCCCAAACATCCATAAGTACTTTTCAAGAAACATACTGCTCTTATTTTAGGCTGTGGAGATATCAAGACACATACACGGTACACAAACATATATTCAGGCAAACACTAATACATAAAAAACAAAAATTACATCTCCTTTTAAAAATTGGTTACTGAGTTTTCAGAGGGTTAATGCATTGAAGATGACATTCTTTGTCATTTGGTGATGTAGAAACTGGCTAAGGCAGCCATGATCACACAGTGATGCTCAGTAGAAATCAAGGAGAAAGGCTTTGACAGGTATATGAAACTCAGACTGAATCCCTACCATGTCTGAAAACAAGATTCCTGGATTTTAAAAGGTGTAATTTCAGACAAACTTAAACATGCCTTAACTAAATTGGGGTAGTTTTTAAAACATCTTAAAGGATAAGTACACCAAGTTTATATCTAATAATAGATGAGATTGAAGAAGTAACATAAAAGTTCTTCTTCAGATAAAATAGAGGTTTCACAACACTATCAGTGAGACAGGTAACAAAGTAGGTGAGACTGAAACATAACAGATATCACAGATTTGTAGGTTAAAATCATCATTAGACATGGATTCAAAGACATGAGATGGTAGCCTAAAGTCCCTCGTTCAACTGACGTTTATCTAAATTTTAAAATAGCTTTTTAAAATATATAACTAGAAATGGCATGTAATAAAAGCCTTAATATGAATTTGGACAATATGATTTGCCTTATTGCAACAAAGCAACATATATCTTGAGCTTCTTTAATTGTTTCAGAATCTCTTGCTTAATTCTCCTCCACATACCATTGGGAAACGGTTTCTCTACAAGGGGTCCTGTTAAAACAACACAGTTGAAAGGTTTGGATCATATAAATTAACAAGCAAGAAGAGAACGGTTGATCATGTTTAAAACTTTATATATTGATATGCTGGGCACTTTACTCAAAGTATTCACATGGGGCATTTAAACAGGCGGAGTTGTTGCTTATAAATAGTCTGTTAGCTACAGTTGTGGAACAGTAGTTGTAAGCTTGCTGCTAAATTATCTCTAAGAGCACTTTCAATTAAAACTTTACTGTTTGCAATGCTTGTTGTTTTTCCTGTATATTAGTTACTTTCTATTGCCATGATAAAACACCGTGACTAAGACACTTATAGAAAAGAGAGTATTTCGGATGAGGGGTCCAGAGAGTTAAAATTTACAATGGTAAGGATAGTACAGCAGCAGACCGTAGACCTGACAGTTGGAGTTGGAAGTTAAGGACTCACATCTTTTTGGTTTTTCCTCTGTGTAGCCCTGGCTGTCCTGGAACTCCTTCTATATACCAGGATAGCTTCAAACTCAGAGATCCACATGTATCTACTTCCCCAGGGCTGGGACTAGAGGTATGAGTCACTAAGCTTGATTTTAGGACTCATCATAAAAGGCAGACACAGCAGGGAAAGTTATCTGGCAATGGTATGAGTGTTTCAACTCTCAAAGGCTGCTCCCAAGTCATAATTCTTTCAGCAAGACCACAACTCCTCAATTGCCCAAACACTGCCACCAAGTGTTCAAATGCCTAAGATTATGAAGGACATCTCACCGGAACTACCACACCCTGTAATTTAGTTATATTGTGTTTATTGTGTACATAGAACATGTAGCATATTTGTGAGAAATCTGATGTTAAATTAATAGGGACAGTGGAGAAGTTACCCACAAGAGACAGAGGCAGAAATTACTCTAGGAGCAAAACTTAACTGTATCAGTTAACCTATACATGTGGTGAATTATACACTTACACACACACACACACACACACACACACACACACAAATGCATACACATACACATAACATACACACAAACACAAAACATGTAACACACACAACCGCTGAAACAGAAATAAACTTTCCACATGTTATATGCCATTTTCTAGGTTGTGCTAACATATAAAATTTTATCACTGGGCAAAGATGGATGAAGGTCATCTGAATTATTTATTACAACTATAATGAATCTATTAACTCAAAATAAAATCTTCTTAAGAAAAGACTTTACTAATGGAAGTAATTTGGTCAGAAGATGATGGGAACAGTCAAGTTAAAGAGGCACTAACTGACAGCCAATCACTCACTAGGGTTGTGTGTTCCACTTGTAGCTAGAATAAACACCTTGGAAATCAACCAAAATGTCAGAATCTGCTCCTGAGATATTTCAAGGGGGTAGAAAATACTCTCTTCCTGAACAAACTCTTTAAGTCTTAGTTGATATACAAATTAAAATATGGTGCTCACCACAAGTCAGAACAGTAATACTGAAATTGTTCTAGTAGGCGTCTACCTAGAAGACTTTCCTCTGATGTAGCTCATGTGACTAAATGCACTTTGTGTCCAGCTTCTGTACTGTTTTATTGCTATAAATTATATTTTCTCAAATTTATAAGAAAGTCATTTAATGATCTATTGAAAAAATTAAAGAATCCCTTGTTTTCAATAATAAAAGTATTTGTTAAAAATAATCTCATAAAACAAAATGTTCCTAAATAAAAATGAAGTATAAGTAAATCAAACTGAATTTTCTATTTTACATAGTAAATATTAGTTTACTACAATATCAGAAGTAAAATTGAGCTACAGTATACACTGCTGTAATATAAATTTACAGTTCCAAGAAATAAAATGTTTACTTGAACTTCAGTTAAAGGAAAATAGTCCATATGCCAATACAGCAATTTGGCAAATGGAAAGAGAAATAAATTTAGAGTCAATGTATACATCATCAGTTGGTTAATGAATATATTTGGAAGTTTTTAAATGTTATCAATTTGGCAAGAATTTTTCTCACTTAGAGGCAATGTCTATGCTGCCCTCTTGAATCTGTGTGAAGTTGAAACTATTTTCATCAGTTGCACACGGAATAAAGTAAAATTAGTTAACTTCCTAGTTTTAGGTCATAAAGAAATTGCAACCTATACACTATTGGGCCATCCTCATTCGAACAGTGAGCTAGCAAATAAGAAGTTGGTCTACAGATCTACACTATGGCTATCATGCTGTGAGCTGCCATTGAAAGAGGCCGTGATGTGGAGCCTCAGGTGGACTGCACGTTTGATTTCTCAACCGTTAACCGGCAGTCTTTGTCAACCTTGAGAATGAGTTATATTGAATATTCAACTTGAAATAACTATAACAGCAGCCAATATATGGGCCTCTCTCCAACACTGCATTTACAAAACCATGCACCATAAAGAAAAATAAAACCATCACTCATTTTGAGAGTAATCTTTAAAGTATAATTAGCATTTTGGTTGTAATGAATAAAATGTTAGTCAGTTCAATAAGAAAGTAAAATATAAATAACATTCAAAAATCAATTTCTCTCTACTTGAGCAATGAAGAGTTCTCTATTGCTGAGATATGGAATATGAATCCATTAGTTATAATCTGACTGGCAAGGAGATTCTTTGAAACATATAAGGTTTAAATTATATCCTCTGACTAAGGTTAACAGGCCTCAGAGCTGAAGAGCAGATGTGAGGACCACGAGTCTCGGAAGTAAAGCCAAGAAAATCTTCGTGCACTGAGTTAAAAGTTTTACTTGGAATCCCTTTACTTTAAGTTTCCACGTTCCCCAAATTCCTTCAAGGCAGACCACTGTTTCCAGGAACAGCCATTGTGACATAAGCTGCCACTTTGGTGTGATTACCTTCATATTCAAGCCTATGCCACACATGTCTGCTCAGAAACTTGGCTCATATTCCAAATCCTAACTGGGTCTTGGAACCAAGTCTGAAGTCAAGAAACTTTAGCCATTTTAAAATTCTAATTCTAACTATTTCATTTGTATTAATTGGCTTGGACAAAGCAAAAGGGATAGAAATGAATATAAAAATATGAAACAAATGAGTTGGTGTTAATATCTTTATAATAAGCTTACCTATACGTTTTCCAACGTGTACTTCCTTTGGTTTGTCATTTAAACATTTGCAAATTTAAAAAAGCATAAAGGATTTAAAGTGGAACCAGGGGTTGATAAATGCCTTGAAGGGCACATACTCATCTTATGGAATACCTGAGTTCTGTTTCTGACACCTACACCAGGTGACTCACAACCGTCTGTAACTCCAGTTCTATATTTGAGCCCTCTTTTGGAACCCATGTATATCTGTACACACATGGCATATACTCACACAAACACACATACATATACATAATTTATCATTTTAATCTTGAAAAAATTAAGCAATATAATTAGGCTATTGAGTTCATTCTAAATATGTAGACAACTAGCTCAGGTTACTGAGCTATGCCTTGTTTGAAACATAATTGGAACTATGAGGTCTAAAATTTTGTTCTAACTTGTGGTTTAAGAGAATACATTTTATTATTCTTGCAAATTTCAGTGTAATTTAAATGTGGTATACATTACGCCATGTTGTTTTGTGACAACATGTGGAACTCCATTAGAGGCACTCTTCAAGAGGTTGGTTGAACTTTTAAGTGGGGCCTAATTGAAGGAAGTGGGTCACAGAAATGTGGAGTGGGGCCTTGGGCTTTATAGCCATGCCTTGTTCAGTCCAAGCTTGCTGCTTCTCTGTCCACCAATACTTAACAGACTCAGATATACCACCACCAACTTTCCCTGCCAACTACATGTCCATTAGTGGCCCTTGTTTGCTGTTTAGGGCATAGCAACACAAAAGCAAGCAGCAGAGTTTCTTACATAAAATCGTAAAAAAGGTTTAGATGATTAGTTCTATAGTCACCATTTAAAATGTATCTACAAAAGTTAATATCATGACTAAGTGTTGGTATATGTTTCCTATTTAAATAGTCAAAATAATCAATTTAATAATGATCAAAAAATAAATGAAAGGCATTTTAATATTTTTAAGTTATTAGATTCATTAGTTTTAAAATAAAGGATGGGTTTGACAAAGTTAAAAATCTGTAACCTTAGTTAACAATTAAAACATAAATACTAAATAGGAAATATTATCTTAGATTTTGTTTGCTGTAAAAATGCAGAAGGAAATTTTAATAAATACGTTCTATACAAACTTTTACACATTTGGAGCCCAATTTTATGAAACAGATGCGAGCTTGCTGACTGAATATTTTAATGAAAGCAAGTTGGAATAAAGAAATCAAAACCTAGTGATAAATATGCTAAATAATAAATCTTTTTTCTCAGAAATTACCTATATGCGAGCATGGACAGCATTTTAACCACGGTGGCCATATAAAAATTCAGACGAAAACTAGCTTGTGAACTTTTGTTAAAGCGGTTCCATGGGAAGTAATTTTCTTCTCTGTGGGACATACATAAGCTTGGCTACCGATAGCATCTTTTTCTAGTTTGTTCTTTTGCTACGTGTGTAACATGTGAACTTGCTATGTCTGCTACTTTAGAGCATGCATTCTGTGTAGTCAGCTTTGTCTTCTATATCCATCACGTCATATGACAGTCAAAATATCAGGGCAAGTCAACCAAAGATAGGGAAGATTTGGAGTTTACTTATATCAGCTCATAACCCTAAATTAATGGATTCAACTTTTTAAAATATGAATGGATCGTCCTTATTTCTGCACAATATCAGAAATACAATTAAACTATATCATAAAACTACCAGACCATCAGACTTCCAATTTATCTTTAAGGCAAAAAATATGAAAATTTCAATTATTATCACAACCCAACTATAAAATTATAAACTCACTAACCTGGAAATTGGAAGCAGATAATATCAGTTGCTTAGTCAACAAGCAGAATTGAAATATATTCCCGTGAAAGTTAGAGAAGTGCTTTTGAGACTCTGAGGTTAAATGTTCATTATTTATTCCCTTCACTTTCTTTTAGTTTGCTCACCATGGAGAAATTGATTCAGAATCATTTTCAAAGTAAAACCTTGCAGGGGTCAAACAGCAAGGAAAGAATTAGTCATTGCAAAAATGAAGTAGGCATTTTTTAAAGTTTGGCTAATAGAAGAGGACATACATAGCCTCATTAGGTTAATGCTATCTTCAAATAAATAATGAGAAATAATGAAGTTGATTTCATATCTGATGGCTGTGTAGAAAACTATGGCTAAGACTGAATAGGTATTCCTCTCAAAAGTAAAATCATCTCAGTCATCCAGCACAAATCTGTCCTTAAAAAGCAGATGGAGATGTCTTTTGTTTGAGAAGAATTTTTTTTATTTTCAGAATTACAGGGACTGTGTGTTAAAATCTTTAGCACATCAGTAGGTGGACGATATCTATCATGGTTCTCTCCAGTGACTTCACTATGAGAACACAATCAGTCACGGAAACTCTTTGGGATTCGATCACTACATCTAACATACAGGATTAATTTCTTGCCACCCCCAAAGCCATGAAGCAAGACAGGATTAATGCCAATCTCTTCGAAGTTTTAAATCAATAATCTATCATAATCATTTTCTCCTTTTTTGCTATCCTACCCTACACCCTCACAACTATGGTATCCATTCTTTGGCTATCTGTTTTAGAAAGAAATTTGCAGGATGTATTTATTCTGCAAAAGAATAACAAAGGCTTACAATCATTGAATTTTCTTGGAATAGTTGAATTTCAGTGTGAAAAGGAAATTATGGTGACTTTCAGCAACATTGTCGAAGACATTCATTCTCTTAAAAAGAAAAATTAAATATCTGGAGTTAGGGTAATAGTCAAAGATTAAACAAAGCAAAACAAAACCTATGACCAGAAATTCTGCAGATATTCTCAATCTATAAAGATAATATATAAATCTCTCTCTCTCTCTCTCTCTCTCTCTCTCTCTCTCTTCATGTGTGTGTGTCTGTGTGTGTATGTGTGTGTGTGTGTATGTGTGTGTATATGTGTTTGTGCATGAGTGTGTGTTATGTGGCCAAACTTAATAATGTCATGACATTGAGGAAGAGATGATGTGTCACTGTGATTCTTTGTTCTAATCATCTGTGTTACATTCCATTTCTACAACAAGGAACCATATTCTAGGAATGCTTACAGCTGGATTTTTCAACTAGAAAACCCTGGATGTCATTAGCTGGCTTGAGTGTTTGAGTTCGTATTTCATTGCGATCATAGTCTACTATATAGAGTAATTTGTGTGGCTAAGGATCAATTTTATGGTGTTTTTCTAAAAACTCCTAATTATAAGGCAATGTGAAATGATTGCTTAAAGTTATAGCCTGGATTTTGATTTATTTTACAAGTCTTTCCTTGCTGTTCTTTGCTAAACGTACATTCTTTGTGTTTTATGAGAGATTTCTCCCATTGCATCACTCTCTCAGTGGAATGGTTGCCTGTATTTTATTTTACTTCTGCCATTAATTACCTGTGACCCTATATCATGTCTCCCACAGACCCATTTATCATAATGGTACCTGTCAGTGTCTACTCCTCTCAGAGTTTCCACTGGGAAGTCCGTTTCTCAAGGGGTTTAGGGTCAGCTATAAAACTATGTTCTAAGTCTTACATGTTGAGAGCACATGGAATGATCTATGGATATCTTTATTTTTAGCTCCAAAAGACATATTTGGGAAAACAGTGTTTTCAAAAATGATGTACATGTACATTGTGGTAGAAGACCTTTTATAAATAATTAATTATTTAATATTAAATACTTAAAATAATTAATAAAAGTAATTATTGTTCTGTGTATTTTATGGAAAGATGTTTCTGTGCAGTTGCTAAATAGCCATACAATATAGGTGGCAAACATATTTTAATGGATATTACTCTACTTTTATTTCACAAAATATGAGTGATTATAACCTTTCTGGAGAATTTTGAAGTATGCCTTTCATCACAGAAAAATCCTAGAAAATATTCTTCTAATGACAGAAAACTGATCTCCTAAAATATTTTAAGAGTTACCTAGGGAGTTGTTCATTAGAAAAATCTTCAAGTGAGAACTGTGTTTACATGACATTTTCTAATTCATAATGAGTAAGCTTTTTATAATATTATCAACTCAAGAGCTATTAAAAATACTCTTAAGAACATTAGTTGTGTTTTCATTTTAAAAACATGGGAAGTCTGGTAAATATTAATTTCAAAATAAAATAGCTAAGCAAAAGTATGTCTCAAATTCTAAAATACAAAGGAGAAAAAAAGAAAAGGAAAGAAAAGAAAGAAAAGATAGAGAGGCTGAGGCAGCAGGAGATTGAAGGGGCTGAGCAGATAACATCCACAATCAGGAATCAGAAAGGGATTAATGCAGGGCTAACGCTCTCCACATGGTCCCATTTTATACAGTCCACAATATGCTGCACAGGAAATGCTCCCAAGACAGGACTTCCTGAATCAATAACTACAATCGAGATAATCTTCCATAATACACCCAGAGGTCAGTTTCCCAAGGGAGTCTAGATTCTGTCAATGTGACAGTTGTCATTAATCATCATAACTGTTGTCTATCTCTAGAACTCCACCATTCTGAAGAGAAACTCTACAACACTCTGCCCTTATTCGCTTTCACCCTCATGTCTCGTAACCAACACTGTGTCTCTGGTTTTTCCACTATAAATGTTCACTGAAGTACATTGTACACACCGTGTCTTCTCATGTCTAGTTTATTTCATGTGGAATGTTTCTCAGCTTCAAGCTGGTTGTAGCATATGTGATAATTTCAAAGATTTTTATAGCTGAGAAATACCACAATTTGTTATTGTTCTCCACTTCTTTTATCTGTTCATCTGTTCATAAACATTGAGTTCTAGCAATAAAATGACTCTATTTTTATAGAAATATGAACATTTATTTTGAGAAGACTCATATTTCAAGAATTCTACTTCTCTTGCATCCAAAGGGAAATATAGAAATATCTTGGAAGGCATTTGTGAATTCACTTATTTACATTATCCATCCCTACTTTTCCTTAGTCTATATGTTACCTCTGTTATCTATATTATTTTACCAGTCAAGTCACTGATGTAGGGTACAGCTGAGCGATGAATAGGCTGAGGAGTTACATTCTGCTTAGATTTCAATAAAAGTGGAATTTTATATACATGACTATTTCACTGAACATAAAGATAAAAGCAACCTTGGATCTCAGGGAAAATGAAACAGAACATATCAACAGAAACAGTAACCCTTCCTACTTGGGGATTCTGTGCTATTTTATTTCCTTCTGTGTTGTGTCTCTACATCTTCCATGATCTACCCATGAAGTCACACATATACTCCTGATATTCCAGACACCTCAACAGAGTACAACTCCTCAATCTATTCATAAAAAGACTCTTAAAGGCATATTGCTATACCAATAGGTCAGTGTATCTTTGAACCCTCATCAGAGAAGCTTTTTCTTTAAGTGGATGATAATTAACAAAGAGACCCATAATTAAACAACAAAATAGAAATTGGAGCTCCAGTCACATGTGGCATGTCTTTATCAAATTCCTCACTTTAAGACCTCAGGGATCTATGTGGAAGAGGAGGCACCAAGACTCTAACATGGATATATGTGGTGGATGACTTCAAGAAATGTTGTCCAGACACAATGCTTTATATGACACACATATAAATTCACAGACACTGTGATAGCACCCATAACGCCTGCATGGGTTCAACCTAGACAAAGTCCGAGCACTGAGAAGGGAAGGTTGAGCTACAGCCTCACCCCAATCAAAAAGCTGTTTGTGATTGATGCCTGCTGGGAATGGAAAATCCATTTTCTCCAAATTAGTGTAGTGAGTAGATCAACCATACTCCAGGGCCCAATGCCTAAGAGGAGTTATACAACACAAAACAGACTCCATACTCTATTTTAGGGTTTGGTTTTGTGCTTTTCGAGGAGGGTGTTGTGCCATTTTGTTCGGGTATTTTTTGTTTTGTTTCATTTTATTGGGTTTTTGTTTTGACTTTAATTTTTGTTTCATGTTTGCTTTGTTTTGTTTTGTTTTTTGTGAGAGACAGAATATGAAGTTGGGTGAGTAATGAAACAATCTGGGAACGATCTGGAAGGATTTAGGGGAGAGAAAGAAAATGATCAAAGTGTATTGCATGAGAAAATGCTTAAGTATAAAAAAGACTGATACTATTAACATTGATTGAAAAGTACCTTTTCAATTCTCTAAAGGATAAAGGAATCAGATACACCTATGTCTATTCAAATCTCTTATCTGCATTTTTATTAAAATTTTTTAACAACTTATTTATGTATTGAAGAAACAGACTTTTATTATGTACATCCCTGGCTGGCCTGGAACTCACTCTGGATAGTGAGTTGTCTATAACCTCCCCACAGCTAAAAAAAAGCATGAGTCACTACAATTAATTTTTAATTGTGTTGCTATCTGTTTGTCACTGGATAATAAAATTTCTTTATATAATTTAGATATAAGTTTCTTATTATACACATGATTTGCAAATGTCTATTCTCATTTCTTGAGTTTTCTTTCAAATTTCTTGCTGACACCACTTGAAGCATAAATTTTTAATTTTTATTAAATCTGAATTATCATTGATTTCCTTTTGTTGTTTGTGGCTTTGGTTCCATTCAAAAAGTATGAATTAAGAGTCATAGACATTTACGTCTATGGTTTTTAAACAGTTTTATAATTTTAGCTAATATATTTAGATCCCTGATCCTTTTTTGAGTAAGTTTATCTATAGCATGAAGAATCAGACCAAATTTATTCTTTTATATGTGATTTCAGAATCCTTTAGTGGATTAGATTATAGACCATCCCACAGCCCCACTGGTTCAAGTGTCTAGATTATAGATACCACATATACAACACGAAATTATAGAAAGTAACCCATCGTGCGATGATCTGTGCATTTCACTCTAGTACCAAATGTCAGAGAATCAGGACTTTCTCATCAGCTCTCAAAGCTGGTAGGCAGGAGAAGAAAACATCAAGTAGGAGAATGCTAGGGCAGGAAGGCAAGAGTGTGTAGGTGGGTGGTAGAGAGGCAGGGGTAGGGGGAGGAGATAGGGGGTTCTTGAGGAGAGACCTGGAAGGTGGATAACATTTGAAATGTAAATAAAGAAAATATCCAATAAAAGAAAACCAAACCTCCTCCCAAAACAACAACAACATCAAAAAACATTGGGAATCAACCTTTAAAACTGAAGTCAGGCCCATGAGGCCTAGCATGCACCAGGAAGGAAGAAAAAGCCCAGAAGGCGCCCCCTAGGCTGATTGTGGGCACAGCCAGGAGGATGACATTATTCCCAGGAGGCTTTCTATTCCCAAGCCTGGTGCCTGGCTCTCGGGAATCCTCTACTCAGTATTTGGTGGTATTCTGTGCAGGGGGAAAAATGTCATGAAAAGGAACTACGGTCACTGCAGGTAAATGGAAAGGGCTCATGCACATTCCAGCAGATGGATGACCCCTTCACTTCTATTGGGAAGACAGGACCTCTGGCACCATGGAGGATGACTTATCTTTCCCAATAACTGTGAGCTCAAGCAGGTGCCTCAGTGCTTCAATGGGAAGGTCTACGTGCTCAAGTTTAAGGTGGGGGTCCAAGCAGCTCTTCTTTTGGATACAAGAGCCCAAGACTGACCAAAATGGGGTACATTGCTGGAAAGTCAACCAGTGTCTGAACAATGCCTCCATGTTTGGTGCACCAAGTTGGGAGTGATGGCCCAAACGTTCAGTACTGGCTGGTGAGGGTATCCAGCAGAGTCTGTTAGGAAATATGAGTCAAGCAGCTCATAGGACCAGCCAGCCTCAGATGGCTATGTGGACACGGGGCCCTGACTGGGCCAGGCCTGGCCAGCTTGCCTATGAATTTGGAAGCCTTTTAGACCAGGAGGCATCTCAGTAGGAAGACTGGGAGTTTGGTCAAAAATACCCTTCTGGGTGAGAATAGAAACTAGCGATTTGTCTGGACTCTGTGTCCCGAGGACAAATGCGGTAGCTAGAAACACAGCCAGGCCAGATCACCAGGTCATCACGATAGGAACTTTGGTGTTGAGCTCTAGATAAGTTCCCAAAGCAATGGCAGGAGAATGGTTCACTTGGGCCTGGGACTTCACAGTAGCGAGAAAAGGAACTGACTCTGAGAAAAGGGGAAGGGAAAATGTCCTAGAATGAAGGGTCAGCGAGAAGGCGAATCATGAAGACTGTAAATGCCTCCATCCTCAAGGACTCTAGGGTGGCTGGGAGATCAACAACCCTCCCCTGGGACCAGAGGACGTTTAAACTGACCAGTATGAGGAGGGAGCTTACGAGCAAGCACTCTGATAGCTGGAAAGTCTATGTGGCAGCGGGAGATGTAACCTGTGAGTTTCTACTCAGAGTCTCACAGCACCACAGTTGTGTTTTATAAGAAGAGAAAGAAAGAAAGAAAGAAAGAAAGAAAGAAAGAAAGAAAGAAAGAAAGAAAGGAAGGAAGGAAGGAAGGAAGGAAGGAAGGAAGGAAGGAAGGAAGGAAGGAA
>NW_021604597.1:829259-842205 GCF_004785775.1 Grammomys surdaster
GAAGGAAGGAAGGAAGGAAGGAAGGAAGGAAGGAAGGAAGGAAGGAAATGTTTGATAAAATCAGGTATAGAGAGATGAGAGGGGGTGCCTCTGCTGGCCCATGCTAAGGCATCCCTTACCCCTGAGGTACTAGCCCCTTTTATAGTAAGCCAGGCCTACTTGGCTGTTGCCAGGTAACTGCTAGGCAGAGCCTAGAAGGAATGCTAACATCTATAAAGGTTATTTTAGGGACTTAATCAAGGTTATTCTTAATATGAACATGTGCAGGGATAAAGACAGAGCAGCAACTGAGGGAATGACCAACCAATGACTGGACCACCTTAAGAGCTATCCCAATGGAGAGAGCCAACCCCTGACACTATAAATAATATTGTACTTTGTTTGCAGACAGTATCCTAGCACAGCTATCATCTGAGAGGCTTCTTCTAGCAGGCACACAGATGCAGAGATATACAGCCAAACATTAGGCAGACTTCAGGCAGTCTAGTAGAAGCAAGAGCTGGAGAGGTCAAGAACACTACAAGAAGATCCACGGGTCCATGGGGGCTCACAGAGACTGAAACACCTACCAAAGGGCATGCATGCACTGGACCTAGCCCTTCCCCCCCCACACACACACATATGTAGCAGATGTGCAGCTTGGTCTTCATGTGGGTCTCCCAACAACTGAAGTGAGAGCTATCTCTCACTCAAACTCTGTTGCTTGACTTTGGATCACTTTCCCCTAGCTAGGCTGCCTTTTCTGGCCTCAGTAGGAGAAGAAGTGCTTACTCCTAATGAGATTTGATGTGCCATGATGGGTTGGTACCAAGTAGGGGCGTCTCCTCTTCTCTGAAAAGAAAGGTAAGCGGAAATGGGAAGTGTGGTGAGAGGATGGGGCTGGGAGGAGAGGGGGAAGGATGGAGGAGAGCTATGATTGAGATGCAAAGAGAGTGAATAAATAAAATTAATGAAAAAATAAGTTAAATCATTTTTATAAAGAATTCATTTTACATAGATCCAAAAGACAGCTCATCAGATATGAGCAATATCAAAGATATTTGGCATCGAGCCTGCTGATTGGAGACTCATCTCTAAGACCCACATAATGGATGGAGAGACCCAGCTCCTAAAAGTGGTTGTTGTGTTTTATAAAAAAATAAAGAGAGAAGGAATATGTGGCTATATAGTCAGGTGTGGGGGAAGGTGGTCCCTCCGTGGGCTCATGCCAAGGCATCCATTCCTCCTGAGGGACCAGCCACATGGGGAGAGGAGTTGAGAGGGTATTAGAGACAGAGAGAGAGAAAGAGAGAGAGAGAGAGAGAGAGAGAGAGAGAGAGAGAGAGAGCAAGCACGCAATTAGAGAAATAGAGGCAGGCTATGAGCACATGGAGAGAGAAGGGAGGGAGACAGCGAGGGAGGGGGAGCATTAGCAAGGGGACAGAGCAGGAGCAAGAGAGCAAGAGCGAGAGGAGAGGGCAAGCAGCCCCTTTTAGTGAGTCAGGCACACCTGGCTGTTGCCAGGTAACTGTGGGGCGGAGCCCAGACAAAATGCCAACAATAGTCCTCTGATTTTCATATCTGCACTTTGACTTACATGTCATAGCATGCACTAAATAAATATGTGTTTTAATAAAAAAAATATAAAAATTTCCTTCATACTAAACTAATAACACATGACTGTCTACTTTTAGAATAAAGAGGGAAGACATTACCCCCAAAATGCAGAGCAATGACTCTCCCAGGATTACCTTGCCACCACCCATGGGATAACTGACATTAACTGAAGACATTGTGGCTTATCACAAATTAGGAGGTGGATTCTCCTTCTGACATTGGTGGAAAGTAAACACTGAATCTGCTAGGCATCCTTAATGACCCTAAATGGGTCTCTATGACAACTACATGATTCAAAATTCCTAGAGGGATATGCTTGAGCATCTCTAAGACCATTTATTTTTGCAGAGGAGGGATGTAAAGCAAGTGTATGTATATGTGTATATGTGTATATATATGATGTACAAGTGTATGTGTATATGTATATATACAGTTGTGAGATATATGCATGTGCAACTTATTTTAAAATTAGACAGAGAAAAGAGAGAAGGAATGGATAGAGGAAGGACAGAAAGGAAGAGGAAGTGATGAAATATTATAACTAAGTGATATTTACCACTAAGGAAAACCTTTCTGGTTTTTATTTTTCCCAGATGCCTAGTGTATATTACATGTCAGGTAACTATGCTCACATTGAAATAATCAATTTTTTGAATAAACGGACCACAAGCAATTCCAGATGCCTATCATTTCAAATACTTCAAATGTGTTTGAGACTGTCAGCCTAACAAACCATGACCTGTTCATAGTAGAGCATTCAACATCTTCGATCAGCTGTCCTGGCAAAAAAAAAAAAAAAAAAAGAAACAGAAAACAGAGTCAAGGAAGCTATTAGTTCACCGGATTTCAGAAAGAGACCTGCCTCTCCTCCAATAATCCCTGGGGCTAGGAATTCCACATGTCTTTCCTGTGTGCTAAGAGGTGTTCTCATAAGGATTTGTGAAGTTTCACTCATAAATCTTAGGGCAGAGCCAGAGAAAAAGCTTGTGTGCTTTTATAGCTCAGAAATCTAGATCTATGGTATTAATTTAGAGCAAATAATGCTCTTCCTCTCCTGTGTCTTAGTTGCCTTTGTTTGAAAGTGCAGAAGATTAAGATGGTCATTGCAGTCAGTGGTATTGGTGGAAATAAAGAAAGATCACTGCTGGACTTTCAGACTGTTGTGCAAAGCTAACCCAGCATTGATGTGGCTGTCTTCATATTCTCCATTGGTAGTTACAATGCAGCACATCTCAAGTTTATGTGAAAGCAAAGTGCATCCTATGAGGCATTTGAACATAAAGGAATCAAAGTAAAGTTCCCATATGTAAATCTCCTTATATTATATCTGTAAACAATAGCTGTTTTTCTCCCTTTATTGCTTTATTTTGCTTCTAGGAGTTTCTACATTCTTATTTATTCTCACTACAAAAACAAAGATAACATCACAGGAATAACAATTCCCCACGCTGAAAATTAAATGGAGTGTCAAAAAATTTAGCACAATATCAATACTCAAAATATTAGCCAGAGCATTTCACTGTACTAAAAGTAAGTCATGTAACAAAAATATTGTTAAATTTTAAGACCATAGTAGTGTCTAGCAGAATAAACCTCCTTTCATTCCATCTGTTTTTCTACAGATGTAAAATAAAACTGTAGTTTAAATTCTTTCCTTTTGCTAGCTTAATAAATACATTTCTTATGTGTTCCTTTACCAATCTAACATCTATGTTATTTGAGGATTTTTATCCTTTACATCAATTTTGTAGACTGTTTCTAAAACCTGCTTGCTTATCAGCAGTTGGCAAATGTGTACTTATATCCAAGAATGAAACTGTCAGATTATTTAATACAGAGAATCAATCTTCTTTTCTTAAAAAACCAATCTGTCAGCAGCTAGTTAATAAGAGGATACATACTATAGCAGATTATGTCTATGTGTCATAGAGAGAACTACTTGTCTACGTAAATCCAATAAGGACTCCTGGTCTTTCATTATTTGTTGAGCCTAAGTCATAATCGGCTCAAAATCAGAGATAGTGCCAATATTAGGGTTGTTCATCGATTGTCTCAAGTACGGTAGGTTGAATTCTGATAAACAATGCTTTGTTAAGTCAGTAAATGCAAGTGCTTTTTACATCTGCAATCAAACCCAATAATATTTAGAGTCTATACATTTAACTACATCAATCTTTTGTTGTAAACCTACCAAGCTAAATAACATATGACATAAAAAAAAAAAAAAACACCCATTCTTTAGGGAAAAGAGCACAGTTCTTACCAGAGCAGTTTCTGAGGGTTTAATGACTCCCTCCTCTTTCTCTTCAGCCCATCACAGTGGGATCTGACATAAAGCAGGTGCTTATTCTGTTAGACAAAAGCCACACCCAGAAATACTTCATGAACATGATTCACTTTTAAATTAACTTAACCTTACATCAAGACTCCTGTTACTCAGGACTACAAACACCTCTTACCTATAAATTTTTAAACAGTTATTCTTTCTTAATTATGACCCCATTAATGGATTAAATGGCTCATTAATTTGCATTCATTCAACTTGCAAAATAAAGTTTTGATCTCTTTTGAAAACTAGAATTTGAGAAGAGATTAAGGCTGAAGAAGCATACTGATTATATTATCAATGTGATTCTTCTTGTAATGCAAATGGTATGTCTTGGTCTTTGTTCTTATTATTAAAAATGATTCTTGAGATTATGCTTTTAAGTAAGTATATAAACGACATAGAAATGTGTGTGAGGCAAACATAGTATCTACAATTCTTTGGATAAACAATGTCACTTTCTTATGCAAGAAAATCAGCTGGATGAGCCAATTTTCTTATTCTCTGTACACAAAGTCCTCAATTGAAAAGTGTTTGTTGCATCTTGCTGTTAGGAGAGTGGAGCTGGCTGGAATATTCTACTGGAACCATTAAATATTTAAATATCTCATTTATTTTGAAGTATATACTCAAAGATTCCAGTCTCTATGTGGGATATTAAAATTCTGTTAAAAATCTTTTTTGTCTTTGCAATTTAAAGTTCACAAAGTCCACTCTTCCACTCATTTAATCAGAAAGGCCATCCACTGAAAACAGGCAAATGGAGCGACTAACTTGCTTATCCGGAAAGGAGATATACTAAGAAATGAGAACTCAGATTCCATTTCTAGCACTGACTGAGGCCCATCTTTTATTTTGGGCATGCAGAGAATTGAAAAGTATAATAAACTTTGATGTTATGCATTTCCTAAGCAATACAAAAAAGAACATTAGAGATTCATTTTGATGGGATTTTTCTGTGTTATTGTAAGAATTCTGTCCAAATCTCAGGCTGCCACCTTCAGTGACAACTAATGGCATTGAAAGAAGTTGCTCATTCCAGAACCCATTTGACAAAAGATTATCTGAAGAAACAGAAACCTCAAAAAAAAAAAAAAAAGAAGGTTCCCACAGAACCACTGGCTTTCTTAATTCTAGAATACAGAGATAAAGTAGTCATTATCTATAGTTTATGTAAATCATGTGTTTATATCTTCTGATTGCTTTATGGGAAAGTAGTCTTTAAAAAGTAAATTTAAGGGCATCAGAAAAATCGAAGCACACCCACTGTTCTGGCATCCTTTATGCTTGGTTAGCCTTCAGTCATGTTTAAACTCCCTGAGTGTCTGCACCCTTTAATCCAGTATAATAAATCACAAAATGATTTTTCTCTGTGAGACAAAACGGACATTACTTGAAATGCTAGCACACAACTGAATCAGTAGGGAAGGCTGATGCAATTATCTACAAGTCTATTCATTCCTTCTCCACTCCTCTGTACATGAGGAAGAGAATTGTTATTCAGCACAGTTACTGTCAGAACTGCATCAAGAGAGAGATTAGAAAATACTGATTTATAACGAGAATTATGGGTAGCCTACGAAATTCAGATAAAATGACTTCAAGGCTTTGTTTTATTTTCTCTATTTTTAACTCAACTCTAGTCTTCTCTAACCCTTGTTCTGAATCATGCAATAAATAATTAGAATAAATATTAAAATGTTTACTGTTTATGTCTGTCTCCACCCCAAGTACAAAGCTTTGCATTCAGTTGCTGTTTCATTGTTGAAGCAAGCAAATTCTAATATGTAGGCATATAAATCATTCTGTTGCATGATAAATGTGCCATAGAACATTAGGTCCCATGTCCAGGGAGGGAAATGAATAGCCTCAGAAGGGTTCCATGCTCTTATAACTTAGAGCAAGCACTGGGAGCTGGAAATCCTAATCTAGTTCTTTTTATCTTTCCAATATAAGTAAAGTTTGCCTGCTTCCTCTGAAACACACTAACTCAATTAAACATTTTATTACTTTCTTGCAATAAACAGGCCAAGTGGAATATATTACAGATTGAAATCCATGCAAGCAGATTGACACACAAATCTGCTAAAACATATATCATGTTTTATTCTAACTACTGATGGATCCTTTTTATTTCAGGCTATTAGCTTTTAGGTACCAAATAATTTCTGAGCAGAGCAGTGCCAGATTGCCAATCTACCTGATTTGGATTTTTAAAAAAAGTATTTTATACTTCTCTTTATGTCATCTAACAAAAGAGACTGGCAGCGTGGAATAGGTTGCAGGGGTTCATACAATAGGCATATACATATTTTCTCTGCATACTAATTACCACCCAATATACCAGCCATGAAACACCTGGGTCTGTAAGGGAGTCATATACTTGAGGAGTATTTCAGAGATTACAATATTTAATTTCAGAAGGCAGGAAGCAGTAGTCAAGGGTATTTGCTACACTTAGGCAAAGCAGTAACTTTTGTGAGCCCCTTGGTTACAGGCAAATCACATTGCCACATGAATATCTTCTGATCTGTTATGTAAAATTACTCCAATTCTTTGACATTTAGTCTTTACAATGATCTAGATTGAGGCATAGATCCATAAGCCAAAGAACAACCTTTTCCAACAGTAGAGGGGAAGGATAATCAAAACCTGGTGGTTAAGCTGCACTGTGGCTACACAACTTATATTCAGGAGTCAGCAACTAGGGGCTTGGAGAGATGGCTCAATGATTAGAGAGCTCACTGTGCAAGCATGGGATGAGGGCCTCAGTTCAGATTCCAGTAACCAAGTTTAACAAATAAACAAGCAAACGAAAACGCTGGCTGTAGCCACATGTTGGCATAAAGACGGAGACTGACAGAGCTTGCTGGCCACCAAATTAACTGCAAGTGGAGTTAGAGACTTACTCTCCAAGAAATAAGGCAGAATAGTGGGCATCCTCCTCTGACCATCACATATGTGTGCACAGTCTGAAAACTACACACAGACACATGCTTATATACTATACGCATATTCACTCACACAGGCATATATTCACAAGGAAATCACTACATACATAATAGAGTTAAATTTAAAAAATGGGGTACATTTAAATTTTAAAGTACTTATGCAAATTCAATGCTTTCTATGTTAGATGCCTAACAACTACATAAAACCTTTATTAAATGTTCTAAAATAAACCTTAATAACAACATAGAGAACAACAGTTCCCTGCTAATAAAAGCATGGCAAAACATAGCCAAAAGTAACATCAATGTTATTTATATGTAATTAATATACTTTCAAGTTAGATAGGAAAAAGAAGGTGCTACCTGTGTCTGAATCTCACGGATACCCATTAGCACTCAGGTGTCACTCTCTGAGATATAGGAACGATCAGATCTCAAGCAGGAAAGTGACTGTATGTAAGATAAATTTGAGCTTTAGACATCATTCAATCCAAGTCTTCTTAAATTGCACTGAACATATAAATTGGCAAAAGCCTGGGGCATGTACATATCTAAGTAATGCCAGAATCGGCATTGAAGACAAAGAAAAGAAATCCCTCTATATTTAAAATATTGTACATGGTCACTAATTTCAATCTGATACCTAGAGTATTGAACATATTTCCTGCCAACCAGTAAAGATGACTTTGCAGTGTCTCTAATCTAAATGACAGGAATAATGAATCACCTCGTTTGCATAAGAACACACCTGTACTTAAAGGGATTTGCCAACAAGACTGATGTTTATACTGCCAAATCTTATAGATGAAGACATAGGAACAAAGAACAAAGGGGTTCTTGCTAACTCTGAACTAGTTGAGCAATTCACTACTCACGGATCTGACTTGTATTAAAGCCTGCTCTGTCTTGTGGTGGGAGGAGTGGTACCAGAGAAGGAAACTGAGGCAGAGATTGATAAATTAAAATAAGGGGTAGAAATCATTGAGGTAAAGGGAGATTAAAACACCTTTAGCTCTTTAAAGAGGATCTCTATGAATGTGGAGGATTTGTGCTTCCTTAGGTCAAAGTGGTAAGATGCAGGAGGGCATGGGTTCTAGAAAGGTATTATTATCTGAACATGTGGGTTTAAACTCCTTTGAGGATGCCACATTGGAAGTGCATGTTTGTGAAAGGTTGTGGACCTTCCTACTCTAGTATTCACAGATCTCCGAGTAGCCATTTCTGCAGAATAGAGATGGAAGCATGATTCCATCTAGAGCCAGACCACATAGCTCCTGACCTGGCCTTCCGACTCTGTGTCTATACTTCTGTTTCCTTGACTGTAGAAAAGGTTGATGGAGAGGTTGCTGGGCAACGTGCACAAGTAAGATGACTTTTGACTTTTGTTAATGTTTCTTCTCTTTCCAGCAGATGGAGGAATAACCCTATAAAAACAGGGCTTTTCAGGGCTCCAAATACCCAGGCCACTCACTGACAAGCCTCACACCCATGGAAGGATAATAATGAAAGTAACTAAGCACAAATTCTCTACTCTTTAGGACAGCTTCACAAATTACAAAAACCCAATTGTTTAAGTTGCTCCCCCAATGTCTTCAACAAAAGCTTGGCTAAACTCCTGTTGCTATTCATTATAGATATTGGTAAAATGGCTTCAGTAGCACCAGAGTACCTAGAACCACAAGCTTGATTTTTCATTGTTGGTTTTGTTACCCTTTTTCCCCCCATGGGTGCTCTTTTGGACTCTCCTAATTTCTAAACACTCTACCTATACCCTAAAGATAAAACCTCTTAGTGAACCACAAGGAGCATGGCTATCAGAATAGCAGACAGAAGTGTCTGGCTTTTACAATGTTTTGACTACAGTGTCCTGAAGCACCATCTACAACTGGTCAACAAAAAGCTACTGTCTAGCCACACCCACGAAAGCTTTTCTCATTTTTTTGTACTTGCATATCTATGCTTAGGAGTCCTCTTTAGAGCATGCTTTACTGTAAAGAGAAGGTCTGCTGATCATTCACTGACAAAGCAAAAGCACAAGAGGTGCAGACCAAACAGGTATCTGCTTGTAACAGAAATGGATGTCACAGGATTTTAGAAACCAGCTCTGTGGTCTCTGTATACTTAATCCTTTCTATCTGATACTGGAGCTTAGAATCCAAAAATCAGAGAGACAGAATTAAGAGATAGATCAAAAGATAAAAACCCATAGGGACCCACTAACACAAACTAGTGTTCATGAGGAGGAACAGATACCCATAATGCATTGCCCCATGGCCTTTGTAGAAGGTGTGACTACAGAAGCTATACTCACTCTTATACACACACCTACCCTTGGAGTTAGAGAAAAAGCAGAGAGAGTTCCCAGGAAAGTCTGGAACTCTTCCAAATCTACCTCTTGCCACACAAGAAACTGATCCAACAGATACATGAGAATACATGGCTATGCCTATATTTCTGTCATGTAAATAATTCCAGAAGAATTTCTTACGTGGCCCTGCAACTGGAAACATGCAGACAAAGAACTTGCAGACATATATTCATCCTACCTAACCCCACATGACCAGAGTGACTACAACTAACCTCTGCCCACATCTGAACACATCTTAGCCATCTGTACACATCATATAAAATAAGTCATGGTTTCTCAGCAAGATAACATACCCTGAGCTGAATTTTTAAAATTGTATTATACTGGAGACACTTGTCCAAGGAATCAGTTCCCCAAATAGACATATTTGGTAAAAAAATAAATCTTGAGTGTTAACCCTAGGGAAGCTGCTATAAGAACATGCATCAAATGAAAGAATCTTTATTCAAGAAAACCTACTAAATTTTGATAAGAACAGTCTGAATGTGTGGCACTTGAACTTTGACTACTCATCATTTCTACTGCAAGTCAGGTGAATAAATGCAAGAGATAAGGGCATCTCCAAGCTGCCTACACTCAAGGCAGGGACAGAATCCTAAGTATCATCAACCCTTACTGGTTAAAGTAGAAGCTGTATATAAAGAAGAGAAAAGAGACCAGAACAGTCAACCTCACCAGTTCTCCGCTTAGAATATAGAGCATCACTTTGAGAGCAGTGACCTACTAGTCCAACTCCCAAATCTGGAGCAGTTTATAAGAGTGCACAAGAATGAGGGGCATCATAGGAGCATATTCTGAAGAGCTTGTGAGAAGACTTAATTATATTTATAATAAAATACGGAAAGTAAAAGGCAAAGAAGAATCTTAAAAAGTTCAAGGATTTGGGCTAGAACCTATGAACAGGAGCTTTATTATTGCATCAAAGCCAGAATCTAAGCTATAGTACATCAATTTACCATAAAAAAGGGAAGGAACAATAAAAATTGGCTATTGGTCCATATATGTAGTTTGAGAAAGAACACAAAAGAAACTCAAAGCATTCTTTCTTCCATGAAGAACACAACCTTACACAGGTATCCTACCACCTCTTTTGCTGATTACATTGAAGAATAATGACATATTAGAATTCACTGTTGACCTATTTTGTTTTCTGACCAATTTGATCCACAAATATGGTAAGATTGACTTCAGAAAGTGGAAATAAATGCACGACTGTGGGACAGTGGATCATGTCACCAGACGGAAAACCTGGTAAGGTTGAGCAGATTCAGTAATTTTCATATCTGAGAACAGTAGGTATTTCATTTACTCTCAACCAAGTTTTCTGTCTGATGACACGGTCCACTGCCCCACACATGACTTCTGTCCTTGCTCCCCATAGACACTGTGTTCATGTGGTCACAGATAGCCACCAAGTAAATCCTCCTATCCCTTATTTTAGGGGAATTCTTGGGTATGCACTTACCTAGGACTCCAATATCTCCCAATCCATTGGAATACCCACAAATATTAGCTACAATCTATAAGGTTCTATGAATCAATAGTCTTTTAAAAATCTATTTCAAAATTATTGTAAAACTATGCATATATGCGGACTTTCTGCTTCCTGGGTGATTTCTTTTTGTAGGTTCCCCAAAGCATAGTATAATGGAGCTGTGGAACTGCAGTCATCACCCTCCACATTGAGTAAGTTCCTACATTTTCTTTGCTTGGGCAGCTGAATACACTGAAAAGCCCATGGGTCCTCAGGTTGAGGTTGAGGAAGAGAAGACATGGCAGGAGCAGAAACTAGGGGTGTCCAGTCAACATTCTTACTGACTTTTTGTGTTTGCGGACATGGGCCATTTGATATATAGTGCTAGTGCTTGTGTCTGACTATGATATGATGTGACTGTTATCTGCTTTTGAAACAGTCCAGCTTACGTGACCATATGGCAAACCAGAGTCATGTGTCTGGTTTCCACTAAGATCTAATAGCAAGCTAAAAGCCATTCTCTACAGATGTCTAAAATCTCTTTCAAAGAAAGGCCTGAAGGCAGGCATGGTAAAATAAGTATTTAATCTCACAATTTAGGAGAGAGAGGCAGAGGTACCTCTGACATCTAGGTCAGTCTGCTGTACACAGCAAGTTCTAGGGCAGCCAGTGCCATGCAGTGAGATGTCTCAAAAACAAACAGAACATTAAAAGACAGCCAGATATGGTTGCAGCATCTAACATTCTGTTTTGCATGTCATTTTTAGATTCTGTGAAGGTTTCTAATTTCCTGGCCTGTCATTAACATTTCTAACACCACTGAATTTGTTATATTCTGTGATAACAGTGACAAATGGCATCAGAGCTGGATCTTTTGTTGAGTGTTCCATTGTTCTCAGACATCAATTAAGCTCTTAGCCACAAGTAATGGGTCAGAGAAGCATATTATAAGATATACACTGCTTTCAAAGTTCAAAGCTGTCAAAGATATTGTTTCTTTTTCTTTGTGGTTGGATAGATCATATACAAGGAACTTGCCCCTCACCTCAAAAGGCATATCTCAGAATAGTTCTAGCCAGTGGATAGCTGGAAGTTTCACCAAGTGAGCAAACCACATTATTTTTGTGGACTTATTTCTCATCATCTGTCATGTTTCTCACCAATGCATCTAGTGGATATGTCCTGTACAGTGAACTCAAACAAGCTTATGTAATCAGTGAAATAGGAAAGGGAGTTGTTCTGTGGAATGGAAGCACACTCAAAAGCCCTAAGAGTAAAGCTGGGTATGTAACTCAGTTGATGGAGTGCTTTCTTAGCATACCTGAAGCCCTGAGTTCAGATCCTGTGCTGGCTAGTTTTGTCAAGTTCACACAAGCTACAGTTATCTGAAAGGAGAGGACCTTAATTGAGAAAATGCCTCCATAAGATCCAGTAGTAGGGTATTTTCTTAGTTAGTGATTGATGGGAGAGAGTCCTGTCCATTGTGGATGGTGTCATCCTTGGGATGGTGGTTCTAGGTGCTATAAAAAAGCAGCTGGAGCAAGCTAGTAAGCAGCGCCCCTCCATTGTCTCTGCATCAGCTCCTGTCTCGAAGTTCCAGCCCTGTATGAGTCCCTACCCTGACTTACTTCAGTGATAGACTATGATACAGAAGTGTAAACCAAATAAATTCTTTCCTCCCTGAATTTGAAGAATTCCATATATGATCTATCACTGATTATGGTGTTTCATCACAGGAATAGTAGCCCTGACTAGAAAATTTCCCAAACAAACATAATCTTGGTTATAGCTGTGTATACCTGTAACTTTAACATTTTAAAGACAGAGGTAGGAGGATCAAACTTCAAGGTCATCTTAGGCTACATGATAAGTTACAGAATGACCTGGGGTACATGAAAGAATGTCTTTCCCTCTCTTCTCTAGTAGATAGATGGTAGATAGATAGATAGATAGATAGATAGATAGATAGATAGATAATATAGAGAGAAGCAGTCTTGATCTCTTTCAATGTACAGTAACTAACGAAATTACTACACATACACACAAACACACATACACACACATGTATGTATACATATATACACATATATATATAAGATACACACAGATACACATATATGTATACATATACATCATATACATATACACATACACATATACATATGGAGAGAGAGACAGGGAGACAGAGAGAGAGAGAGAGAGAGAGAGAGAGAGAGAGAGAGAGAGAGAGA
>NW_021604597.1:842215-884250 GCF_004785775.1 Grammomys surdaster
AGAGAGAGAGAGAGAGAGAGAGAGAGAGAGAGAGAGAGAGAGAGAGAGAGAAAGATTGGTGCTTGAGAAAGGCCTCATCCCATAAAGTAATATCATATATCATGCATGAATGAGATCTCAAGTCTAATACCCAACATCCAAATAAAAGCTGGATGCATTCCTGTAATCCCAGAACAGTGTGATAGAAATGAGAGAACACCTGAGGTTAAATAGTCAGACAGTATAACACAGTTTGCAAGCTCTGAGTTCAGAGAAAAAGCCTGTCTGAAAAAACTAAGATGGAGAACATTAGGGAAAACACCAGACACTAACCTCTGGCCTCCCCATGCATGTACAGATGTGTGCATGCAAATACGCACACACTCATGATGAACACATACACAACTGTGATTATAGCTTCAGAGTAGGGAATTGCTGGGTTCATAAAATAGGAGCAAAGTGTATGATTTGCTTTTCCAGCTTAAGCTACCCTGCTTCTTCTGTCTTTTATGCAGGTCAGTAGCCATATGCCAGAGAGCACCCATGTGTTTGATGAGATGCCATCTCAAACAGCATTCCCCATCTCTTTCAATTTGCAACAATTAGCCAAATTAGCCAACCCTGTTTAGATGTAGTAGGAAGCAAATCCCTACATCTAAGACATACTTTTGGATTTATTTCCTTTATTTTTATGAGTGTTTTGCCAGCATGTATGTGTGTGCATTGCATGAAAATAGTGCTGACAGAGATCAGAAAGAATCTGGAACTGGATTTGTGGGTGTTTGTGGGGCACATGTCAATCCCGGAAATCCAACCCAGGATACAGGAGCAAGAAGTACCTTTTTTTTTTAAAGTATTCTTTGAAGCAAAAACTTTTTTCATTTAATGACTTATTTTTATTTATGTGCATTCACGTTTTGCCTGGATGTATATTTGTGTGAGAGTGTCAAATCCCCATGGTAATGAGTTGCAGCAAGATATGAGCTGTCCTGTGGGTGCTGGGAACTGAACCTAGGTCCTCTGGAAGAGCAGCCAGTGCTCTTAACCACTGAGCCATCTCTCCATCCCTTCATACCCCTACATCTTTGAAGTTCCACCAATCAGCAATCCTTCCAGCAGTGTAGAACACTTTCACTTTATCTTCAGCTCATAAAGAAAGGTTTGAGAGAAACTTCTGTGTTTCACATGTGTTTCTGTTTAAATGATATCTTATTTGATAAACACCATTTATCCTTTCATGATACATTTATTGCCCAGGGCATTGTGCCACATTCCTGAACAGCACTTAGCTGGCATATGCATCTTCTCTGTAAGACACTCCACAGCCAGATTGTCCTCACAGGGCACAGTACATTAATGCCATGACTGGGGGTTGTTTTGAACACTCAACCAAGTCAACAGCACAGAAAGGCAAAAAATGGGTCACTATATAAATGTGAAAAATGCATGTGTTTACAATGTGACAGCCGGAATAAGACAGAGCATTGCCTTGTAAGACCACAGCTGTAAATACAGACATCCATTTTTTGTTACTGTTTTTGTGGTTGTTTGCTGCCATTCTGCAAAACTGTATATCTATGAAGGATGCTAAAAGCACTGCATAATTTCCTTTTGGGGTTAAACATTTACAAGATGTAAATTCTTAAATGTAGAATACATGACAAACAAGAGTTGACTGTGTTCTTGTTTAGGAACCAGTAAATCTAATTAGCCAATGCATGCAGTTCTGTGGTCCCACTGTTCTGACAGAGTTTTGAGCTCTGCTGTTGATTATGATAAGTGTACTAAGTCATCATAAGCTCCTCAAGGATGTATTTGCCAGAGCTGGGTGTGGTGACATGTATCTACTATTGATAGTTTCTGTACTGGGGAGGATGGAGCAGGAGTATCAGAGGTTTCAGGTTAGCCTGAGCTCCGTGCTGAGGCTCTGTTAGATCTATATTTTCAAAATTCAACAGGCTTGTGTGGTTTCGTATTTTGTTTGAATGTGGCTTTTGGTTTTAAAGTGCTGGGGACAGAACACACAGCCTGGAGCACTGTAGGCAAGCATTCAATCACTGGACAGCACCCCAGCCTCAATACAAGTTTCAAGGATCACAAACACAAGGTCATCCAGAGCTGTGCATCAATAGGTATGTGATTAAGAGTATCTAAAGATGGCCATTTATAGGAATGGTTCCTCTTTGACCGACACAGCCTCTTCTTCCACTCAGCTACTAAAAAGAGTATTATTAATGACATTTGTATTTAATCAAGTCAAAGATATCATTTCAGAATAAAACACAGAAACAATTAGGTATTATTTAGATTCGGTTCTGGAGCTATTTCTGTTACCAAATTACCACCAAGACTTTACTAAAGAAACAAGTGCCAGGCACAGTGTGAGGCAAGCCTCCACTTGTAACTATCAGATGGCTCCTTCTTCATCCCCAATGTCTGAATCATCAGCAAGAATTTCTCTTGGCCTCACCCAACCGGAAAAAATACTTGGCTGTTTTAAGACCATAGTTTACCCCTATCAAATTGGAAAATTACAAAGCTACCAGAATAGCATTAAAATTCTATGAATGGAGAGATATTCATACCAAAGTAAGATATCTGGAAATTCTGGGAAGGCATGAGATTGAGGGAAGTTTATTAAATTTAAAAGGACTAGGCAGGGTAAAAATAGAGCTGCTGAAAGGGTGAGAGCCCAAAGAAGATCTTCTGGCTCTAATGCAAATGGTCCCCACTCCAGCTCCATCTGATCTGAGCCATATCTATTATCAAACTTGAGTATTAGTTCAAATGGTCTGAATTTTAACTATGAATATTTTTCCTTTTACATCTGCTGGTTCATCTTTACAATGCCCTATTTTCCCCTCAGAATATGAGTATGTCTAGATTTCAAATATATTTCTCACCTATCTGAGCTGTGGGTTATTTTAGGTAAAGGGATGAAACTGTGTAATTTTCCCAGCCTCCTGAAGTCCTAAAACATAATTAGGACACAAGATGCTCTCTCATCTTATAGAGTCCAACTAGAACATTAGCATGATGTAAGGTCTTCCATACCATCAGGTAATCATATGCTCATAGTAGTGATTTTACTAGGGAAAGATTCCTACAGACAGGAAAAAAATTTGAGTTAAAGCATTTAGTCCTTAGAGTCCTAAGCATTAAGATCCAGGACATAAGAGATCTGCTGGTAGATAAAGGAACAAAGGCCTTGCCAAATAGCATTTCTGAGCATAGTGTCATGACCTGTTCTTCATTTATCCTAAACTGGTGGCAAGGAAGACCATGAGATCAGCACAGAAACTTAAAACATTAGGATGTAAATAGTATTATCTACAATGTTACAGAACAAAAAGTAATTTAGACACACTACTTAGGAAGACTTCCATCCATAAGAACTAAAAGAGTTCAACACAAATCTGGTTTAATGTCTATAAGGAATGACTATCACTGAAGAAAGAATGAAACAAATTTGACATTCCAAGAGAGAAATATAACAAATGAGAGTATACTGGACATGTTTTTATCTAACCTTTACCCTTCACAGTGGACATGATATCCTATGATGGATATATAGTTTTATGGTTTCATGCTTAGAAAACAAAACAATGACAATGTGCAGGGCTACTTTGGAGCCACTTAAAAGAATGAGTTATGCCTTCCATGACTACTTTCCATTGAGGATTTTGCCTGCGGATGAGGAAAAAATAGGTACTATCAAATTTAGAGCTCATCATTCCAACTCTTTGTCTCCATCACTGTGATCAATGACTACAAATTTGTTTTTATGGCTTCTATACTCATTAGAGTGATTTGCAAAGCAAAGATACGGGTTTGCAAGTGGTTACCAATACCCTTCTTCAAACTCATCAACATGATTTAAAAGTCTTTTCCATGCAAGCTGCCTTGCCTTTCATCACTTCAGAGCACCTAGCTAAACAGCAAGGACCTGTAAAGGAGTATTCAGCAATCTGCTCCATCCATGCCTCTTTTGCAGCCAAATTGCACCTGTAAAGGCAAAGTAGAAACTCTTTGGGCTCAGAACAAACAAGCACTGAGTGGTTTATGTAATAGCTATAGTGTGTTGCTATTTTAATTAGCATATATATATACACGGATCCCTTTCTTTCATTGCATGTTATTATGGTGGCGGTAATTCAAGAAAAGTGTCCTGAGCATTTACACTGTAGGGCATTGTGATGATTTATGTCATGGAAATGCTGCATAGTGTGCTTTACATCTGTTCCCAAGTCATCCCTGTATTTCATGCTCTCATATCCCTTTTAAGAACTAGAAATATTGTGTTTTAGAGCTTGCCTCTTTTTTTCGGTTGTTGTTATCATTTTCACTTCACTAGGAATTTCTCTTTTTTATATACTCTGTTCCCCACTATAAAACTCGACTCAATTCTACTGAGTTGTGGCAATTTTTCCCCTAAAATCTTCTAACAATAATGAATTGTCCACTTAACCCATTCCTGCACATCCCTCGGATGCTTATTGTTAAGAAAAAACAAACTGTATTTTCTCCCATTTGGTCAGTAACTAGGCTTATATTCTGCCTTTTTAAAAATGTCTCGTGAATAATTAAAGGTTTGAATCTTGATTAGAGAAATGAAAGACACATTTGGTGAGTCACCTGTATAATTTCTCTATGCTACAATATGTTACTAATCACAAGGCTTAGCTGAACAAAATCATGGTACAGATCATGTAGCTTTTCAGATTGCTTTTCTTTCTGTTACTATGCTTATTTGTGATATGACAGAGCAAGGAGAGTCTTCTTAGATTTCAGAACTCCAGGCTAGGAGGTGTCTGCACTTACATAACTCTGCTCTGTCTACCAGGTTGCTTGTAACTTTAGCTTCCCCCATGTCTCTACACTTCCCAGAAGAGAATCAGCTTAAGAGACTCTTGTGAAGTACAGTTGACATTTAAAAGATTAGCCAATTTAACTGAAGGCTTCTAGAAAGACACTCTCCCATACTCAGAGATGTGCTACCAACTGTCAGCTAACATTCCTGAAACACAAGCTTGTGGTTCACTGCAGGAGAGAATTTGTGAGTAGGAAATTCTGAGCACCTGCTTGAGTTAGTTAGTTAATTAGTTAGTTAGTTAGTTAGTTAGTTAGTTAGTTTCTCAAGAGTTTAATGGAAATATCCATAAGAAAAAAAGTTAGCAGGGCAGTGGTGGCACAGGTCTTGAATCCCAGCACTTGGGAGGCAGAGTCAGGCAGATTTCTGAGTTTGAGGTCAGCTTGGTCTACAGAGTGAGTTCCAGGACAGCCAGGGCTATACAAATAAACCCTGTTTCAAAAAGAAAACAAAAGAAAAAGAAAAGAAAAAAAGTTAAATGAGAGGAAGTCTAACAAACATCATTAAACCATCAAGAAGCTGAGGATGCTAGATAACACTATCTTAAACTCTAGCAAAAGCAGGGAAGCCCTTCCTCTCCACTAGACATTTCAGAAATAGTGACAGGGACCAGGGAGAGAAAGAGTGACTGACATCATGGCTGGAGTACCAGACAGCGACAGTATAAGCATGAAGGCTCTGAAGGCAACATGACAGCAAATTTGAACTTAGTGAGGAGAGCCACACATGATCATGTTGTATGCAAAAGCAAAGTATAAGGCCAGAGAAATAGATAAACATCCAAGATTGAGCAGAAGTAATGAATGATTCAAGAGGAAGAACAAGAGTTACTCATATTAAAAAAGAAAAAATCAAGTTCATCAAGACTATTTGAAAAGTTCTGTATATGTATGTTTAATTAATTACCACACCTCATTTTCTTACCTCATTAGAGCTCTATTATCCTCATTTCAAAGACTTGCAAATTGGGGATTGTGGGCAGAGGACACTAACTCACCTGCAAGTAGAGGAGACATCAGTGCTAAGCCAGGCTTTGAAAGACATGTTCTGATTCAGTCAGTGTGTGCATTAATACTAGAGCTTCTGGGCCAGAAGAGAGGGAAGGCTTCTGTGTTTATATCTCTGGCCTCCACAGAAAGTGTTCAAATGTGTTCTTCAGCTTTCTTGCTGTCGTTGCTCATGAGAATCTTCCTGCCTCTGTCTCTCCAGTGTGCAACTGAAGGAACAGAGAGGGTAACAGGAGCATTACTCAGTCTTCTGGTAAACAGCACGAGGCTGACCTCTCTCATAGAAAGGATTATGCATTAACCCATCCATTGAAGAAGACACCTTGTTTTGGTTTTTGTTTTCTTTTGTCCTAGTTGCACCCTAGGAGATACCAGAGAATGTATGGCACAGCCAGACCCACATGCTGTCCTTTCCCAGAGGAAGTCATCTTCCCATGAGCCTGTGACAGCCCACACTTGGAACTTGCTTCCTAATGGCAGCTTATGAGTGTAGAAAGAAGCGCAGAGTCTGGGCCCTCTGTTACTAAAACACAGAAGTTAATTAGCTATTTTATACTAATGGGATATTGTATATATTAATTAGATAATTATTATTCCCACTTTCAGTAGTTCTTTATGTTCATTTACTACAAAATGAGAAGCTCAGTTTTGCAGAAATCACATGCTGATAATTTATACTTAACAAAATGATTTTTGTTTGTTTATTGAAGCAAGATGACGCATTTCCCAGACTGGCCCCAAAATTACTATGTGGCTGAGTATGATCTTAAACTTCTGCTCCTTCTGCCTCCACCTCCCACATGCTAAGGCGTATGCCTTGTATCCTGTTTTAATTTTTTTTCTACAACGTTTTCAAAGTTGAGTCCTATAAACAACCAATTCAAAAAGTTTGAGATTTATACAGATCTCCAATAGTGTCTCAGGAAACATGTGCATGTAAAATAGGAAAATCTCCAAGTGAACTAATTCTGCCAATATTAGATGCTGTTTAGACTTGGTCAGTGTAAAACAAATAAAACATTTAAAAGGAAGATAATGATGCCTCTCCATCCATCCGTGCCAGTTCCCCCACAACAAATATTTACTAGTCAGTGACACAATGGCTCTACAGAGAAGCACAATAAATAAACAGAAACAGTTTATGCTGTTTTATGAACCAGGTAGCCTTGTAGACCTGAAATAGAAATAAATCTACATTCTACTCCCTCATTTTTTCTTTACATTCCCTGATTGGAAGACACACCGTATATTAAAGGTTTACTCATATCTAAATATAGAATGGCTGAGCCAGAACATCTACTTCCTAAGAGTTCTAACCAGTTATGCTCTAGGCTTTGTGATCATTAAGTACTAGAGTCTTAAATTCATTGAAGTGTTTTAAAATTCAGCCGGTGTAGCCCGATCTGCAAGGGCTACACTGCTCCCCACCCCCATCCCGTGTGCCAGGTCTCCTAGGAGCTGACACAGAGTGGCTGCTCCACACTTTGAGGGGGAAGGATCACCTACCAAATCCAAAATTGCTGCTGGGATTCAACGAAATTCCCAAACCTCACCACAGCAGAAACAAATAGCTAGTCTTCAGTGCTAAAACAGCAAGATGAGCTGGAAGCATTCAGACCCTTTACTCCATGGGATCTGCCACAGTGACTGTTGGGTAGCATGGATAAGACTTAAAATTAAAGGGATTTAGCTGAAAATTGCAGCTGGGGGAAAGAGTAAAAATTGAAAAATAGGACAAAGAAAGTGAGGTGGTTGGTAAGTTTCTGAAGTTTTGTGAGCATATTTAATCAGTAAGCCACTCTTCATTGTAACCTGAGTTTCATATGCCTTGTGCCTGAGCTGCATCTACCAAGCGTGTTCCAAGGCGGCTGTCATTCCACACGGAGGAGGCTGCCACTGCCGAATATGCCTTCTTCATCTTGGTATCCCTAAAGATCCCCGAGATGCTACACATGTGACACAAACTTAATTGAATACTAAACACTGACAAAAAGAATAATTTCAGTCATCATCTTAAATATAGCAAGACTTTGAGTTTAGGTAAAACACCAAGTCAGACAGTTGCCAGATGGATATTTTAAAAATTATAAACTCATATATTGCTTCCACTCTATAGAGACTCATCAGTCACTGTATGTCACTGTAGATGATAGGACCTTTCCCTGGCCTCTGCTTTCAATCCATAATGCTGTCCCATCCCACACAAATGAGAATCCTGCATTATGCATCAGATTCCAGGGGAGAAGGAAGCACAGTGCTGCTCAGTAACCATTCTATTGCTGTCATTAGCCTGTATTAAAATCGTGTGGACCAATTTATTAATCACTTGAAAACACATTAGTGGGAACATTTAGTTTGTATTCACAATGCAGCAAACTTTAGAGTCTCCTCCCAAACCCCCATAATTCTGTTGTCTATAAGTCTGTTGGTTATGTTAAGAATCAATCAAAGGTTGGGAAGATGGCTGTGTTGTAGGTGCTTGCCAACAAAGCACGAGAACTTTAGTTTGAGCATTAGCACCCACATGAAAAAGCACACAGTGATGGTCCATGTTCCTAATCTCAGCGCTGTGGAGGTGGAGACAGGAAGATCACTAGCCAACCATCCTAAGCTACCTGGCAAGTCCTAAGTCAGAGAATACAGGAGATTACCTAAGAAACAAAACCCAAAACCCATGGTTGACCTATAACCTCTGCATGAATATGCATCCCAGCCCCACCCCTACCCCCACAAATTCACTCAAAACCTTAAATGGGACATGGGAAAAGCACATTGCTCCCTCCATGGAAACTTTGAAGATTACAATCACAACTCTTGAAAGTCAAGCCTAGTGTAGAAAAATTAAAAGTCCAGTTAAGGCCCATTAATTATAATGCAATTCCTCAGCCAAACAACGCCTTGGTCTTAAATCAATACTCAATTAAATACTTCCTGCAGTTCTAGTCATTAATTGCTCTGTAGCTTAGAAAATAACATTCTAAGTGCTTGTAGAGAGGTAATCAAAATCGGTGGGTAAAGCTTAAGCTTCATTCTTTTGTGGTCATCTTTTCTCAACAAGGAAATTAACTTCTTCAGTGACTTACAGGCCAAACATTTCTGATGCACTCATAACTATTAAAAAAGAGAACAATAGCAAGTAACAGATTAAGGGTGATAGAATGGTATTTAATTTATCTTAAGTTAAAGGACAAACAAAGCAAAAATAGCATCCTTGATCTTCTCAAAAGAATTGCCTTTGAGAAATGTCACCACTTCTATATTGGGTGTTTAGTTGGATATACAGAAAGCTTGCTGTCCAGGAGATATTGGATGGGAAATGTTTACAAGATAACATCTCCTAGCTGCTGCTGGCAAGGGAACATTTAATGGTAAAAAGGACATGCTATCTTGCTCTGCAATGAGGAATCACTTTCCAGCTCAGTTCTCAGCACAAAGCGACTCCTTCTGCCAAAGGTGATTTACAATGATCTCCCTAGCAAGCCTCACCCAGTGTGTACATTGCCCAGTGGGAGACTTGGGATTAAGCATATCCACATTAGACACAGAGCCTCAGAACCTAGAAAACTCATAGAAATCACCACTGTAGCTTAAGGATGGGGAGAGGGGAGAATATAATTGAGAGAAGCAACACAAATATAAATGTCTTCCCTTGCAGTCTGAAAATATCTAATGCTTCAAGTATAGGAGCTAGGAATTTAGAAAGCCCCGTAGGTGGAATGAAGTTCTATCTCAGCCTTCTACTGCCAGGGAAAGGATGAACTGAGAATTAGAAGAGGCAAAGGGCAGGGACCCTGGAAGAAGACCCCACAGCTTTCCATTGCACGTGATTGGCTGACTGTACATTGCTTAGATGCATGGCTTGTGAGATGCTTGCAATGAGTTTCTTTGTACCAGGTATGAAATGATCCATTCTGAGTCTGACTGGCATGTGTGTGTACTTCTAAATTTCCCCACCAGATATCCAATGTGTTCTCTCAGCATCCTGTTTATTTTTATTTATTAATTTATATTTATTTGTGTGAAGATTTGCATCCCAGCTCTCTCATACATGCTAAACACACGTTCTACCTCCAGTTCTCTCTGAGCTCCCTTTGTAGAAATATGGACAGGCTTTTTCCATGTAGTTCAGTTTCATGGGGTAGGAAAGCTTTCTATGGGATGGATAACTCCTGAATTGAGATATAAAGCACAAATGATTTTTCAACAGTAGCAGTGGGACATAACCACTTTTCTTCTATGCTAGTCCCTTTTCCTGGTCTGACCAAGCCAGCTCACTCAGTCAACAGGTTCTCCAGAGCAGGAGTGAGGATTAAAAGAAAAGAGACAATTAGACAATATTGCAGCATGACCCCAGCCAGTTCTGAGGCTGAAGGAAGGTTTACCCCCCCCCCTTTCCTTTTAAACCATTTTAATTACATGCAAGTATTTAGGTCAGTTCTATGTTGAGGAACCAACAGTACAATAGATACAAATAGTCAAGGAACAAACAAAGCAATAAATATCACCCCCCCAATCATTCCCGTGATCACTGTCATGATCACTGTTTCTTAGGGCTCATCAAGATAACAAAAAAATCTGAGCCTACTTCCCTGTCCTAGCCCACAGTCATATTCATGTCTGAGGCCTACTTCTTTGTTCTAGCCTAAGACTTAGATTCCTGACTGAAATTACTTCTCTGTTTTAGCCTAAAATTAGATTCCTGCCTGAACTTACTTCCTTGTCATGACCCAATGTCAGATTCCTGCCTAAAGCTCATTTCCTTTCCTTATCCTTGGCCAATGTCAGATTACTGCCAAGTGGCCCCAAAAGCTCTCCAAACTGGTCCTAGTCTTCCATGGCAAAATTTTTTAGACAAACCATTGGCTAGCAGAGTGCAGGTAGTAGAGAAAGCCCTGACTGGATTCCTGAGTGAGTGTGTATTACTGACACACAATCACCGATGTGTGGGCACATCAGTGAAGAGGATCAAGGCCTCAAACCCATGGGAAATTGGCAAAGCCTTTTTCTTCTGGAATATGTATATCAACTGCAGCTTCCTCACTGCTTCTGACCTATAGACTCCTCCTACCAACACCATCTAATCTCTTCTCCTGTGCCACACCTAATAAACATGATGAGTTTCCAGGTTGCAGCCATAGAGCACACACCTAGCCCCAGCTTTTCTCCCGTATCTATGTATCTGTTGTTTCTTCAGTACCCACCCACCTAGTCATGTTGCCAAATCCAAGCTCTATGAGTCATTACAGTAGAGTACCATAGCAGAGGAGTAGAGGTGTATCTGATAAGGACTAAGTTTTTAGGTTCCAGTACAACTGGTATTTCTTTATAATGGCTTTCAGGTGGCTACTCAGAATTTAACAAATTGGGAAACGTTGGGGCTAGAGCTTTTCCTCATATTCAGCAGCTTACAAAACCAAGAATGGGAATGTCAGGATTCTAATTACTGGTCACAGGAATGGGTCCCAAGTCACATCTCTGGCCCTGAGAGGAGACATGACAGACATCCTGAACTGTCCACAAGGCCATTAGTTGATAACTATCTAAACCAGGTTTCAAGAACTTTAAGCCTTTTACGATTGCTGTAGAGCACGGAGCTTCCTGATAAACAAGGGCCTGACACTGCCCCTCCTGTAAACTCAAGCCAAATGAGTCTGTCAATCACCAGCACTTGGAAATGCCCCTCAGGAAAGCTGTCTGTTCCAGAGACATTACAAACAGCCTAAGGTTTTCTTATAAGTGTAGGCTGGTACGAAGATCTTTCTAATCTAGTCATGAGAGTGCTTTTCTTCCAGTGGTCCCTCCATCTGAGGCAAGCTTTCACCTCTAGAGAGTGGCTCATTATGTTCTGTATTCAACTCTGTGCAACTTCTGTTTTATGCTGAGTCTTATATGAATTCTTGGGATGGGGATCACAAGGTAGGGAGAATCAAGAGACATCCAAGGTGAGACCCTGATAACAAAGGCCACATCAGTCCTTTCTGTCTGATAGAGGTAGTTCTTCCGTGCCTTTGCACTGTGCTAACAACCTTGCTGGTGGCCAGGGCCCAGGGTGTAGCCATGATTTATGCTGAAGCCCAGGCATAAGAGGAGATATTCTAAAGAGAGGCTCCTGTTCTCATCTTGTCCAACTTTGTTTTCTTTTTTTTTTTTTTTTTACAAAATTAGTGTATGTAAGAGGAGTATTAGTGTTGGGAGCAGAAAGCTCGCCTCAGGAAAACTTCGAGTTCATGGTAGGCAGATGGATAGGGAGCAGAGCCACGGCTAGATAATAATGGTGGCAACCTTCCGAGTTGACTAACATCATCCTCATTCTCCTGATCTGAGGCAAAGCTTAAAAGGAAGACCTTGTGTTTGTCTCCCATCAGTCCGCCCCTGCTGAAGAAGTGGTTCAACAAGTTTAGGGCCAGATTAGAACATGTTGTACAAAAGTTATGGGCCAATCAACCATCCTATCTTCCTTCAAACTGACTAGCCCTAAATTAAGTAAGAAAAACTCTTCAGGGACTGTTTTTAAAAACCCACACCTTGAGAAGAGACTGGAGTTTTGTCTTCCTAAGCCCACATTCCCACCCCACTTCCACCCCAGCCTATCTTCACACTTTCCAAAAGGTCTTTTTTTTTTCCTGTCTACTATTTGCCCATGTTTCTTTACCCCCTGTCCCCTCAAAAAATGTCTGTTTTCAACTGTTCATTCTGCCCATTGTTGTTTGTGGTGTTTGAGATTTCTCGGCTGCCATCTGTTGTTTGAGAATTCTTCTGCCTTTTCTTTAACTGGCAGAAAAAAATGGATCCACTCATGACCCCTAGACTGTATCTTTTGTGCCTGAAATCACAGAGATGGGGAAAAGAGACCTAAGGATTCCTGGGACAACAGACCAGCCATTCTATCTGAATCAGAGTTCCAGGTTCCATGAGGAGGTCTGATGTTAACCTCTGGCCTCCACAGAAGAACACACACACACACATGCACACACACAGAAAGAAAGAGAGACAGAGACAGAGACAGAGAGACAACGACAGAGAGACAGAGTCAAAGGCAGGGACAGAGACAGAGACAGGGACAGAGAGAGATGCAGGTTTTAATAACATGATGTCTAAAATGGCCTTTCAGGATTGATTTTAAGAACGTAGGTCATATTTAATGTTTTGTTATCTTGGTTTTGCAAATACCACATTCTAATGTGCTCTGGCCTTTCTTGGAAGGAATCTGTTACTGCAATAGAGCACATACATGAATTATTGATATATACTTACAAAACTTAATGAAGAGGGTTACTAAGGTACATGAAAATTAGCTACAAGGCTATCTAGCATTTAGGAAATTAAGGACCAACATGAGCTCCAGGTTAGTCTATACATAGAGTGCTAAGACAGTTAGGCTAAGAGTGAGACCCTGTCTCAAATAAACAAGCAAATACAACAAAAGTAAATCCCAGGAAGACAGTATATTTTAATATATCTAACAATAAATGCAAAATTTATCATCTCTCTTGATTTGATGATTTGATTTAAGATATATTTTATTTTGTACTTGTTACATATTTTATACCTGCACTAAATCAACGATAATTTATTCTGCATATGTCATACTAAAAATAAATGATACTCAATTAAATTCAATTTGACTTTGAGTCTAGTTAATCTTGGTGCGTAGTGTTTTTATTTGCAAGGTTTTTTTAATAAGAAAATTTATAAAGTTAAAAGAGATTTTTATGCAGGGCTGATTTATGTCTATAGGACTGCTTCACCAGCATGCATCACTCCGTGTCCAGTCAGGAAAGCAAAAAATGTCCAACTACTGCTTTGCTGTAGGAAATTTAATACAAAAAATTAAATTACAAAAGGGTCAGAAGGGCTTGTGTAGCCAGGAGGGAAACCATCAAGTTTCTCCATTATGTGGTCTAGTCTGTACCACTCCAGGCTGGAGCAGAAGAAAACCCCAGCTCCAGCCAGCACCCAGCCCTTGCCAGCCAGAGCTCCTGAGGCCACAACAATTCTAGGACTTGGAACCATTGTTAAATCTGCTTCACAGATATCCATGGCATATTTTCCTGTAGTTAGTGTAGGAACTCTGGGGCAGGGGTTACCTGCTGTTACCACAGACAGCTGTGACAGCTGGGACAGAGAAGCAGGCAGAATGCTGGCAGACTTGCTGAAGCATCTGCCCCCAGTGCTTGGCTGTGCCCTGTCCAGTCTGCAAACTTACAGCCCGAACAGGCAGTAAATGTTCAGACAACTGCCGACACAGTCAGTGCTGCAAGCACATATATGCATGTCCACACCCACACACACACACACGTATACACACACATACACACACACCCACACACACACACCAGTGTTTATCTCTTTCCTTCCTCTTAACCTTTAATAAATCTCTTGCCAGTGTCTCCCCACTATGAGTGTCTTGAGCAGTGTTTTGCAACCTTCCTAAAGCTGAGACCCTTTAATACAACTTTGCATGTTGTGGTGACCCCCAACCATAAAATTATTTTTGATGCTACTCCATAACTATAATTGTTCTAGTATTATGAATTGTAATATAAATAGCCGATATGCAGGATATCTGATATGCAACCACTATATAAAGGAAGTTCAACCCTACCAAATGGGCTGCAACCCACAGGTCAAGAACAACTGTCTAAAAGCCAGCACCTGGCATGGAAGTTTCTGGAGTATATAGCTCCACATGATGAAGGCACGGTGCAAAACTCTACCTATCTCCCGAGTCCTAACTACTTTATTCTCCAACATCAGCCTTTAGAAATCTCCAGACTCTGCCCTATCCTTCTTTCTCTTCTGTTAATTTTGAAATCGGAACATATGTCTCTGTTTTTCAATAACAATCTGTATAATTTTAACCCCCTCTCATATAAATATTTCCCAATTATTCCAAGTTTTAATCTCTTCCTGCCTCAAAGAGTACAAAGCACATGTTTTCTTCAGTTTTCTCTTTCCATCTTCCCCACTATGACTATCCTAAATTTTAGCGCTGCCATTTAATGGTCTTTTTAAAGTTGACCATTTTAAGTCTCTTTGATGTAAAATTCAATGGTGGCATTATCTCCATTCACAGTGAAGTGTCATCATTGGTATCATCAATGATACCAATTTCTGACATGTTTTAATTTCCCAAGAAGAAATCTTAATGGCCTCCAAGCAAGGGCTTTCCATGTTTCCCTACTCCTTGCTTCTCTTAAAGGCACACCTACTTTTACCCAATGAATTTTCCAATTGTACATATGTTATAGAAGTGACATTACTATATTTGTCCAGTTAATTTTATGTAGCCTAGTGCAGGCCTGTGCTTTCTGCTTCAGACTCCATGAGCTCATATGTGCTCTGCTCAGTGGATTTAGAAGGCCTTATTCCCCTGTTGTCCTCCAGCACATTAGTTCCCAGATTCCTTCTGTCTTCTTTTCTATGGGGTACCCTGAACTTTGAGAGGAGGAATTTGTTGTAAACATCTCATTTTGAGCTGAGTTCCACAGCCTCTCTCTCTCCCTCTGGCCAACTCCCAATCTCCTGTAATGTCTGGCTGTGGGTCTGTATTTGTTTTCCTTTGCTACTGGAGAAAGCCTCTCTGATAATGACTGAATAAAAGACACCTTGCTATTAGTATGGAAGGGTTTCATTAGAAGGCACTTTATAGTTACTCCCTCCACCTCTGCTTTCATTAGACCATAGTATTTGGTTTTACCCTAGGTCTCTGGACTATCTAGTCTGGTTCTTGGTCACCAAAGAGCATCATGTAGTTCTAGCATGAGCAGTGGTCTCACCAGGACTTTGGGACAGATTTTTTCTTTTTAGACATTTATTTTCCTATTTAATATGAGTATTCTGTCTTCACATCTACCATAACAGGGAATCAGATCTCATTACAGATGGTTGTGACATGTGGATTCTGGGAATTGAGTTCAGGACCTATGGAAAAGCAGTCAATCTCTCCAGCTAAGCCATCTCTCCAATTTTGGAATAACTTTTTCCTTTACAGATGTAAATATGAGGTCCCCTCTTACATTCAGAGATGATAAATTAATGTATTTTCTTTAGAGATTACTTTAATTTTGTCTATTAATTTTCTTTTTCTATTGATCTCAATTTAATGGCAATGCTAATCTCACGTACCTGAAATTTTAATTTTTATTTCATTCTGCTGGATAAATAAGAATGTTTCTGGACCACCAACTGCTCCTAGAACTTATTTTAAATGTGTAATCTATAAAGCCATAGCTTCATATTACCTATTTCTCCATCATTATTTTATAAAACATTATAATTTAGATGCTATATGTTATGTGTCTTTCTCAAATAGAATATCAATTTTTAGTTTTGGTCCATTGTTATTATTAGTTTGTCATAAGTGGTATTTGCAATAACAATTTATTAAACTTCTCCAAATTGGCTGGCATGATTTCTCTATCCATTTCCAACTAAAGATGATTGAATAAGACATATAATAACATTTTCTCTTATTATATTTTCCCAGGTGGTTAGACAGTGCTCTATCATTTCCTTTCAGCTTACTTCAATTTAGTCTCATCCAAACTAAAGCACGCCCAAGTGATATTATACAAATGAAATTTCAGATAAAAATAAACTCAGGTGCATCTTATGCACTTAAATATGTCTGCATATTAGTGCGATTCTTTTCTATGTTTAAATAAAATCCTCACTGTTGACTAAAATGTTTAAATTCATTCCCTACTTATTTCACTATATATGTGAGCATATTAGCCACCCAGGACTTCCAAGTATTTGAAATGTTGCTAACACAGCTTAAGCCTTGGAAGGAATAGTAATAATGAGTCATCAAGTCAATAACATGTATATGATAGGCTATTCTACTTTTAAGAGGCAGAATCTGGTACATATTGTGTATTTCTTATATTTTTATAATTATAAACTTTTGCACTCTTAATATTCTTCCACCTAAATATAAAATTAATGATGGATTTTGTTGAGTAAGTATTCTATGTAAGATGACCTTGGCTCTGGTGAATAATTCAATACATATTGACCACTGACTATGTCTAAAGCCCTGGAATTAGCTGGTAAAGAAAAAAAGATTACTGTAACTTCCAAAATAAAAAGATTTAAAATTATTTGATAAATATTGCTTTTATAATCATATTATGGGGGAGGTCTTTACAGATATCTTATAGGAAATGAAACAATACAGAAAGATAAGGATGAAAGCCTGGTCCAGATTGACTTAGTCAACCTGGTCAGATATTGGGGGATCTAATAATGGAATGTTTATTCCAAAAGTATTTAAGCCCAGTATAATTTGAAAAGAAAATAGTTTTCTTGTATAATACAATGCTCTGACCACAAGAAAATATAATTACATAGAGACTCAACTCTGGGTAGTGTTATTTCTTCTAAGAAGATGTGTTGTAAAGATACCTGTACTAGCTTAATGGCCTAAGTGTCTAGCCTGGTCTTGAACATACAGATAGCATAGAGATAATTTGGACTATTAGACATCTCTGGACATGGTTGGGGGAGCCTCTGGCTATGATAGTCATTTAGATTACTAGCCATCTCTGGCTATGATTGTCATTTAGATTACTAGCCATCTCTGGTCCTAGTAGTAGGAGCTTGATATGGCCTGGCACAACAGATAGCACAGATCACCAGGCTGTTAACCACTTCTAATTTTCAGCTTTCGGGATGGAAGAACAAGATTTTTATCTTTCCCATTGGAAAGGCAATTCTGTGTGTTTAACCTTCCTGGTTCTTCTGGAGATCTATGGGTGGAAGGACCTTCATGCTATGCTACCAATAATATAGTAAGATATCAAATTAATTAAAGATTTGCAATACAGTCTACACCAGAGAAGGAGCCAATGTCTCTGGATGATGAGATCAAACTTAACAACTAGGATTATTTCATAGAGGATATCAGCCACCACACTGAGACACCAAACTATCTTCCAAATACATCTCTGAAAAATAAGTGGTATGCCCAGGTTGGATCCTATGGTTGGCCCTTCATCCAAAAGGTATGTCCTCTCTCCAAATAGGAGCAGGAATTTTGTCACATCTAAAGCACTTTTAAATGCATGGTTTCAGAGAAGGAGGGAGAGAAGTAGGGAGGGAGTAACACACACACACACAGAAAGAGAGAGAGAGAGAGGTGGGAGGGAGAGAGGGGAGAAAGATCACTCACATGGCAACCCCAGAAGATTGTGTGTCATTTATAAATTTATATTGGCAGAACTCTCTTAAAAGGCAGGCTAGCATTTTGAAATGCAGTTTCTATTAGCCACCCAGGGTTCCCAAGTCTTTGAAATGTCGTTAACACAGTTTAAGTCTTGGAAGGAATATTAATAATGAGTCATCAAGTCAATAACCCATGCCCTTTCTGCATAACTCAGATTTATCCCTGGAAGTCTAAACTAGCTTTTAGAGACTGCCAAAACCAATGCAATTAAAATATACTGAACTAGAATGTAACTTCTAAAGTTGTAGTAAAAGTCTATTTGTCTGCCATGGTTACATCTTTAAATATATTAACAATAAATAAAAGTACCAACACTGAACTAAACAATTTTAAGACACATTATAGTTTCACAGTGTGTACACTATGATTGATATCTGGTCTAATGTTTCTCATAGAGCAAGCTGGTTTTTATTTAAGAAGCAGCCTACATAAAAATGAAACTAAGCAAGTCCCATCCCATCAGACACAGGTACATTCTAGATAAGGAATGAGTGGCATCAGATACTAACTTGTTGTAAACATCCAGCTGAGCTAATAATAGAGCTGACAGTTCTCCACAAAAATCTACCACCAATGTGTCACTTCATTTCATAAGGTATCCAGAGAGAGGATCTTGCGGAACAGAAGAAAAAGGAAAAACATGAAATTGGATTAACTGGAAGCTGTAAAACAGGAACATCCTCAGAGGCAAGCAAGGCAAGTGAGGCAAGGTGCTAACCAAATCGGGACACTTCCTCTCTTTATCCCTAAGGAGAGTTATGTGACAGTTCACTGTTGGTCCACACTGCGGGGGGCCTCTCACTTCAGCTGAATCTGCCCGATCATTTCGTATTGTTCACATCTTCTTCATATTGAGCTCCCATTTCTCACCCTGAAGCTTCTCGCCTGCTTCCAATTTTTCTCCTTGGTCCCTTTGAAAGTACATCAAATAAATTTAACTTATCTCCTGTGAGAAAGTGCTTCAAATGTGTCACATGTTATGAATATCCTTTCTCCTTATCCTTTCCTCATCTCTAAGAATCATCTTCCCCCCGAGTTAAATATCCGTCATTCTGTCAAAGCATTTTCGTCTGAGTTGACCACATGCATATCTAGCATGCAGCAAAGGAGTTTCTGAACTTGGTCCTCAAGCCAAGCTAAACCCAAAATTGTAGACTTAGGGATTTTATTTTAAATGTCTTTGAGTTTTTCCAGTCAATATATTTCAGTCATGTATTTTTTTTTCCTTTCTGGACTCCTTCTACATCATCACCACCCCTACATACCCTCTTTCCATTGCTCCCTTTCCCCTCACTTCCCCTATCTCTCTCTCTCTCTCTCTCTCTCTCTCTCTCTCTCTCTCTCTCTCTAGCTAGCAAGCTAGCTATCTCTTAAAGCAAACACAAAACTCAATAAATCAAGCAAACTAAAAGCCAAACAAAAGGCCTCTCTCCTCACCACCATAATGACAACAAGCATGAAGTTTGTTTTATGTTGGCCAACTACTCTTGGGCATGGGGTCTTCTGTGATGTGTGGTTGATATGTCCAGTGACAGTTCATTGAAGAAAACTTGTTTTCTCTTTTCCAGCAGGTGGGAGAGTGAGTTCCACCCAGGTGAGTGAGAGAGTCCCACATCTAATCAAAAAGCTAATTGCAATTAGTTCTATTTTCTGGATCTAAGTTGTAGGCTTGTTTATTGCTATTCAGTTTGCCATGTTTCGGGTAAGAAAATCTCCTAATTTTTTTTTGACTCAACTTTGAGTCTGGTTTTACCACCCAATGTTTAGCTACTACTATAGTTTTTATAACTCACAAATTTTATTCAACTTTCCTTTCTACATTTCTGAGCTGTTGCTAACAGTGCTAAATAGAAAAACCAATAACAAAACGTCTAGGAAAACTATCATAGCACTAAAAAATTTTCATCACAATTGACATGTTCATTCCAAATAAGTAGCTAGAACTTGGAAGACAAAAATTCTAGTATGCATTTATTAATTGACTTAATGTATACTTGTAGATGCTAACAACTTTTGTAAAGATATGAAGGCTAAAATGAATATAGATAACAAGATGTCATGCTGTGGATTAGTCCATTCATGGAGTCATAGGTTAGAAAGAGAATTAAAATGAATAACCATATGTTCTATAATGCTCATAACCCCTCATTTCTGATAGGCTATCTTTCACTCACTGTGTCAAAGGTTTGAGAGAGCAGAATGCTTCTCCATCCTCATTATATTGTTGTCTAAAGCCCAAAGTTATCCTGGTAAATCAAATTTTTATGTGTTTCCTCAGCTGATGTGAATTAGTTTCTGCTCCTTGAATACTATTCCTTGAATAGGATCCTCAGTATACACAGACTTATAAATAACCAAAGGGAGGACTCTCTGGTAAAGTGCACTCTAGTTGATGTTGATTGTACAAGGAAGAATTCTAAGATGATCTGTAATCTTTAGTGTTAAACTCTACATTATCCCTTTCTGCATTGAGTGTCTTGCTTCTGACCATTTAACTATGGCAGGGATGATGCGCTATCTAGCCTTTGTTTAGTTTCCTTTGCACATCAGAGTTCTTGGGATATGACTCACACTATGTTATATAAAATTTGCTAGATTGGTATGAAAAACTTGATGATGTCTTAAAGAAGAGAACAGCAATATGGTGAGCTACCTTGGGTGACAGCTATGTGCCAGAAAATTTCAGATAAAAGCTCTAGACTCTGAAAATGTCCTCCAGTAAAAAGCCAGGGACCCTAGGCATACACTTACATGGAAATAAATCATTGGAAAACTCCAAATGAGCCAACAAATGAGTTTGTCTCTAGTCGAGCCTCCAGGTGCCAAGGCAGGCTAGTGACTACTTCCTAGTTTTGTGAAAGTCAATTGTGAGTCAAGGATTTCTCTACATCATGTAGACTCCTACCACACATTTGACTCATAACTTTCTACAAGATAGGAAGAAAATTATGTTGTTCTTTTTTCATATATATAAGCGCACTATTTCTTAGTCACAAAACCACAATGCCAGAGTGTTAATCTAAGTACTGATAGATTCAATGACTCAAAGCTCATGCCATCTGCTTATAAACCAAGAAGTCTATCCTCAACCGAGCCAACAATTGCCATAAAAGTCCAGAGAGTGGCAAGCTCCCAAGTGAAGAGAACCGGTAAGGAAGTAAAGACAGAGAGAACCACAGACTAGGACAGAATACCACATGGCAATAACCTTGATTCTATCGATCCACTTACCATCATAGATCCAAGAACTAGAAAAGTAAGGGCACTACAGAGATATACATGGAGTTTTATTGAACAGTGACTCTGCAAACAACTCAGTGTGCTGGCTCCTCTATGCATATTACTAAAGAACATATCTCTTCTGTCTGTGAAGGATTAAAAATGGTGCCTGTAGGAACACACATGTTCTGAGGAGAGCCTAAAATTTCTTTCTAGCCTTGTAATCGTCATTCTGTTTTAGTCTGTATCCGATAACAGGTAAGTCAAAGTTCAACCTTGGTGTCTCTCTTAGGAAAAGCGCTCTCTTTGTACCCTTCTTAAGTCTAGTGAAGTGGAAAATTACGTTTTTGCCCTCTAAGTCCCTGATATAGGTCAGAACGGATATCAAACATTAACTCTGAAGCACATTTAACATGATGGCATTTAAATGTAAAATAAAAAATACTGGGTTAAAGGCTCCCTTGCTCTCCTGATTGTACTTCTAATCTCAATTTATGCCCATCTATATGCTTCCATGCAGCACACAAGAGAGGGCTATACAAGGAGCACCATATTTTATAATCTTCTCTATTGTAGTAGCAGGATACCAGCTCTCCTGGATTTAAGCAAAGAAAGGGATTTACTGTTTAAGGTAATTGAAAATTTCAGATGTGGTAGCAGCTTCAGACATATGCTACAAAATAGGGCAGAGGATGTGGTCACGTTCTGTCTTTCTGTTCTAGTGGCCATTGTGTTGACTTAATTGCCAGGCAGGCTCTTCCTATCCCCACTGAAAAGAGATGCAACGTCTTCTTGGTGTTGGCACCCCTCAATCTTATTAAACCTAACAGAGAGCAGGCCCATGCCATGTATCCTAGTTCCTGTGCCTTTGTTTGTCAGGTTGATGTTATTCACCCCCTTGGAACTGTGAATTACAATCAGCCTTTCCTAAGTTGGCTTAAACATGGAGAGAGATAACTCAATAAATTAAAACAGGAGTGCATTGCCAATGAATGCATATCCATCAGATCAGAAATAATAGAGGCTATCATACCCACATATTAGGAGGAACTATCTTCCCAAGTGTGAATACAGTAAGCAAGCTACGATAGTTATTTGTGTATGTTTGTAGTATATTTGCATGTGAGTACATGTATTCATAAATGCCTGTGGGGGCCACGAGAGCAGTGTAGCCTGCTCTATCATGCTTCTGATTGTCCCATTAAGGCAGGATTTTTCACTGAATCTTTAGCTACTAGCTGAATGCCAGCCTTATCCTTCTTTCTATCTTCATTACAGGACCCCTGACATGTCCAACACTTGGATTATAGGTGCTATCATGGCTACAATGGGCTCTTTACTTGTGTGTGGAAATTTTGATCTCAGAGTATCATATCTGTGTAGCAAGCACTCTTATCTGGTAAGCCACCATCTCAGCCCCAGCCCCTCATCATCTTTGTACATTTAGACACTGTAAATGTTGAAGTCCAATACTCTTCCTCATGTCTTATAAGCACTAGCTCATCTTCACAGATCACATATAGCTCCTATGCAAACCCCAGACTTTTATCCTGCACTATGAGTCCTGAAAACTACCTCAGCTGATGAAGTAGATACGATTTTTAATGTTTGCACAGTTGAATGAATCCAGTTCAATGTAAGACTCCTGTATGACATGATATATATATTTGTCTACATATATATTAATATTATTATATTAGTATATACCAGTAAAGATACAATATGCTTAAATACCTTAAAGCACATACATTTAAAACACCCAACCCACCAAATACAATAGCTTGATGACACAGCACATTGCCTAGCAGTTGTTAACCTTGGTGCTCAAGTGGCAGCTGCTGCAGCTCCCCAGCATGGCCTACCACTCTAAGAGAATATTGCAATACATGCCATTCACCTAAAAACAGACCAAAATCTAAGTCAAATTTTTAATGAGTATGTATCACCTTCCTTTTATTAAACTTAAAAAAATAGACCTAACTTGGTGGGTCAGTTTGTATATAACAGATTCTGCCCTCAATAACCATGTTGAGGACAAGAACATCTCCTACCTAATGGAACATTGCTGCATTGAATGAAATTGGCATGCAGGAGTGTCAGCCTTATAGCGCTTCTGCAATCTCTGCCACTGGCTTTCTTATTTATTTTCATATATGGTCATTAGAAGAAAAATAAAGCAGATGAAGAGTATCCTTCCTGAGTAGCAGAAAAGCCCACCGAGATTCTGTGTTGATCCTTTAAATAAAGTCTGACTCTGAGGAAATAATTCAATGGTCAGCTAGCATGAATTTAGTGAAAAAATTAAACTCTCAATGATAAATACAGCTTATAAATCTATGATCAAATATAGCTTCCTGACAATGTGTTTTCTTAATCTTGCAATCAGAGTCCAGAGAAATGGAAACTGCTGCTCATCCTAAGAACACAAATTATATTCCTTATAGGGCAGTCCAACTACTTGTAACTCTAGTCTCAGGGGATCAAAAATCCTCTTCTGGTCTCTATTGAGCCCCTGTGAATGGTGTGTACTTATACAGATACATTATACACACACACACACACACACACACACACACACACAATTACAACCAGAGCTCACAGGGACTACACCACCAACCAAAGCGTACACATGGAGGGATCCATGGTTCCAGCTGCATATGTAGCAGAGGATAGCCTTGTCAGGCATCAATGGGAGGAGAGGCCCTTGGTCCTGTGAAGGCTCGATGCACCAGTGTAGAGGAATGCCAGATAGAGGACGCAGGAGTGGGTGGGTGGGTGGGGGAACACCCTCATAGAAGCAGCGGGAGGGGCGATGGGATAGGGGGTTTCCAGGGGTGTGGGGTTGGGAACCAAGAAAGGGGATAACATTTGAAATGTAAATAAAGAAAATGTCCAATACAAAAAGAAAAAAAAGTAAATTAAAATAAAGAAATGTAACAGAATTACAGTTTACAATGTAACAGAAAGTCAAATTATATTTTAAAGGTGAACAACAGGAACTTTTTAGCCAACAGTTTACCACTCATCAAGTGTCTACTCATCTTGCTTAAAGAGCCAGGAATGCAAATGGATGCAGATGGACTACACAGCCCATAGGCATTGTATCTGAACTAGGCCTGTCCTTCCACACACTGTGGCCTTTGGCTGGAGAACATTTACAAACTTGTTTAATTCCCTTAACATTTTTTCCATCAACCATAACAAGATGTATTTTCATTTTGATCAAGCAGAAATTAAAGCCTTCTCAAGTGTATGATTTTTTTGATTCTAGGAGAAGTTAGCTATATTGCCATTTGCTCTGTCATAAGACCAGAGAAGCCCCAGGGCATCTTTATCTCGCTGTCTTTCCCCTGGGCATGTCCAAACTTGAGCTGACAGGTCCAACTGGAAACAGCAGTATTTGCCAGACAGTCTGCCTCAGTCTTGCCTTTCCTCTGCATTTAATACCCACAGCTGGGATACTTTCCACTATCCCCGGGTCCATATATAATGTTCCTTCTTATTTTTTTTAATTCATTCCCCTTGCAGGGTAGTTATCAACCTGTGGGTCAAGATTCCTTTGGGAAGTCGAATGACCCTTTCACAAGGATTTACAAGGCCATCAGAAAACACAGATATGTACATTACAATTCATAACATCGGTAAAACTACAATTATGAAGAAGCAACAAAAATAACTTTATGGTTAAGGGTCACCACAACATGAGGAACTGTATTAAAGGGTCATGGCATTAGGAAGGTTGAGAACTAATGCTCTAGTAGGACCAGGGGTCATCCTAGTCAAGGCTGAAAAAAAATGGAATAAAATGTAAAAATGCTGGCACTCATTGCTCACTCTGATTACGATGAGTTGGACATCCAGCAGTTAGTCTGAGGATCCCACAACGGTGGTCAAATTTCATCCTCAACTTACCTGGGCTTGGAGTCAAGTAGGTAATACATAGAATACATCTCTGGGCATTTCCACGGGGAAAGTTCCAGAATGTTTAACCACCTTGAGTGGGAGCAATACCATTGCATGGGCTGAGGACCCAGTCTGGTTAAAAAGGGAAAGAGACCAAAGCTCTCAGATCATCTCTGGCTTCATGATCACAGATCCAATGTGACTAACCAACAGCCTCAGTTCACTGTTGCCTTGTCTTTCCCGCCATGATGATTCTGTCTTCAAACCTTGGACAAGTAAATGCTTTCTTCTACAAGCTGCTCACTAAGGCTGTAATCTCTCACTAAGGCAGCTATCTATCAATAACAGTCCTGAGTTTTATGGTTCACAGCTGTGTTTAAGAAAGACTCACTAAATTATTCTGTGATGAGGCGTGTGTCTCTCTGACTCCTACAGGCTAAGTAACCTTTCAGATTTCAGATATGATCTCTACAGGTGATGACCCTGACCCCCAAAGAAGAAATCCAGTCCTTAGCAAATTTGTCTTCAGCTTAAAGTTACTCTCTAGATTCACTTCAGTCCCTAGACTACCTTCTGTAACACTGAGTTATTTTTACCTACTGAAAAACAAAAATAAAATAAATTTCATTATACTGAATACTAATCATTTCACAGTTGAATTATCCTCCCGACCAAAAAAAAAAAAATCTGTACTGTTTGTTACCTATATATTCTGTTATTTGTTTGTTTGTTTGTTTGTTTTTCCATTGTTTAGTTGGTTTATTTTGTCTCTGGTTTCTTGTGGTTTAATCCAAAAAGTCACTGCATATTCTGATATCAGTGTTTTAAGAAGATATTCATACATCCATGCTCACTTTGGGTTTGGAGGCAATGTCTCGCTGCAGCCCAAGCTGGCCTCCAACCTCACTGGTTCAATACTTCTGGTTCAGGCACATCATGATGACTGAGTTACAGGCATAAACTATCATGCTTGGCTTCCCAAGTCCATTTCTGATCTAAAGAATCAATCTAGATGCCTATCAATGGGTGAATGGATAGGGAAACGTGATAAAAACGTACAAATGAGCGACGTCCTCCCATGTGTAAAACTCCCGCATAAGTGAAAGATGATACATATGTTAAGTGACCTGAGACTCAGAAAGAGAAATATCAACTGCCCTCTCTCATGTACAGATTTCAAAACTAATAAAGATTGCCACTAGATTTTCTAGGAATATATTTGTATGAATATATAAATATATACTTTTACATAAATATATACATATATTTGTATAAACATAGATACACAAATGGATGGGTTCATTATGACAACCCCACGTAAATAAATAATCCATAATGATCCAATCAACTAACAATCATCTTTAAAAACCTTCTTTCTTTCACACATATTAATCATAATCAAGCACAGTTATAGGTCAGGTGTGATACATAAATAAATATAGACCTATAATAGGTACTGATCTAATCAGATAATTACACTTCTTTCCTTATTGCTTTGCTTTAGAAGCCATTAAAGCAAAGCTCTCTCCTATAGTTCATCAGATATAGGAAGCATATTTTTCAACATTTTTATAAGTACCTGTGTTGCATGTAGAGCACTAAACTTACTGCTTTTCTCTTAAATGTAGTATCTGTGATCCTCCATCCATCCCTCTAAACATCTGTTAACCTCAGCCTGCAGTAATTGGAGATAGATGGTAGATAGATAGATAGATAGATAGATAGATAGATAGATATCGACATAGATATATAAATGTATGCAGTTTGATTTAAAAAAAAAACAATCTCCCAGGGTAATTTTTCTTGTACAGACATCCACAGAAGTCTCTGTTCCCATTATCTCTGAAATATAGGATATTAAGTAAATCATGTTAAAAGGTCATTACCATTTGAGTAACTAGACAGGCATCCTCTACCTTGATAGAGATAAATAGATGAATAAAATTAATGATCCAGAAAATCAAATTGGGGGAAAAGAGCAACTTTGTTGGGGACAATGGGTCATACAGGTGAGCATATTTTTGTCATATTTTTCCTGTCACAGCTAGAGAAATATTTGAAATTTGGACCTCTAGGGAAGTGATTTTATAAGGGTCTAAGTGGCCTATCGAACTGAAATCCACTAAATACGATATGACTGTGTAATAGTTTTCTTACCAAGATGCAGTGTTGAACACAGATCTGTGAGTTTAGAGGGCAAGCTCCGTGAAGTCTGCCAAACGTCCAAACCCGGCCATTCTCCACAAGCCATGTAAGTCAAATCTGCTGCTGCCAGATGGGCAATGTAAGTCATTTAAACCGGCGACCAGCAGGCCTAGTGGGATTTCTCAGGAGACAGAGTCAGCTGCCCTCTGGAGCAGGTCATGTATGTGAGCCCTGGATAGCTACAGTGGAAAGCATACTCCACACCGGTGTATTTCAACTCCTACCAGAGAGAGTGGAGGGGCATGTTGTTGTTGGAGACTAGAGGCCAACTTGCAGGAATTGAATCTACCCTTCTATCACGTGAATTCCAGGGATTAAACTCAGGTCATCAGGTAGGTTTGGTGACCTCTCCCCAATGAGCCATCACACCAACCCTACATGGAGAGTTTTAATAGATGTTCTTTTAAATTTATCACTATACTAAGCTCTGCTTAGCATGATGCTATTATTTACAGTATTCCCTTAACCAGCTATGGTTAACATGAACTGTGCACACTCCAATCTGGGAGATGAGTTTCAAAAAATTAAAAAGCACCCCCATCATCGCAAAGACCTTGGATCAAGTAGATCACTCTCTATAGAGGATGTTCTAAATCAAACTTCTATTTGGGGAAGTTTTATTCCATGCTTTTCTGCAGATTTACTTCTATACCAAGGCATTCCTCAGTCGGTGCTGGAGTCATGTCAGTCTTGGAGCGTACGCTGGAGCCTGGTTACATTTTCCCACACTTTTCTGCATTTCTTTGTTTCACAACCCCTGTTGCCCAAGCTGGATGTCTGCTGTTAATTTCCTGAGGACTGTATAGAATGTTGCATAAATGAGAAGTATCAGTGCCGAGGATGTAGGGGATGCCTTTAATTGATCAGATAAACATGGACCATTTAGTTTTGCTGTAACTCAGACTTCAAAGCACCATGCTGTACATTTGCTTCATTTTGGCAGACAGCAGAGAGCCTGAAACTCTTCAGGAGGTGGGGAAGCTATGGAAATTAGGCATCTGCCCAAAATTGAGGATGAAAAGTAAACACCCCATTTTAATATCTCCTTTGAACTGAAAAGCAGAAAGGGCTCATGAGGACTTTTGAAGATAGGAAAGAGACAATTTTCAAGACCATGAACATGAGTCCCTTTGACAGCAGAGGATGTGGTCTTAAGGGCCACGGAATACTGGTTGTTCCTCATTAAAGCCTCATCAGTTCTATCAAGATGAAACACAGATTCCAGAGTCCCCTCCTCTTTTCCCATCACAGCACTTTAGCCCATGGTAGGGACACTCACTCGGGAAGATTTATGTATGCCCTTTTGAACTTCTAACAGAGCCTCTCCTTTGAGTAACCATTTAAAAGAAGATTAAATTCAATTAGGCTGTATCGTCTCCTCGTGATAGACTGACATCAAAGAACACCTTATTCACTTTTCTACCCCACTGGCGTCGGAGTGCTGGTGGGCAGACACAGGGCACCTTCACACACTGGGGAGAAAGGATGGGGCTATTTTGACTCTCACTCCCTGGATTTTAAGAGTGGCTGGCACATGACAGGATACCCAGCAGCACTGCAATGCTGCTCAGAGACCAACTAGGCTTGTGACCATTTGGAAGTGAAACCAGAACCCTGCACCCAGCCCACCCACTGCCCTTGCTTTAGGGCCTAGAGTTGCCTTAAGCATTCTTACCTCTGTAAAGCTTAGCAGGGCCTTGGGTTTTCCTCTGATTTTCTGAGTTTATCAGTAATACCTGAAGAGCACTGAGTACTAATCTGCATATGGAAATTTTATTTTAATCTGAAACTGGAGAATGGTTTAATTAATGATCATGTGAGTCCAATTGGCTCTTTAGTTAAATTACATTTTTATTGAGAATTCCATGTATTTTGAACAACTCTATCGCTAATCCCTCTCCTCCAACCCTTCCCCCACTTACCCACCCACCATTTTTTCCTCCCAACTTCCCATGATTTGTTTTTTAATCACTCTGAGTCCATGTATGTCTGTATGTGTGTGGGTGTAGGACATGCTGGAGCCAGGACAACTTCTCTAGGATCCCATTCCTGAAGATAACTGATTCTGGCTCTGTCAGACACCAGCAATTGATTGCCAACAGCTCTTCAGCTAGGAGTAGGCTTCATGAGACCTCTTCAGTTCATGCTGGGATTCTAGCTGACTTGATCTTGTGCCAGTCTTAACCATGTAGTCACTGCCACTGTGTGTCTCTGTGTGCAAGGACCATGTCACACCCTGTAAATGTTGTTTGCAGTAGATGTCCATGACCCTGGAGCAGATTGTCTCTCTGCCCTTTCTTCTGTGGTAAGCTCTGAGCCTTGGATAGGAGAAGGGGGCCATGGCTAGGTAATAGAGGAGTGATAAAGATTCTGAATTTAGATCTGACCTCTCCACACTCTCCAGTTCTCTGCAAGTTGACCAATACTATCTTCTACAAAAAAGAAAGAAGAAAGAAAGAAAGAAAGAAAGAAAGAAAGAAAGAAAGAAAGAAAGAAGAAAGAAAGAAGAAAGAAAGAAAGAAAGAAAGAAAGAAAGAAAGGAAGGAAGGAAGGAAGGAAGAAAGAAAGAAAGAAAGAAAGAAAGAAAGAAAGAAAGAAAGAAAGAATTAATTTAGGAGCAGTTACCTACCATACCTGTTTAACAAAGTAATAATAGTAGATGGTCCATACATTTATAAATGATATTGTATGCAATGCTTACTAAGAATTTCACTTCTTCAACAAAAAATAAATAAATAAATAAATACATAAATAAATAAATAAATAAATAAATAAATAAATAAATGTATGTCAGTATCCACCGTATGTGGAGAGCAAGAACCCAAAACAGTACTGAGTAATTAGATCCTGTAGGAAATCATCAGATGAAAATTCAACACTTTTCTTTTTATTCATGGACTGTTTGTGAGAAGGAAAAGAAATACGACAGGGAGAAGCAGACATTTAAGACTGAAGAAAGAAACAATTAAAAGGAAAATGCCGGCATTTGCAGCCGGCAGCTTGGAACTAGAGACTGATTCCTCTCACAGAGACAAAGAAGTGCACCTGTTTCTCAACACCTTCTTTCTATCAGCTGCTGGGATACACAGGCCGTTGTGGTTTTTTATCTTTCCATAATTGCGTTGCTGCTTCAGCCAGGACGCTGTGGCGCTTGGCCAAGGTTTCCCTGCATGGTTGCATTTTCTACAAAGATAAAGAAGGGAGAAGAACAGGGTTTAAAGCAACCCCTTCTTCGTGCTGGTGTATGGTAGGGAGAACTGTGCTTCTGGCGACCTGGTGGGCTGCCCACTGTCTTTCACCTCCCAGGCTTCCGCACTCAAAAGACAAGAGGGAAGCAAAGGGTTGTTAGTGATTTTTTCAGTTTTTGTTTCTTCGTTGGCGTGAGAGTCCCCGGTAGTCTAGTTTGTTCGTTTCATTTTTCAGTGGTTTGATGGTTGCGCAGTCACCTAACAAAAGAAACAACCAACGGCTGAAGGAATCAAAGAAAGGAAGGGCCGGCCGGCCTGGCCTTTCTCTTTGGCTGGAAACTGCTTGAAGTTAATTGCTCACATAAGAAGAATAACTGCCGGTGCTATAATTGAATTTTTATGGAAATAAACAGGTGGCAGATTTACTATAGCTGTGGGGATGATGGGGGGTGAGGCGCTGTAGCTACATTAACCTGTTTAATTTAATAGCTTGGATACTCATACAGAGGGGGAAGCAATGCAGCTCATGGAGTCAGTAGGGTGCCAAATGTAAATAACTACACTTACCCAAGCAGGCCCATGCGGTTGAGCAAGAAAGGGCACTGGGCCAGCTTTGACTTAATTTCTGAGCTTATTAATTAAGCTACTAGAAGTTTGAAAACTCTTAACTCATGAAGAACCCCCAAAAAAGATCAGGAGAAAGGAACATGAAAAAAGAGAAAAATAGGATGACAGTTGATAAAGACTCAGCTGACACAAATAGCATGACCCAAGCTCTTGCTTTGTGAAGACTCAGATTACTGAAGGAAACTACGCTGGAAGAGGAGAGAAAAGCTAGCTCTGCGCTATGCTGCCCCCAAGTGGTCTAGTTTGAGAAATGCATATTTTTATTCTGAGGGGAAAAAATGTGTCTTTCTGCTTTTGACTTACTTATGGTCTTGATGTGTACTTTTAAACCAATCAATAAAAAGTGATTGTGTTTAAACTTTTGAAGATTTTCTTTCAACAAGAAACCAATATGTTAAACTCTGTACCCTTATTTTATTCGTTTGTCTTCTTTAAGAATAAAAGTGCATTTTAAAGAAAATGAAATCTATGAAACAGAACTAGTCACTACAGGGTACATAAGGAGAATGAATCCACTGTCGCCCTTCCCAGAATCCTGGTAGAATATATTCCAGGTGAGGCAGTTAGCAAAGCAATTTTCCCATACTGAAAACTACACACAGAATATTAGACATGAGGCTGAAGTGGAGATTGTCAACTTGAAAAATAAGAAATAATGTGAATGTTATTTGAATCACCTGATTGAATATCTGAGATTTTAGGAGGCAGGGGATTCATTCTAGCACAATTGAATTTGGGTTGTTTGGGGACTTGTTGGATGTTCTGTTTGTTTTGATAACTGTAAATCAAGCTGTTAAGAAATGAAAACCCCTGAACTGTGTCCTCCTTTCTAATGGTCTCGTTTTCTCTTTAACGTGATGATGTTCCATGAATATTTGCTACTTGTGTCTTTCCTGAAGAACGTTTGCTTACCTGCTGCAGAGGCTGATCTATCAACTTTGTCTTTGCTCTTGCATCACAGGATTTATTTATAAGCAGAGGCTCCAATAGCTTATTAGTGTACCTGGTAAACCCATTTATGAACCAGTAACTCCACATTCATTTCAACATTCCCACCCTTCACTCTTACGTAAAAGCTTGCTCAACATCTTCACAAAAAAATTCACGTTCTTTAAATACAGGACCAAGACCCTATTGGTTCCCATTTTTTATTCAATAGATGATAGATAGATAGATAGATACATACATACATACATACATACATACATAATTACATAGATGATGGATGATATAGAGAGGTAGATGATGATCATGATGATAGGTAAACACATACATGATAGATGATAGATTAAAAGAGAAATGATATATTTATTATAGGTAGATGATAGAAAATAGATATGTAGATGGGTAGTTGCATGATAAATGGTATTGTATAGATGGAAGATGAAGGATGACAGATCGTATGTAGATAGATAATATATGATAAATTATAGATGGTATGTAAACATAGATTATAGATAGATGATAGATAGATCATAGATATATTTTGCTGAGCAAGTCAAAAATGCAAGCACACTACTTTACTTTTTCTATTGCTTCTTGCCAACAACTATCAATCAATCTGTCACCACCAGATAATCTGTAGTCCATTCCTACCCTGTCCTTTGTATCCCACAGCCCTCCCTGTTCCTGAGCCCATACAATGAACTCTTACTTGGAACTTGGCCACGTTTGTTATCTTATCTTGCCCCTCCTGTCACGCCCTGACGGCAGCCAGTGAAACCTTTAAACATCTAAGCACAGATCCTTGCTTCAAACCGTGAACTTGACTCTTATTGTTCTAAAGACAGGGCAGCCGTCTTGTGGACTTTGATCTCGGTTGATAATGAGCATGAGTTTGTTGAATGGACATCTGGGGGTCTGCTTCATAACTGTTCAGTTTTTCTATATCCTCCAAGCTTCTACATATTCTTGTAAAACCAAGTGTTTGATTGTTTACTGTGGAGCAGGGAGTCAAATCCAGACCTTTATATGTGTTAGGCAAGTGTTTTCCCCTAGAGCTCTACCCAAGCACTAAAAGCCTAAAAACCCTCTACATGGTTGAAATAGAAAAATGAGATGAATCAGCAACTCAGAATCTTGTGAGCTCAAAGCAACAGCTTTCCTTTTAGATTCACCTATAGGTGTGATTTGCTTTCGATTCAGGCCTTTAGAATGTGGAAATAGCTCTCATCATAATAACCTGCTCTGTGGCCCAGGGACCCAGATGGCAACTATACCAATTGCTTAAGAGACCCATTCCAGTCATAAAGGCAGAAAAAAATGGAGCACTCAACTACCTAGAGACTAGTAGAGATCAAAATTTAATTTATAACCTAAAGTACAGTTTTTTGTTCTGATCAGTAAAGACAGTGAGTGGCCTTTCTCGGGGATGCTGGAATCTAAGTAGCTCAACATCAGGCTTTAACAATATCCCAAATCTCAGATCATCTCCTTTCCCTGGGTCATGTTTGCTGTATGTATTTTCACAATCTAGAGTCCTTCAGTTCCTTTGCATTTGGTTAGGACCCTGTTGTATTCTGTTCACACAGAGACCGGCACTTCCATGAAATGTCTGAGTAGCCAGATCTAAGACATATTTTAGGTACATGACCTGAAATGTAAGCAGTCTATTTTGGTCACAAAGTCAAAACAATAACATTTGGTACTTGAACATGTTTATGTGAATGTTGACCCCTAAAAGTACATTACCCTTAAGAAGTGATATCTCTGTGTATGATTCTTGCCTCATCACTTGTATAAAGGAGCATCAGCTCTTTAGAATGCTTGCTCCACAAGGACAGCATGTCACATCCATTGCACATAAATCCGGAGCAAAGAATAGGCTGGCCACATTAAAGGCTATTTATCTGCAATGCTAGTAAATAGCCAGAGATCCCTTGCTAAAGGCGAAGAGGAAGATTGACTGCACACACAGTGCTCTTACTGCTGAGTCCATCATCAAAGAATTCTTCCTATGGGTGTAACTCACATCTGAAAATTGACTGTGAGTGCTCAACTTCCTGTCACAGTGACCTGGATAAGACCTATGCTTCCCAGGGGTGAAGCATTTTCTATAATGCATTTAAAAAATGTCTATTTACTGTCACCTCTTTCAGTGAAGGACCTGATGATGACCAAAATACATTTCTGCATTTCAGAGCTTAAGGAAGAAGGGCTTGCCCTGCTGCTGGTTCTGATGACCACAGCAATTATATTGCTTGCCTGTAGGTGGCACCGGTTGGCTGCTGGTACCCTAGAATGGTCCATCCTCAATACCATCATAGAACTTCAACAGAAGCATCTACCACTAGGGTAAGAAGAGGAGCTCAAGTCTTGTTCAAAACTGTGCCCCTCTCTTGACTAATGTACTTCTCAAGACCTTGACTAAAGACAACCCTCAGACCTCTTGGGACCAAATAAAGGGAGAACAGTTTGAATGTTATTTCGCCTCAGAAGATGTCCTTCTCTAATGAATTGCATAGTTTGAAGGACTCCTAGCATCTCAGCTTTCTTATCCGAAGCTACCATTGAATCTATCCTCTAGTCAAGAACTAAGTCACCATCATATGACTCCCTCCTGCCACTCTGGCTAAAACTTTCATTGTGAAATCTCAGAAAAACTAACTCCCTTGTAAAGTTGGACACTGAGATATGCCCAAGGTCAATCGTGCTTAGAAATCACTATTATTCTTACACATAGCTCTCACTTCTGTTACAAATAAAAAGAATCTCTCCAGCTAGCTTTTACAATGCTACTGACTTTCTCTGACAGGTTGGGATCTGCCCACTAGTTAAAAGCCTGAAGGTGATGGGATAGATGAAGAACAGTTTCAAGATGAGCTGATTTTTTTTTCTTACACAGTTGGCCTATACATTAATATCTTTACCCATCACTGTGATAAAACACTCAATTAAGAAATAAGGAGTATTCATTTCAGCCCAGGATCTAAAGAGATACAGTTCATATAAGGGAGAGCATGCTGACAGGTGGCTACATGGTAGCCAGCATGTATGTCTGGGAAATGTTAAGTCTTCAACTCTTGGCAGGAGAGAGAGAGAGAGAGAGAGAGAGAGAGAGAGAGAGAGAGAGAATGTATAATACTTAAGACCAACAACCTCTTCTATGGGTAGCTGCTACTTCCTGATCTTTCAACAGCATCTCAAAGCAATAAAATCAGCAGGGGACCAAGTGTTCAAACTATTTCACATTTAAACCAGAGCTCCCCAAGAAACAGGAACATAGTCTTCCAGTCAGAAAATATACCTATCAAAGGAGGAAGGGCATATTCTGATCTTCCCAAGCAAAGATAAAACTTAAAAATGTTTTACAGCCCACTGTTGAGCGAAAGAGGACAGATGACCTCTGATTTAGAGCATTTGAAATCCCTCTGTCATGAGTAGTCGTTGATGTGACATCATTGAACAAAATTGAAAAAAGAAAAACGCAGTTGGCTTCTTGGAGCCATGCCGTCTGGCGCAACAGTGGGGAGATGGGCCATGTGTCTAAGGCATTCCCCGTTTCAGAAATCACTCACAGGATCTGATTCTGATGTTCAGGACCCCTCACATTTGTATTCATTGTCACACTTATGAGATAGCACCAGCAGGACACAGATTAATTTGACGGCAATGATATTAATCTCTGAGAAAAGCTTTTTAACTATGCAGAAGTTTACAGAAGCTGAGAGCATGAAGATTCCTAATGCTATTAGCATTCCTGAAGGTTTGTCTTTGTGGCACTGAAGAATTTTGAGATAATAAACTTAATTACTCACTTTCCAGTTGTTCATTGTTCTCAGGATATCCCTCTGAAACCCTATAAATCTTTAATCTGTGTAATGACAGTGGTGACTTGGTTTTCCCAAATGCCTTGCCTCCAGTAAATATTTTACTCCAAAGGCGCCTTTTACTTCAGAGACCACAGACAGACATTATTTAATCTTCCTTTTCTCATCATATTATGGAATCCCAGAGAATAATGAGAGGTCACAGTGTCCCTTCTAAGTCTAAAATCACTCCCTCACATTCATGTCTCACACCACTTCTCCAAGCTTTCAATATTTAGATGCACAACCCACATACTAGTTTTTGTATCAGTGAGGTGTCTAACTCAAAGGACGTTAGACCAAACATGATATAATGAAGAGAACCGGGTGAATTGCAGAGAGGCACTACTTAACTCACAGAATTATGTAGACTTTAGAAAGAGGTAGATAAAAGCTAAGATAGATCAGACAGCAGGAAGTGCTGCATTTGGAACACTATAAATTCCACAGCGAGCACCATCAACCTGCTTCTAACTATCTTCTACTGTGGATTCTACTGTGTTTCTCTGAATAATTTCTTTTCTAGCCCCAGATGGAACCACCTCACTGCCAAGGCAAGACTATGGCGTCTGTAACCTCCCTGTCTGAGTGGAGAGAAGGAGTGTATCGGATCTGGTCATGCTTATACATGATGCCCTACCTCCTGCCAAGAACTAAATACTCAGGGAAGGAAAGGCAGATCTATGCCAAATGGTTTAACACCATCACAATTGCAGTCAACGAACAGGAGCTGTGCGCTTTCAGTGGAAAATTTCAGAGTGGCCAAGAAGAAAGTGAGACTCCCATGAAGAGAGGATTAAAATAAGTGGAAAAAATGGTCGGAGACATAGACTAACCTTTGAAGGAATTTTGTATCCATAGAAGGGTTAGTAGTTTGAAATGTAATGCAGGTTTGGAAGTTAAGGCTCTCTTTTGCATTGTAACCACTAAGTAGAAGTCAATGATAGTAGAAACTAAGTTCAACATTGTGGCCATTAAGGAGATAAACTGATGAAGGAATACATGTGGATAAAATGAAGAACAATTTGTGTAGATTAACCTATAAAAAGAGATTTTCCATTTAGCATAGGACAAAAAGGAAAAATGAATAAAACAAGAAGGGGAGACAGTATTGTTTATTAAAGGAAGCCAGTTCGGGGATATTGCTACCTTAAGAGGCTGTAGAGTGGTGCCCGAAGTCCAAATAATGAAGCAGAAGATTAAAAAAGAGAAGAAAGAAGAAGGAAGGGAGGAAGGAAGAGAGGAAACCTGGATGACTGGAAAATACTGAGAACTGCTACTATAAAAAGGGATAATGAACTAAGCATAAATAAAAGATCTAGTGGAATGGAGAGCTGCTTCCTAGCTTGCTGCCTAAAAGCTGTGTAATAATAGTCACTGACTTTGGGCTGATAGATTTTTCCATTAGGAAAACAGCATTCTCTCCACCCAGCCATCCAGACTCTAGTAATCACCTTTTTCAATGTGATCATACACATAACAGATGCAGGAGGGATTGTAGCCACACATTCAGACATCTAAGATACACACACACACACACTAGTTACTGTTACGAGGCACTTTTGATGGATTATAAATGAGTACCAAATATAGCTGTCTATTGCAGCCTTATCTGTGGTTTTCGTGGTGTCTTCCATGCTTATTCATGGAACCAGAATTTAACCACCCATTAAGAGAGCAGAACAGGCCTCAGATTCACCTTGGTCTTCTGAGGTTTTATCCCTTTTGCTGAGACTCTTCCAGATGTATTTTGGTAATGACACTGTATCAGGCTTCTGAGATCAACAGCCTGAGCTCAATCTGCTATAAGAATCTTCCCAGAAGAAAGGGATGTTTCATCAGGCGGAGTCATTCATCCTAGCCTGCACTCTCCTGCTTCTGATCTTCCACTGTTAAAAGCATAACACACTGGAGGAAGATTGTGCTATATTTCACCAGTGCTCCGTGCCGCCACCAAGGGACACTTCCATCTGTTATTTGCTCTCAGCTTTGCCTACTGATAAAACAGGAAGGACAGCTTGCTGATGGGCTCTTTGAAGCAAATGGCTCCACTCTTTCCTGCAATTAATGTTTGTAAATTATTTCTACAGTAGTCAGCAGGTATAGTACCACCATTTCAAAATTAGTTTCAATAAATCAAGAGCCTGCATTCCTTCTGAGAGGACCTCCATTACAATGCAACTCATGGCTAGTGGCGTGCTCTATCTGTGATGAAAATTGCTCTGTGTGTAATCGAATACTCTCATTAATTCTGTCAATTATCATTCCCTCATGGGAAGATCTGAAGGTTGTGCATTGAGTTGTTGAAGTTCCCTTTTATGTGTAGCATGTGTGTTCACAGAATCTGGTATTTAGGGCACTTCAACATTTCACAGTAAGTTAATAGCCCTTTGGCTGCTGGAGAGGAGGATGGCTCTCAACAAAGCTGGATTTTAATGGAAGCAATTTGGTGGTTTTCCTAGGATTAGTCTGTTGTTTAGACGATAACTCATTTTTAGAGTAGAGAAATAATTGTCTATTTTACAGCCTCTATACTGTTTTAAGAAAAACTTTTTTACACTTATAATTGCCCTTTTCTAAGTTGAAAAATTCTTTAACTTAAACTTGCTATTTTTATTTTATTGACTCAAAAATCTTTAGTTAAATTTGTCCCTAGATGTTGTTGTTGCTGTTGTCATTGTTGTTGTTGTTGTTTTTAAACTGATTATTTCCATATGTTCTATAATGATCTATTTTCCAGGAGAAGAAAATGCCCATATACCTTACATTAAGAGTGCCACTTTCAAAGTTTTAGACAAGGGATTTTAACTTTGCAAGCCACATCACTACTTTCAAAGCAAAAGCATGGGAAAGAGAATGATGGTTTCTAAAGGTGACCCTGGTAGGAAGAGGCCATTGGAAACAGGACAAGGGACATTGGAAGACTATCCAAAGCCTAAGGTAGGAACAATCTCTTCATCTGGGTCTGAGATCAGGTGAGAACTTGAACTCTTATCAAGTGAAAAGATGAAGCAGAGATATCAAGACATCTAGTCGCAAAAGTATTGCAGAGTCTCACCTAAAGCAACTCAGTACACATTAGTGATATGAAATGCAAAGAATTACAGGAGTGTATGCACAGGAATTTGGCATAGAACTCCCATCTCATATGAACAGGACCTTCCTCCAGACAATTTTAGAAAAGTATAAGCCTTTTAGTACTGTGTGACTTATGACCACTAACTATATTTCTTAATAGCCATGGCCTTTGCCTCTGTGTTCACAATACTATGGCAGTAACTAAAGATCATTGAACATTAAACTAGTTGCATGGAATATCACATATGAACGTTGAAAATTTTTAGAGTTTGTCACTGTTTAAAAGTCAGCTATCTTTCAGTGAGATGTAAGACAACAGTCCCCTTCTGAGAAAACCATATACTTTACTAAGAAGTAAAAAGAAGAAAATATCCAGAGAGGCTTTAATCACCATTGAGTGGGTCTCATTCTTTATTTTAACTTTCAAGTATCTCACTGTCCAGTGCCTATGGAAATGGTCTGAGGAACAACACCGATTACGTGAAAAAGGAACAGTAAACCAGCAGCAGACCCATCACAAAGACATAAAGTGACCTGAGAGACTGTTCTGAAGGCTTTCTTAAGGAGTGAAAAATAAACAATTACCAATAAGGCGATGCAGTTGTGAAGATCAGCAAGACCAATACAGAACTGCTTGTAAGGGATAAGAACAAATCGTTTTGCTAAAGAATATAGGCATCTTTCTTTAAATAGGTAAATGAGGAATTACTGCACATTCAGCAAAGCTTTATGGCCTTTTGATTCTCCTCAAGTCATGGAAGTGAGAAGCTTTTACAAATCTAATTTTACAAATTTTTTTACAACTTTTTTTTTTTTACAAATCCAAGGTACAATGTCTAGGTGTGGGAACAGGGGTTGAGCACCAAGCATGGAGCCAAAGTCTCCTGTAAAACTGACTTAAGCAGGAGACAACGAACTGCTTTCGAAACTCCCAGGAACATACGTTGGGAATATGGCTCAGTAGATAAAGTGCTTGCCATGAAAGTGTAAGGACTTACTTATATCTTCTAGAGCTATGTGAAAAGTCTAGCTGGGTGGTGTATGCCAACGATCCTGGTGCTGGGCAAGCTGAGACAGGTGGATTCCCCAGAGTTCTCTGGCCAGCAAGTAAGGCCAAATCAGAGAGCTCTGGGTTCAGTGAGAGACTCTGCCTCAAAAAATGATGGTGGAGAGCTAAAGATGAACACACATGACATCAGCCTTGCTTCATCACATGGTACCCCACATATACACATGCATACAGCATACATATATGATCAACAAATAGATAAGTGAACAAAAAAGTAAACAAGATGAAGTAGCAACTGATCGAGTAAGGCACCCATCGTGGACCTTGGTCTCCACATATTTGCATGCTCACCTTCACACACATGAACACATACACAAATTAAAATGAAGATGGATCTTAGAAAACACAACAAAGAAAAAGGAGAAGGAGGAGGAGGGGGAGGAGGAGGAGGAGGAGGAGGAGGAGGAGGAGGAGAAGAAGAAGAAGAAGAAGAAGAAGAAGAAGAAGAAGAAGAAGAAGAAGAAGAAGAAGAAGAAGAAAAGAAGGAGGAGGAGGAGGAGGCAACAACATGGGGCATTCTTCCAGTCTTTATAAAAGCATGTGCTAACATCTGCTTTGTGAAGTTTCATGCCACCCTCCCTATGGCCCTATTCATGATGACCTGCCCTAGCATGAGCCACTGTAGAAATAGATGCATGTGTGCAGTAAGTGGGCCAAATCTCACCACTGCCTTTGTCTCCAGAGCTGGTTACTTTGATTGCTACTGAGTTTAATGAGTCAACTTGGGGGAGAAAAACATGTTCTTTTTCCTTTGAAGATACTAAATGCCTGTTTGTGGGGAACTAGAACAATCAAAGCTTCTACTGTGTTATTTTCCGATGAAGGTTGGTGTTTACAGAGGATAAGGAATACATAATTACCAGCTACTAATTACAGGGACTTTTCTTTTGACAGGGAATTTAAAAGAGTTTCTAGCACTTTATTTTGGAATTTTCAGTTTTCTAATGGAGTCACAGGAAAGTGGGCAGCACAAGCTCTTATTCAAAGAAACCAAGTTCTTTACTGAAGGAACCAGCATGCTCTGTAACTGACAAGGGGAGGGAATCGGTTATACTTAAAATTACCTCTAATTTATATAGGTATTTTTATTCATTGTAACCTTCTCAACAAGTAATTACTCCAATAATACCTTTGTTCTAAGTGTTTTGAAAATACAATTTTCAGAGTCAAGTTTGTATGCATTTCCACATTTACAACATCAGATATATTATATAATCTCTTACCTGATAACATAGATTCTGTTTCTTCACTTGTCATATGAAAATTAGCCTTCTTTACTTAAAATTAGTATTTCTTTCTTTGAAATATTTGATGCCTCCTCACTTCATTGATGGATGCATTAAATTAAGTTGAAACATTATATACAGGCACACACACACAGACACACATGTATGTGTGTCTACACACATGGGGCAACATGCTACCATCACTTATGGGTTTAGGAAGAAAAGTTGCCTTCAGAGTTAAGATGAAATATCCCATCTTAGTTGGCATATTTGGGTTCATGAATGTCACTCTTACCTAGCTGAATACTAGTCCAATCTCTGCAGTTGCCTTGAACCTATCTGTTAGTCATTCCTGGTGGAACTGTTTGCAATTCAAAGAATGCCAATGCTTCTCCATTTCAGAAGGCCCTGACTTGATGCTCAGAATGTCACAACTCAGATAATCTCCAAACTTAAAATTAAGAACTTCATTTTTTATCAATGAGAGCAAGATTATTATCCTTTAAGAATTCTTTTTAAATTATTAAGAATTTTAGGGGCTGGAGCAGACACAGAGTCGGTCTGCTCCTGTCCTGTGGAGAAACTGAATCCTGAGTCATCCAGGAGCCACTGCACTCAGAGCAGCTG
>NW_021604597.1:884260-889721 GCF_004785775.1 Grammomys surdaster
GCAGCTGGTAAGAACTCCATCTCACTCCCTAAACCCCAGAGATAGATGGGGAGCCAGGGACATCCAGGGCACAGCAGCTACCCAAACCCCGCCCCTCCGGAATTCCACTTCCCCTCTGCCCCTGCCTGGTCCTCTGGGCTGGAGCAGACACAGAGTTGGTCTGCTCCTGTCCTGTGGAGAAACTGAATCCTGAGTCATCCAGGAGCCACTGCACTCAGAGCAGCTGACACAGAGTCAGTCTGCTCCTGTCCTGTTGAGAAACTGAATCCTGAGTCATCCAGGAGCCACTGCACTCAGAGCAGCTGGAGCCACTGCACTCAGAGCAGCTGAAACTGAATCCTGAGTCATCGAGGACCCACTGCACTCAGAGCAGAAGGATTTCCAGATCCAAGAGGTGGCCTGAGTCCCAGGAGTTATTCCACCCAGGAGATTAGGAGCATAAGACCACAGAGACCTCTGGACTCTGAGGAGCTCTGCAATAAGCAAGATAACTGGAAATACAGACTCCAGTTTTACACAGTGAGGGCAGGTACCACTAGAGTTAACCAGATGGCGAAAGGCAAGCGCAAGAACATAAGCAACGGAAACCAAAGTTTCTTGGCATCATCAGTGCCCAATTCTCCCAATATAGCAAGCCCTGAACACCCCATCACACCTGAAAAGCAGGATTCAGAATTAAAATCACTTCTCATGATGATGATAGAGGATTATAAGAAGGAATTAAGTAACTCCCTTAAAGAAATACAGGAGAGTACAAGTAAACAGATAGAAGCCCTTAAAGAGGAATCACAGAAATCCCTTAAAGAAATGGAAGAAAACACAAAGAAGGAATTAAACAAAAACATTCAGGATCTGAAACTAGAAATAGAAACAATAAAGAAAGTTCAAAGGGAGACAACCATGGAGATAGAAAACCTAAGAAAGAGATCAGGAGTCACAGACGCAAGCATCACCAACCGAATACAAGAGATAGAAGAGAGAATCTCAAATGCAGAAGATACGGTGGAAAATATTGACACAGTTGTCAAAGAAAATGCAAAATGCAAAAAAACTCCTAACTCAAAATATCCAGGAAATCCAGGACACAATGAGAAGACCAAACCTAAGGATAATAGGTATAGATGAGAATGAAGATTCCCAACCTAAAGGGCCAGTAAATATCTTCAACAAAATTATTGAGGAAAACTTCCCTAACCTAAAGAACAAGATGCCCATAAACATACAAGAAGCCTACAGAACACCAAATAGACTAGACCAGAAAAGAAATATCTCCCGTCACATAATAATTAAAACATTAAATGCACAAAACAAAGAAAAAATACTAAAAGCAGTAAGGGAAAAAGGTCAAGTAACATATAAAGGCAGACCTATAAGAATTACACCAGACTTCTCACCAGAGACTATAAAAGCCAGAAGAGCCTGGACTGACATCATACAGACACTAAGAGAACACAATTGCCAGCCCAGATTACTATACCCAGCAAAACTCTCAATCACTATAGATGGTGAAACCAAGATATTCCATGACAAAACCAAATTTGCACAATATCTTCCCACAAACCCAGCACTTCAAAGGATAATTGATGGAAAATGCCAACACAAGGAGGGAAACTACAACCTAGGAAAAGCAAGTAAGTAATCTTCCAACAACCCCCAAAAAAGATACAAACATAACTTTACCTCTAATAAAAAAAATAACAGGAAGCCACAATCATTTTTCCTTAATATCTCTTAACATCAATGGTCTCAATTCCCCAATAAAAAGACGCAGACTATCAGACTGGATACACAAACAAGACCCAGAATTTTGCTGCATACAAGAAACGCACCTCAGTGACAAAGACAGACACTACCTCAGAATAAAAGGGTGGAAAACAATTTTTCAAGCCAATGGTCCCAAGAAACAAGCTGGAGTAGCCATTCTAATATCAAATAAAATCGACTTTCATCCAAAATTAATCAAAAAAGATAAGGAAGGACACTTCATACTCATCAAAGGAAAAATCTACCAAGGTGAACTCTCAATTCTGAACATCTATGCTCCAAATGCAAGGGCACCTACATACATAAAAGAAACTTTACTAAAGCTCAAAACACACATTACACCTCACACAATAATAGTGGGGGATTTCAACACCCCACTGTCAGCAATGGACAGATCATGGAAACAGAAACTAAACAGAGACACTTTGAAATTAACAGAAGTTATGAACCAAATGGACTTAACAGACATCTATAGAACATTTCATCCTAAAACAAAAGAATATACCTTTTTCTCAGCACCTCATGGTACCTTCTCCAAAATAGACCATATAATTGGTCACAAAACAGGCCTCTACAGATACAAAAAGATTGAAATAATCCCTTGCATCTTATCAGATAACCACGGACTAAGACTGGTCTTTAATAATGACAAAAACAATGGAAAACCCACGTACACATGGAAACTGAACAACTCTCTACTCAATGATGACTTGGTCAAGGAAGAAATAAAGAAAGAAATAAAAGACTTTTTAGAATTCAATGAAAATGAGGACACATCATACCAAAACTTGTGGGACTCCATGAAGGCAGTGCTAAGAGGAAAGCTCATAGCTCTAAGTGCCTACAAAAAGAAACTGGAAAGAGCACACACTAACAAGTTGACTGCACAACTAAAAGCTCTAGAACAAAAAGAAGCAAATACACCCAGGAGGAGTAGAAGGCAGGAAATAATCAAACTCAGGGCTGAAATCAACCAAATAGAAACAGAAAGAACAATACAAAATATCAATAAAACCAGGAGTTGGTTCTTTGAGAAAATCAACAAGATAGATAAACCCTTAGCCAGATTAACCAGAGGGCACAGAGACAGTATCCAAATTAATAAAATCAGAACTGAAAAGGGAGACATAACAACAGAAACTGAAGAAATTCAAAAAATCATCAGATCCTACTACAAAGGCCTATACTCAACAAAACTGGAAAACCTGGATGAAATGGACAATTTCCTAGACAGATACCAGGTACCGAAGTTAAACCAGGAGCAGATAAACCATCTAAATAGTCCCATAACCCCTCAGGAAATAGCAGCAGTCATCAAAAGCCTCCCCACTAAAAAAAGCCCAGGACCAGATGGTTTTAGTGCTGAATTCTATCAGACCTTCAAGGAAGACCTAATACCAATTCTCTTCAAACTGTTCCACAAAATAGAGACAGAAGGAACACTACCCAGTTCGTTCTATGAAGCTGCAATTACACTCATACCCAAACCCCACAAGGACCCGACAAAGAAAGAGAACTTCAGACCAATCTCCCTTATGAACATCGATGCAAAAATACTCAATAAAATTCTAGCAAACCGAATCCAAGACCACATCAAAACAATCATCCATCATGATCAAGTAGGTTTTATCCCAGGAATGCAGGGATGGTTCAATATTCGGAAATCCATCAATGTAATCCACTATATAAACAAACTTAAAGAAAAAAACCATATGATTATCTCACTAGATGCTGAGAAAGCATTTGACAAAATTCAACATCCCTTCATGATAAAAGTCTTGGAAAGATCAGGAATTCAAGGCCCCTACCTAAACATAGTAAAAGCAATTTACAGCAAACCAGTAGCCAACATCAAGCTAAATGGAGAGAAACTTGAAGCAATCCCACTAAGATCAGGGACTAGACAAGGTTGCCCACTCTCCCCCTACCTATTCAATATAGTACTGGAAGTCTTAGCCAGAGCAATTAGACAGCAAAAAGAAGTCAAAGGGATACAAATAGGAAAGGAAGAAGTCAAAATATCGCTATTTGCAGATGATATGATAGTATACTTAAGTGACCCCCAAACTTCCACCAGAGAACTCCTAAACCTGATAAACAACTTCAGCAAAGTGGCTGGTTATAAAATCAACTCAAACAAATCAGTAGCCTTCCTCTACATGAAAGATAAACAGACTGAAAAAGAAATTAGGGAAATGACACCCTTCACAATAGTTGCAAATAATATAAAATACCTTGGTGTGAATCTAACCAAGCAAGTGAAAGACCTGTATGACAAGAACTTCAAGTCTCTGAAGAAAGAAATTGAAGAAGATCTCAGAAGATGGAAAGATCTCCCATGCTCATGGATTGGCAGGATTAATATAATAAAAATGGCCATCTTGCCAAAAGCAATCTACAGATTCAATGCAATCCCCATTAAAATCCCAACTCAATTCTTCACAGAGTTAGAAAAGGAAATTCTCAAATTCATATGGAATAACAAAAAACCTAGGATAGCGAAAACTATTCTCAACAATAAAAGAACTTCGGGAGGAATCACCATCCCTGACCTCAAGCTGTACTACAGAGCAATAGTGATAAAAACTACCTGGTATTGGTACAGAGACAGGCAGGAAGATCAATGGAATAGAATTGAAGACCCAGAAATGAACCCACACTCCTATGGTCACTTGATCTTTGACAAAGGAGCTAAAACTGTCCGGTGGAAAAAGGACAGCATTTTCAACAAATGGTGCTGGTTCAACTGGAAGACAACATGTAGAAGAATGAAAATTGATCCATTCTTATCCCCTTGTACAAAGCTCAAGTCTATGTGGATAAAGGACCTCCACATAAAACCAGATACACTGAAACTAATAGAAGAGAAGGTGGGGAAAAGCCTCGAATACTTGGGCACAGGGGAAAAGTTCCTGAACAGAACTCCAATGGCATATGCTCTAAGATCGAGAATTGACAAATGGGACTTCATAAAATTGCAAAGTTTCTGTAAGGCAAAGGACACTGTCAATAGGACAAAACGACAACCAACAAATTGGGAAAAGATCTTTACCAATCCTTCATCTGATAGAGGGCTAATATCCAATATATACAAAGAACTCAAGAAATTAGACTCCATACAACCAAATTACCCTATTAAAAAATGGGGTATAGAGCTTAACAAAGAATTTTCAACGGAAGAAACTCGAATGGCCGAGAAGCATCTAAAGAAATGTTCAGCATCCTTAGTCGTCAGGGAAATGCAAATCAAAACAACCCTGAGATTCCATCTCACACCAGTCAGAATGGCTAAGATTAAAAACTCAGGTGATAGTAGATGCTGGCGAGGGTGTGGAGAAAGAGGAACACTCCTCCATTGTTGGTGGGACTGCAAGATGGTGCAACCACTTTGGAAATCAGTCTGGCGGTTCCTCAGAAAATTGGACATAGCATTACCCGAGGATCCAGCTATGCCACTCCTAGGCATATACCCAGAAGATGCTCGAACATATAACAAGGACATATGCTCAACTATCTTCATAGCAGCCTTATTTATAATAGCCAGGAGCTGGAAAGAACCCAGATGTCCTTCAACTGAGGAATGGATTCAAAAAATGTGGTATATTTACACAATGGAGTATTACTCAGCTATTAAAAACAATGAATTCGAGAGGTTCCTAGGTAAATGGATGGAACTAGAAATTATCATCCTGAGTGA
>NW_021604597.1:894721-912158 GCF_004785775.1 Grammomys surdaster
AAAAAACTCCTAACTCAAAACATCCAGGAAATCCAGGACACAATGAGAAGACCAAACCTAAGGATAATAGGTATAGATGAGAATGAAGATTCCCAACTTAAAGGGCCAGTAAATATCTTCAACAAAATTATTGAGGAAAACTTCCCTAACCTAAAGAACAAGATGCCCATAAACATACAAGAAGCCTACAGAACACCAAATAGACTAGACCAGAAAAGAAATATCTCCCGTCACATAATAATTAAAACATTAAATGCACAAAACAAAGAAAAAATACTAAAAGCAGTAAGGGAAAAAGGTCAAGTAACATATAAAGGCAGACCTATAAGAATTACACCAGACTTCTCACCAGAGACTATAAAAGCCAGAAGAGCCTGGACTGACATCATACAGACACTAAGAGAACACAATTGCCAGCCCAGATTACTATACCCAGCAAAACTCTCAATCACTATAGATGGTGAAACCAAAATATTCCATGACAAAACCAAATTTGTACAATATCTTCCCACAAACCCAGCACTTCAAAGGATAATTGATGGAAAATGCCAACACAAGGAGGGAAACTACAACCTAGGAAAAGCAAGTAAGTAATCTTCCAACAACCCCCAAAAAAGATACAAACATAACTTTACCTCTAATAAAAAAAATAACAGGAAGCAACAATCATTTTTCCTTAATATCTCTTAACATCAATGGTCTCAATTCCCCAATAAAAAGACGCAGACTATCAGACTGGATACACAAACAAGACCCAGAATTTTGCTGCATACAAGAAACGCACCTCAGTGACAAAGACAGACACTACCTCAGAATAAAAGGGTGGAAAACAATTTTTCAAGCCAATGGTCCCAAGAAACAAGCTGGAGTAGCCATTCTAATATCAAATAAAATCGACTTTCATCCAAAATTAATCAAAAAAGATAAGGAAGGACACTTCATACTCATCAAAGGAAAAATCTACCAAGGTGAACTCTCAATTCTGAACATCTATGCTCCAAATGCAAGGGCACCTACATACATAAAAGAAACTTTACTAAAGCTCAAAACACACATTACACCTCACACAATAATAGTGGGGGATTTCAACACCCCACTGTCAGCAATGGACAGATCATGGAAACAGAAACTAAACAGAGACACTTTGAAATTAACAGAAGTTATGAACCAAATGGACTTAACAGACATCTATAGAACATTTCATCCTAAAACAAAAGAATATACCTTTTTCTCAGCACCTCATGGTACCTTCTCCAAAATAGACCATATAATTGGTCACAAAACAGGCCTCTACAGATACAAAAAGATTGAAATAATCCCTTGCATCTTATCAGATCACCACGGACTAAGACTGGTCTTTAATAATGACAAAAACAATGGAAAACCCACGTACACATGGAAACTGAACAACTCTCTACTCAATGATGACTTGGTCAAGGAAGAAATAAAGAAAGAAATAAAAGACTTTTTAGAATTCAATGAAAATGAGGACACATCATACCAAAACTTGTGGGACTCCATGAAGGCAGTGCTAAGAGGAAAGCTCATAGCTCTAAGTGCCTACAAAAAGAAACTGGAAAGAGCACACACTAACAAGTTGACTGCACAACTAAAAGCTCTAGAACAAAAAGAAGCAAATACACCCAGGAGGAGTAGAAGGCAGGAAATAATCAAACTCAGGGCTGAAATCAACCAAATAGAAACTGAAAGAACAATACAAAATATCAATAAAACCAGGAGTTGGTTCTTTGAGAAAATCAACAAGATAGATAAACCCTTAGCCAGATTAACCAGAGGGCACAGAGACAGTATCCAAATTAATAAAATCAGAACTGAAAAGGGAGACATAACAACAGAAACTGAAGAAATTCAAAAAATCATCAGATCCTACTACAAAGGCCTATACTCAACAAAACTGGAAAACCTGGATGAAATGGACAATTTCCTAGACAGATACCAGGTACCGAAGTTAAACCAGGAGCAGATAAACCATCTAAATAGTCCCATAACCCCTCAGGAAATAGCAGCAGTCATCAAAAGCCTCCCCACTAAAAAAAGCCCAGGACCAGATGGTTTTAGTGCTGAATTCTATCAGACCTTCAAGGAAGACCTAATACCAATTCTCTTCAAACTATTCCACAAAATAGAGACAGAAGGAACACTACCCAATTCGTTCTATGAAGCTACAATTACACTCATTCCCAAACCCCACAAGGACCCAACAAAGAAAGAGAACTTCAGACCAATCTCCCTTATGAACATCGATGCAAAAATACTCAATAAAATTCTAGCAAACCGAATCCAAGACCACATCAAAACAATCATCCATCATGATCAAGTAGGTTTTATCCCAGGAATGCAGGGATGGTTCAATATTCGGAAATCCATCAATGTAATCCACTATATAAACAAACTTAAAGAAAAAAACCACATGATCATCTCACTAGATGCTGAGAAAGCATTTGACAAAATTCAACATCCCTTCATGATAAAAGTCTTGGAAAGATCAGGAATTCAAGGCCCCTACCTAAACATAGTAAAAGCAATTTACAGCAAACCAGTAGCCAACATCAAGCTAAATGGAGAGAAACTTGAAGCAATCCCACTAAGATCAGGGACTAGACAAGGTTGCCCACTCTCCCCCTACCTATTCAATATAGTACTGGAAGTCTTAGCCAGAGCAATTAGACAGCAAAAAGAAGTCAAAGGGATACAAATAGGAAAGGAAGAAGTCAAAATATCGCTATTTGCAGATGATATGATAGTATACTTAAGTGACCCCCAAACTTCCACCAGAGAACTCCTAAACCTGATAAACAACTTCAGCAAAGTGGCTGGTTATAAAATCAACTCAAACAAATCAGTAGCCTTCCTCTACATGAAAGATAAACAGACTGAAAAAGAAATTAGGGAAATGACACCCTTCACAATAGTTGCAAATAATATAAAATACCTTGGTGTGAATCTAACCAAGCAAGTGAAAGACCTGTATGACAAGAACTTCAAGTCTCTGAAGAAAGAAATTGAAGAAGATCTCAGAAGATGGAAAGATCTCCCATGCTCATGGATTGGCAGGATTAATATAATAAAAATGGCCATCTTGCCAAAAGCAATCTACAGATTCAATGCAATCCCCATTAAAATCCCAACTCAATTCTTCACAGAGTTAGAAAAGGAAATTCTCAAATTCATATGGAATAACAAAAAACCTAGGATAGCGAAAACTATTCTCAACAATAAAAGAACTTCTGGAGGAATCACCATCCCTGACCTCAAGCTGTACTACAGAGCAATAGTGATAAAAACTACCTGGTATTGGTACAGAGACAGGCAGGAAGATCAATGGAATAGAATTGAAGACCCAGAAATGAACCCACACTCCTATGGTCACTTGATCTTTGACAAAGGAGCTAAAACTGTCCGGTGGAAAAAGGACAGCATTTTCAACAAATGGTGCTGGTTCAACTGGAAGACAACATGTAGAAGAATGAAAATTGATCCATTCTTATCCCCTTGTACAAAGCTCAAGTCTAAGTGGATAAAGGACCTCCACATAAAACCAGATACACTGAAACTAATAGAAGAGAAGGTGGGGAAAAGCCTCGAATACTTGGGCACAGGGGAAAAGTTCCTGAACAGAACTCCAATGGCATATGCTCTAAGATCGAGAATTGACAAATGGGACTTCATAAAATTGCAAAGTTTCTGTAAGGCAAAGGACACTGTCAATAGGACAAAACGACAACCAACAAATTGGGAAAAGATCTTTACCAATCCTTCATCTGATAGAGGGCTAATATCCAATATATACAAAGAACTCAAGAAATTAGACTCCAGGCAACCAAATTACCCTATTAAAAAATGGGGTATAGAGCTTAACAAAGAATTTTCAACAGAAGAAACTCGAATGGCCGAGAAGCACCTAAAGAAATGCTCGGCATCCTTAGTCGTCAGGGAAATGCAAATCAAAACAACCCTGAGATTCCATCTCACACCAGTCAGAATGGCTAAGATTAAAAACTCAGGTGATAGTAGATGCTGGCGAGGGTGTGGAGAAAGAGGAACACTCCTCCATTGTTGGTGGGACTGCAAGATGGTGCAACCACTTTGGAAATCAGTCTGGCGGTTCCTCAGAAAATTGGACATAGCATTACCCGAGGATCCAGCTATGCCACTCCTAGGCATATACCCAGAAGATGCTCGAACATATAACAAGGACATATGCTCAACTATGTTCATAGCAGCCTTATTTATAATAGCCAGGAGCTGGAAAGAACCCAGATGTCCTTCAACTGAGGAATGGATTCAAAAAATGTGGTATATTTACACAATGGAGTATTACTCAGCTATTAAAAACAATGAATTCGAGAGGTTCCTAGGTAAATGGATGGAACTAGAAATTATCATCCTGAGTGAGGTAAGCCAATCACAAAAGAAGACACATGGTATTCACTCACTGATTATTGGATATTAGCCCAGAACCTTGAAATGCCCAAGATGCAACTCACAGGCCACATGAAGCCCATAAAGAAGGAAGACCAAGTGAGGGTGATTCGGTCCTTCTTAGAAGGAGCAACAAAATACTCAAGGGAGCAAATATGGAGACAAAGTGAGGGACAGAAACTGAAGGAGGGGCCGTCTCAAGACCACCCCACCTGAGTATCTATCCCATGTGCAATCACCAAAGGTAGATGCTGATGTGGAAGACAGGAAGTGCATGCTGATAAGAGCCTGATATGGATATCTCCTCAGAGGCCTTCAAGAGTCAGACATATTCAGAGGCAGATGCTCACAACTAGCCATTGAACTGATCATGGGGTTCTCAATAGAGGAGTTAGAGTGAAGACTGAAGGAGCTGAAAGGGTTTGTGGCACCATGAGGAGAGCAACAATACCAACCAACCACAGCTCCCAGGGTCTAAACCACCAGCCTGGGAGCACTTAGGGGGGAATCCAGGGCTTCAGCTGAATATGTAAAAGTGGAGGGCCCTGCTGGGCATAGGTGGAAGAAGAGAACCTTGACCTCATGAAGGCTGGATGCCCCAGGGGGTGGGAATTTTGAGGGTGGGGAGGTGGGAGTGGGGGGGTGTAGATAGAGGTTACATCCACAGAGAAGAAGGAGGAGGGGCGAGGGGATTGGGGGTTCCGAGGGGGTGGTGGGGGATGGGGTAAGGGGACAACATAGGAAATGTAAATAAATCATCCAATAAAAAAAAAAAAGAATTTTAAATATCCTGGCTACCAGAGTAGCATCAGGACTAATGAAGAGTGAAGAATAAAGATATAATTTCTCTCTTGCAAATATATATAGTAAACAATAATCTGTAGTAAAATAAATCCAATCACAGAATGGGCATCACAGAATTTCTATAATTATTATTTTAAATATTTTATCTTGATTTAGAAAGAACGTTGACTAAAGCTAGTTCATAAAATAATGGGAGATATTACACATCTACTCTGTGTGTGTGTGTGTGTGTGTGTGTGTGTGTGTTTGTGTGTCTACTGTGATAGAAATCATTCTGTGTTGGGAAAAGGTATCATGATCTAGACAATGATTTAGAGGCTACATGATCCTCAGTTTATGCCTTTATAGAAGACGCTGACAAATATATATTTTCAAGGTAAGTAATCTGAAGCTCAGAGAGATTAACAACTTCTTCTTGGTTGATGATAAGAGCCAAAATTTAAGCCCAAGTCTAAGTTTATGTTCTTATTGACTCTTTTTTAAATGTATTTTGTTTTTAATTATATGTGCATGAGAATTCATATGTGTGTAGAAGCACACACATGTGATTGTTGGGCCTGTAGTGTCCAGAGGAGTCCAGTTCTTAGGAGCTGGAGTTAAAGGCAGTTATGAGCCACCTGACACAGGTGCTGACACCAAACCTGGGTCTTCTAAAGGAGAATTATACTCTCCTAACTGCTGAGCCATCCCTCTAGCCCACCTATTGACTACTGAAACTATTAATTTTATCAGCTTTAGCTATTGATGTTTTATTACTAAGAAAATTAGTTCATGAGATTGTACACATATAAACTGTTGAGTGTGACAATAGCTACCAGTTAAAAAGCATAAGTAAACAATATATAAGCCTAAGATTCAACTCCAAATCCTGCTTCTTATTTCAAAAAAGATTGACTATATTTCTGCTTCTCAATACTCACAGGAACGGCAGATGATACATGGAGAATCTACAGTCTAGTCCCAGATGGCCAGAGGGACAAAAGCTGCTTTCATGTCGTTTCTAAGCAAAAGCTGAAAGGCCAAAAATCACTGGAGAAATTTGCTCGGGTGAGATTTTTTTCAGTTCAATTTTATTCTCCCTCGAGGTTCAAACAAACTTCAGATAATCATCTTGAACTTGGTGACGAACCAAACTCTGATTCAAACTGTGGCTTCTCAGAGGGTCAGCCCTTCCATTTAGAATAAGGCACAGCTTAAAGTGGCGAGCCAAATGGGGTCAAATGTGCAATACTTGGTGAAAGCTTCAGCTGTCGTATTGAAACAATGTTGACAAGATGGCAGGCTTTAAGACAAATCCCTGTGGAGACTATTGATACCATTCTTGCCTTCCCTTCTGTCTCCTAGCCAGCTGCTGCTTTCTACAGTACTGCCAATCATGCCTAAATCTTGCTAGAAGCAGCAAGGATTGTGCTGCATGTACCCATGCTGGGTCCAGCAACAGGAGCTAGCCCTGGGCTCACATAAAGGGTGAAATTCTTGAATCCTCAGCACAAGACAAAGTGAGCTGATCTACCTAAATAATCAGAGGCAGTCACGGTTACCATGGTTTTCCTTCATCAATAGTTAGCCCTTTTGACTCAGTATCATTGAATAAAGTAAGATTTGGTCACTGTGATTTGTCCTATGCAAACAATTTGAAAATACTGAGTAATTACCGGTAGGCAACGTGGGCACATTTTTCTGGAAATCAAGAATCCAGCTTGTGAGTTTCACATTATGAGTCATCAAGAGCTGGGCTTAGAGAGGTGGCTCAGTTCATAAAACACTTGCTGGGAAAGCACAAAGACCTGAGTTCAATCCCTGGTACTGGTGTAAAAAGGTGGGTTGTGGTGGTGCACATTTTAATATCAGCACTGGATTGGTAAACTGGAAAAGTCCCGAGGCAAACATGAATTAGAACAAATCACAGGGCTCAACATTCTTTTTATTATTCAATAACATCGAGTGGAAAGGGTTGACTGCTGGGGAGGGGAGCCCATGGAGGCTGGGCCTGCCTCTGACTGCTTTGGCAGCTCACTATGTGCTGCTGAGTTGAGAAAGTAGGCTCGTTGGCAAGTTAAAATTAAGAGGACAATTAAGAGTCATTAAGATGAATCAGAGGGTAAGGATACCTGGCACCAAGCCTGAAGATAAGAATTCAATCCCTGGCACCTACATGATAAGGAAAAACAAAACAAAACTCAACTCCATCACATTGTCCTCTGACCTTCACACATGCACTATAGCATGTGTTCCCACATACACACACACACATAAATTAAAGGAATAAAATTTTTAAAATAATCTTTGTAAAGTAGCCAATGAAGAGTCCCTAGCTCAAAAAAAAAATCCAACCAAAAAACAAAATAAACAGAAAAACAAATAAATAAAATGGGTAGGCCTAAGAATCTTCCTAAGAGTCCTCTCCTCTGGCCTACACACAAACACACACACACCACAAAACACACACACACACACAGAGTGACAGTTAATTTTTAGATGTGACCTCATTTGGTGAGTACTTAGCTCAGCACAAAGCATGACTCCACTAAGCTTTGGATGTCACTTCATGGACAATTGATGTTATCTGTCAACTTTGGATCAACTGACACCCAGAACACTTGGTAAATAAGTGGCCACTGTTTAACATGTATGTGAAGGTAATTTCAAGAGAGATTAGCATTCAAACTGATGAGCTAAGTAAGTAGCTAACCTTGTCCAATGAGAGGAGCATCATCCTAAGCATTGAAGGTCCCCCAAAAAACAAAAAGATGAAGGATGGTTGAATTGCCTCTCCACCTGCCTGCTGAGCTAAGACATGGATCAACAGCACCTGGTATGCCTGCTGATATGAACTGGGGCTAAAACTACCAGCTGTTGATATCTCCTACCTTTGAACAACACCACAAGCTTTTCTGTGTCTCCAGTATACAGATCAGTGTGTATAATCAAGAGAGTCTATTCTTTATATAAATTTCACTATATGTATGTGACACATGTGTATGTTATTGATTCTGCTTCCCTGGTGAACTCCATCTAATGCAATGATCTTTCAATGTACATCAGCATAATCAATGACAGACTGAGATGTATCCATTCCATGAGGAAAATTAACTTTCGGATACATTGCTCCTATTTCAAATTACTTCTTTTTCTGTAAATGTAACATGGGAGAGTAATAATGTCATAGGCTTAAATTGATGTTGAGATTGTTTTCAATAGCTTGGCTCACATTGTGTTTGCCTTTGAAATCTGCATAGCTTCTGGTCATCAATGAATGGTTTCTGGTTTGAGTCTCAAATGTAATGATACTGAGGTGTATTATTCTTTTGGGTAAGAAACGGATTTTAAAGTTATGAATGCTATAGACAGCAGCATGGCAAGTGCTCTGAGGAGAGTTCAGGTCCACAAGGCAAAGTAGGCTTCTTTCCTACAGTTGTTGCAGAAAGAGGGAAGTTGTGTGCCTTATGGTTGATGAGTAGCATATAGCTTAGGTCTTCTAGGCTGTCCCTTGTACCCAGGTAGGGATAGAAGAGAACCTATCCTGTGGGGGAAGAAATGTGCTACTGTAATGTGAACGATGTGAGGAAAACCTAACCAAGGTGTAGCCATTAAAAGGTAGAGGATACAACATTACAAGCTGTCTTTTGATGTCCAGGAATCTGGCAAACTGAAGTCTGATTTTCTTGACATCTGATTGTTTTGTTTTGCTTTACAGCAGTTGTAAGAAGGAAGACGCTGCAGGTGGATGGTGGCCTGAACAACATTCTGTGCTCCAGTCTGGATTCTAACCATCATCCCAAGACTACTCTGGTTGTAAGACTCTGAAGATGATATTCATCTGAGTAAGATGATGAGAACCTGGTTCTACAGTTTGAACGAAAGCCCTCCCCCCAGATTCACATGTAAAGCTTGTTCCCCAAAGGAAGTATTAGAAGAGACTGTGAGGCCTTGACAGGTGAGGTTTAAAAAATGGTGTTGGGTGCATGCTTTTGTAAACCATTGTGGGAGCTCTTTTACCCCCCCCTCTCTCTCTCGATGCTTCTTTCTCTGAAGTAAACTCTAATTACAAAAATCTACCCCTATAAGAGATCTAAACAAATATGGATGCCCAGTCTTGACCTAGACCTTTAGAACTCCAAGCCAAAGTAAAATTCTCTGCTTCCTATGCTATCTATGTGAGGTACTTTATTATAGATATCTGAATTCAGCTAACACACCAGTTAAATGGCATTCATATAATACAAAGCTGAGGAACTACTATGTACAAATTTTGTTTTTTTTTAAAAAAATTATATATGATCTATTGGAGTGGCATGGTGAGTTTTTCAAAAGAAAAAAATATATTACCTACAACACTCAGTAAAGATGATGAACTATTTGTCTCTTGCAAACATTTATAAAACCAAAGTGGTAATATTTGATCACACAATTTCCCAGAAGCATGCCCATTGCATTACTGGAATTATTATTCAAGAGCCATTATTGAAAAACCCTGAGAAAAGCTTCCTAGAATAATCTCATCTTTAAGCTAGTCATTGCTGTACAACTCTTGGAATATTAAACCTAATTAAAAGATTAGCACGTAAAGGAATCCTAAGACGATTTGATTCTGTTGTTGACTACACTGTGACACTTTCTTCAGAGACGACGGGCTAGCAGAACAGATGCCTGGTCCTGCTCAGCCACCACAGTTCCTACCACAGCTTTATCTGTTATGTTTGTAGTCCTGGATTCTCTCAGAGAACAGCATTGAACAGAAAGAAAAAGAAAGAATCTGTGGCTCTTGTTCCTTATGCACAAGTAAGCTAAAACTGGGAGGGGTCACCTGCTACTCACTACTGTTTATCTAGTTCTAGGTTAGAGGTGCAGAGTCCTCCTGATCGCTGGGGCTAGAATAGACCATATGCTTTCAGAAGAGTCCAATTCTGCTTTACGCCAATCCTTTTGCCAGCATCACCCACATCCCGACTGATGGACCTCCTCACATTTTCTAGCTTACATCATGGACCCCTCTTGGAATTTTAGGCTCTCATGCCTGGATATACAAAATTGTGGGACCAGCATAGAAACACATGTGAAGAAACTGACTTCAGTGAGAAGGACACTACATAGATATGGTTGTTATTATTATCATTATTATTATCATCCAAGAATGATGACATCATCTGCATGTGTATTATTCATATTGTCTTTGACAATGGATTGCTAGAATGTACATGATGAATTCATTGGATTCTAGCCTACAGGTATCTTAACATAGTGACTATGTGAACCTCAGGAGTGTGTCTGAGCTCTGTACTTTGAGATACACTGCTTCGTGACCACCTACCTGTTCCTGAGTATACACAATTTCTCTCACAGAGTAGATTAAAACGTGTTGAAACAGCCTCTTATGTTTCCCGAAACTTTCGTATTCCCCTTGTATCTAACAAAGAGACATGTGTATGGCAAATAATCTGAAAATCGCTGGCTAGTGAAGCTAGAAATAAAACTAACACCCTTAACCTCAGGGCCCAGAGGCAAGGAGCAGAGAGCAGAGAGAGGACATCAACGGCAGATAACCACGGGAGAGCTGCAGCCTTGCATGACCTCCCTGCTGTGCTCGCTGCTAATGATCAGATCTTCCTTCTGGAACTTTCTGTTCCCTTTGTTTTATGTATCATGGCTCTTTTCTTACCTCTTTGAACTTTCCTGCTAAGTGGCATTTTGTGCTTCTGCTGCCCCCCCCCCAAAGATTTTCATGCGTTTCCTGCAATGTCTCCTGGCATTCATTTCTTTCTTCCTCTCTGCATGAAATACTCCTCTCCCAAGATTCAGCTAAAATAAAACTTCCTGTTTAAAAGAATCCAGGTTGGAATTATTTGTTTCTTTCTTACTTCTTTTTAAATATATATTTAATTTTTCATATAAAAAGTTTCCTTTGCCCTATTTTTTAGTGCAACCCAGTTTCCTCTCTCATCAACTAATTTTGCGTGTGTGCTCCCAAAGATATTTATACATAAATAAGCAGAGGTCAGCATATTTCCCTCTGCTTTAATGCAAATGATAGGGTGTGATGAAGCATGTTCTATACATTGTTGTTTTCACCTAATTATACCTTTAAGAGAGGGGTGTTTCTATACCATTTCCTGGCAGCCATGAATTTCTCTTCTGAAGTATAATAGCATGCTGCATTTAATCACTTTGTTACTAATGTAACTCAAATGTTTTCTAAATTTTACTCTTATAAGCAATCATGAAATTAATAGCATTACACAATGCCACTTTGCAAATGTATAATAGTATGCCTCCAGTATAAAGTGAAGTTCTTCTTTGAGAAGTATGACACTTTAATAAATTTTCCATTGTTCCTCATACATATAGTACTAATTTTTCAAGCCATGTTGTTACCAAACTTGAGACTATATAAAGGTTCCAAAGCCGGTACTCAGAAAAGGAGAGCAAGTCGGAAGGAAATCTGTGTTACTCAGGGACAAGCATCCTTGAGACAAATAGCCTGCTCGACAAAGACAATATTATGGAATTATATACTGGATTGAGTCAAGCTCTCACAGAGAAAAAACAGCAATTCTGAGGGCTGTGAAGGAAGCTGTATACAGAGTCTGTCATACAGACCTCTACATACCAGCACCAGAATTAGGAGTCTATTGTCCACTCTGATGCTTCCTCAGAGTCCTCAGATCTCTTGAGCAGGGCTGGGGAGTGAGAGGTCTGGTAGAAAGAAAGAAAATTAGTGGAAGGCATCTCTGGAACAAGCCAGAGACGTGGGACAGAGGATGCTCCTGGGAGGATATGGGGATGACCCTAGCTGAGTCTCTTAGAAGTGGGGTATATGGATCCTGAAGTGGCCACCTCTGGTAGCCAGGCAGGACTTTCAGTGAAGAAGACAGGGACAGCAGCCCACCCACAAAACTGTTGACCCAAATTTTTCCTGCGTACTGAATGCACAGGGGTAACGATGAAACGGTATTTGAGGGACTAGTCAATCAATGACTGGCCAACTTGAGATCCACCCTCTGAAAGAGAGCCAACCCCTGACACTATGAATGATACTTTGATATGCTTATAGAGCCTAGAATATCTGTCATTTGAGGGGCTTTATCCAGCCACAGAAGGAAACAGATGGAGAGATCCACACCCAAACATCTGGCAGAGCTTGGAAGTCTTGTGGAAGAGAAGGAGGAAGGATTGATGGAGATGGAGGGATCAAGGACACAATGAAAAGACCCACAAAGACAACTAACCTGGGACCATGGGGGCTTACAGAAACTAAACTGTCATCCAAAGAGCATGCATAGGCTGAACCTAGGCCTCCTATACATATGTAGCAGATGTGCAGCTTGGTCTTCATGTGGGTTCCCTAACAATTGGAGCAAGGTGTGTGGCTTGTCTGGCCTCAGTGGGAGAGGATACACTTAGCCCTAATGAGATATGATGTGCCAGGACAGGTTGGTACCCATTGGGAGTGGGGGACTCAGGGGACAGGAGGGAGGACAGGCTTCGATTGAGGTGTAAAGTGAATAAATAAATAAGTAAATAAATAAATAAATAAATAAATGTAAAAAAGAGAAAGATTAGTTAGCAGTTTTCTGTTTGGTTTTGTTTTTCTTGTTGATTCTACTATGGTTTGTTTTTTGTTTGTTTGTTTGTTTGTTTCTGTTACGAAGTCACTGGTACACAGCCTAGGCCTTAGATCTGTCTGTCTGTCTGTCTGTCTACACATAGGGATTAACATCTTAACGGATTTAGTGTAGCCTCTCCTCAGAGTTTAGAATGCTGGCAAAAGCCAATGGACACTCCACAAAGGGATGTACTCTGCTAAGATAAGAGGAGGGCTTATTTTTCCCACATTCATGGCCACATGATGCATCAAACAGGGATCTCTGTCAATCTAAGTAGGGAAGAAATTCATATAATTTTCCTTGAAGACTGTTAGAATTGAGGTTAAGAGTCATGTTCATATTTTAGGAACTATGCATGTCTCCTTTTAGTGAGCTGTTTTATCATCACTTTGGTTCTGTGAGATAATTAGTCTTATGCACTTAAGAATGATCTTTCCAGATGAGGAGTTAGATTTTGCTGCTATTGTTGGGAGAGGAACAGCAGGCTTCTTCGTGTGTGCTTGTGGGTTTGCGACTCCCCTTATTGCAATCATTCTCATTCTCTAGTTGTGTTGGGGAGGGGAGGGTTAGTTTTCTATGTCCTTTTTGTTTCTACACTGGAACTCTGTGTGCCAAATGATGAATAAGTAAGAGAAACAAATGTGTTGAGGTCTATTAGTTCGCGTATTTTCTTAGGGCCTTAGGAAAATCCAGGAAGTGAGAATAGACTCTAGACTCAATCTCAAAGAAAACATTTAAACTTCAGTCTGCAATAGCATTGTTCTCTGAAACAAAGGAAGGATTGAGGGAAATGTGAGCCAGGATTAGAAGACCAGGTCATTCTCACCTTAGACAAAGACAGGCTCCTTTCCACAGACCCAAGATAACCCCTTCTCTATTAATCTTCCTTTGCAGAGGTTTCAGAGAACAGTAACTTAAAAAGCAGAAAATTCCAGAGTTGAGAGATGGCTCAGTCAGCAATGGTGACTATGGTGCAAGCATGATCACCTGAGTTTGGGTCCCCTAAGCCTATGTAAAAGGCAGATGTGGTTACTCATACCTGTAACCTCAACACTGAGCATCTAGACACAGGAGGATCCTCAGGGTTTGCTTGTCATCAACCATGAACCTTTGACTTCCACTTGCACACACATGAACATGCACCTGCATGCACAGGAACGTATACAGCCACAAAAACACATACAATGGTCCTCTTAAAATAAGATAACTTTCCAGATATACTCTATTTGTCGTTTCTCAAAATAATCAATATGCTATAGAGGTATATTTCAGAATGGCATATTCTATTCTTCTTTGGGTTATAATGTATCATGAGCTCTATCATGATCTATGAACTATTATTTTATTACAGAATTAATCACAGTATGTCATAGTTGCTAGTGGATTTGTTCTTCTGCTTTGAAGAAGTCAAGAAATAGTATCATCTCAGCTCTTTACGCCTTTTGCACATTAATATGATGTCAGGTGTTAAAAATGACAACACCCAATTATCTCTGGATGAATTAACATTGGTTTCTTGGTTTCGTTGTCTTACACTGGTACTATGTTGAAATTCTTCTGGGAGATTTAGGATCAGGGTCCTGGCCACCGATCCTCAATAGACCAATAAAAGAGACGAGTAACAGTTAAAATCAGGAAGATGATTGATTCAGTGAGATGATTGGTACTCATAAGGATGAGAGAAACAACCAGAGTCTAGTGACTCCCGGCTTTATCTTGAGCACTAGAATTAGGTTGAGGTTTAAGCAGAGCGTCAAGCTGCTCTGTCCATCACATGGTCTCAGTTCCACTCCCTCCTTGCAATGTGGTCTGACAAGTTGTTATACTTGTGTGAAATAGCTTTCTGGAAGACAATTTTCCCCTCTAGCTGGCACCAGGGTCCCAATTTCTTAGACTCCATTATTTAAGCTTCTGGTAGTCAAGGGAAGGAAAAGAGGTACCTCTCATTTAGAATATCTTCATTACTGCTGGCACAGCTACAGAATAAGTCCATTGGTGCCAGCACATCTCAGAGAAATTATAGTTCTGTCTTGTTAAGCTCTCATGCTTCTTTCTCCTGGGGCTCAGAAAAACAACATCCTCAAACAGTAGTGTTTAGGTGTGCTTTTCATGTGGTGCTAACGAAGGGCAAACTCCTGAGTTCAGGCACTGACTTCTTGTCTCTCATGTCTCTTTCTTCCCCAAACCACGACATGAATGTTTAAACTTAGTCCTTTGTCTGACTAAATACTAGGAGCCTTCTCTCCTTAAGCTCCTATAACCACCACCAGGTCCAGAAACTCTAAACTCTTCCTTCCTCTACAGATTTGGACTCTGTATATTTTCTAAGCACTGGCTTTTCTTCCAGTCTTACAGTTTCTCCGTCTCCTATGCATAGACCCATGATATATTTATATGCCTTTCCCCAGTTAGTTTGTGTAGTGTCTGGTTTATCCAGAGAGTAGAGGGGGGAATTTAACTTCATTACAGCTCCATTTCACCCATATTGAAGATATTCAAATGGCAAATAGAGTAGAAGAACAGAATATGATTGGGCGACCATGGCCCACCCTCTTTGGCTTAAGTTAGTCTGAATATGAAGCAAAAGCTTGATCTCTAACCCTGAAGCTTTACTTCTATCTCTGAGTATCCCCCATAAATGCATAAGGAATAAATAGTAATGAACTTCTGTTCATCCTGCACTTATTAATCTTTCTTATGTTACACGACATCCTGGCTGAGAATTTTGAAAGGACAGAGAACAAAATTGTTTTCATCCTGTAAATAACAGATTTTTTTGACAGACTGATTTTTATCTGTAGCATAACTCTTTAAACTACTGCAAGAAAAGGGATATGGGGAATCTACTTGTAGGCCTAACAGGGGGAGTATATAAGTACGGGGGTAGATAGGTATTTGTGGGATATATAAGTGGGGAAATATAGCTGTGTGGGGTGAGTTAGTATGGGAGAGGTGTGTGTGAATATATATATATAATGTGTGTTTATGTATGTATGTATTTGTGTGTATCTTTATGTGTATGTAATGGAGGTGGAAGAGGTATTCACATAAACTATTTAAAGGTTGCTTTTCCTTTTAGTCTATAAAAGAATTAAGTACAAAGTAAAGCCTTCTGAAAGATATTCAAGAGCTGGTGCCAACATACGTACATGAAAGCTATTTATATAGAATACCATAGAAGAAAGTCAGAGACCTACAGTCAGTATGCCTTTTGTGCACGCTTTATTTCCTTTTGTGTATACTTTACAAAACATTTGTAGGATAGCTTTTAAAACAACAAAAAAAGTAAATACTGAGTATCCTAGAACATTAGCCAATTATGCTATTACTTCTCAACCGTTTCTGCTTTAGAATGAGAACAAAACAATTTCTTGGCTTTCTGAGATACACGGAGGATTATGGACTCCCAGTTTACTTGTCTGTCCATGATTTGCAGTTGTCTCTTTGCCTCAGGTCTTGCGAAGAAGCCAAGATGGCTTCTTTGCTTTGGTATGTAGGCAGAGGTCTTAAGGCCTCTGCCTACACACAATTGTGCAAAAGCAATGTGCCATGACTTACCTCCTTTTCCAGTTGCCGATGATTGCACAAAATGTAAACATTTTTCCTACAGTGTTCAATAGCAACCAAATGTGCCAGGGCAAGGACCACTTTTCAAGACAATAAAATAAAACATATGGGAAGAAACTAAGAACGCTTGTCAAAATTATTCCAGTGTGAAATTAGTTACATTCCATGAGAAAATATAATCATGCCAGGGGTTGCTTTCTTCAGTGACTCTCACATAAACTGCAGCTGGGAAAAATTCCTAGTGTTCAGCTTCATAAGTCGTCAGTGCCATTGGCTACCTAGACTCATTCATATTTGATTGTTTACAGTCCACTGCCGTTTCTATACAGCCCTGGTGGATATTTCTTTGGTTCATTGAATAAAACATTCACATCAGTCTGTGATTGTGTTGCTGGTGTCCCTGCTATAATTAACACAGCAACAGATTAAAAAAAATACTTCTTCAAGCAACCAGTATCGAGTTCACTTCCAAACAGAATACACATAAAAAAAGATTATCCACCAGAGAGCTGCCAAATGTACTGTAAACTGGAAGCGTTTCAGAGTCCCTTGAACACTTGGCTAGAATCTCGCTAACCCACCTCGCTGCTGTCGGCAGAGTGTGATACTCAGAGATTTGTTTTAGCTTCTATCTAGTTTCTTTCAGTTCAAAAGGGTTTGGGCAGGGTCCCAATTTTAATGGTGTTACCTACTTTCTTTGTTAAAAGTAATGCATCTCCCTCTGAAAGCTGTTTGAGCTCTTTATAAACATGGCACTCTGAAGAGAACTGAGAGAATTCATTCTCTGTTTTCTTCAAGAAGTTCTCACATACCTGAGCTGTTAGGGTTAGGCTTGGAGTTAAGGTTAGGGTTAGCACCATGGGAAGATAAAACAATGGCACCCCACCCTCCAATATTTTTCCTATTACAGTGAAACACATGTATAGACATATGTGTGTATGCATTGAAGTAGGAGAGAAGAGAGGGAAAAAGGGAGAGAGAGAGAGAGAGAGAGAGAGAGAGAGAGAGAGAGAGAGAGA
>NW_021604597.1:912168-915442 GCF_004785775.1 Grammomys surdaster
GAGAGAGAGAGAGAGAGAGAGAGAGAGAGAGAGAGAGAGAGAGAGACTTATCTGACTCAATACAAGGAGCCTTCTCTCCTTATCCTCCTATAACCAGGAGAGTAAGAGGGAGGGGGAGAAGGATGGGGAAAGGAAGAAAGAGGGAGAGAGAGAGATGAGTACAGACAGTAAACCCTGCTGAAAAACCTCTATCAAAATTCCATCTCTTATCAAATCAAATGCAATTTTCCCATTCTGTCAAATACCTCCATAGGATGAAGCTAGAATACCTTTCAAGTCTATGTTTTACCAATTTCTCATATGTCTTTCATATTTCTAGTAAACAATATTTCTCACAGTTCCTGACTCCCCTGGTGCTTTCCAATCCTGTACCCCCAGTCTCTCTGGTTTGGCAGAGAATTGGACTGCACCCAGCTTGTGTGGATTTTGGAATGTTAGATGGCTGGCCCCGACAGGCATCAGGGGAGTAGAAACAAAGTAGTATCACTATAATCTAACCATATCCATATCAATGGGTCGAGATGTGGAACTGATGGAAAGATCTGCACGTCTTTCAAGTCACTAATGAGCAAAACAATGTCAAGAATCTTAAGTGAGCAGCACACTTCAACCAGTATTTAGAGAATCCCACAAGCAGCAATGGAGACAGACAGGACAGAGGCGGGGATTAGTTAGCAGGGTCTGAGGGTGTGCAGAAGGGAGAAGTGAATTAGCTTCTTATAGCAACTTCTCTGGTAGACAAGAATAAAATCAAAGACAGGAAGAGACCAGAGACAAACATACGCTTATACTCACAAAATGTTTTCTGCAAGGAGTACTTCTTCCTGGTCCAATTCTAGCAGTTTCTCCAGGCCCCTCAGGTATCAGTTCTTCCTTGAAATCTTTATCTATCCATTCAGAAGAGCCCATGCTTTCCTCTTATACATGTCACTAGCAATACTGGTTAGGTGTCTTGACATCTTTCCTTAATACACAGTGAGTTACAGTCACTTGTCCCAGGCCTTTGTATCTTTTTTTTTTACTATAAATCATGAATACGCTATCCTAATATGACTGCAACAATTACATATTGTGGCATATAACTGCCAGTCAACAAATATTGCCACTATGATTGAAACATCTGGAGAGAGCAACTATTTCCATACTCTGTTGATGGGGGGGGAAAGGTGCCAAAGTCCAAATACATCCCTTGGATGCTCTCCCAGGTAGTGTGACAATACTGTTAGACATTCTCCAATATGTTCCACAGAGATAACTCAATTTGTTCAGCTTATATTGAATATTTACTTGAAATTCCCCCACTGACCTAGCTGGTCAACATGATAATTTATAATGATAAAATTATTCACCATCATCTCAAGCCACATAAGGATTGTTAGATCCACAACAACACAATAAAAACAAGAAAAAAAAATCACTTCCATTTTCTCTTTAGGTGTTCTTGCCACAACCAAGAGATCATGTTATCACACCCAAAACTATTGACACCAAGGTCAATTGGTTTTTCAATTCGATTAAAATATAGCTTATTTCCATAGTTGATTTAACAATCTTTTCTCGGTATCTTAACTATGAATTAAATATACCATTTTGGAAGTATATAGTGGAATATGTGAGCAATCTAATTTCATGGTAGGATACACAGGAAAATTCTTCAGTGCTAGAGGTAAAATGTTTCTTGAATGTTCTCTGTTAACTACTAAGAAAACTAAGGTCAACTTGTCAGCCAAATTTATTGAATGTTGTGAAATGTATTTTATGATTTGATATTAAGTGACTATTTCTTCCCAGTTAGTTTCCATTTCTCCAATTTCTTAAAGATTGTTATCCTACAAGCATAAACACTTAAATGATAAGCATCTAATGAATAAAATTATAAAATAATAAAATAATAATAAATAATAAACACAAAACTCAAGTGATCTACTTTTAGTTCTACTTCCATACTCTAAAGTCAAATATTTTGAATAGAAATAAAATGCTATCCACAGAAGAAAAAAAATGATTGCTTTTGTTTCTTGAAAGTAGAGTGATTTCAAAGCTAACTGAGGATTCAAGAAAAATTTATATTAATAGATCCCTCGTTTTATTCTTTAGCATAAAGGCAAGTCGCTTACTTTCTTTTTTACCTCTCATTTTCTTCCCTAAAAGGCATGGTAAATAAAACTCTCAGCCGTCATAAACTACAAAGGTGAGGAAGCCTGTTTTTCAAATGCCTCTTAATATTTACAGAGCAATAAGAGTATAAAAATGCAGAGTGCTCCTATTCATTAAGGAGGCTACTCTCCAAGGCCAGGGAAACGCATCAAGAAAATAAACCACAAACATGATTCATCGTGGACCATTCAGTGTTCAGCAGACTCACCTTGAAAACCCATTTAAAATGCATAGCTCTTCAATTAAAATACATTGGAAACTCAGAGTTTGAAGCTCCAAATTATTGCAAAATTTCAACCTGTTTTCTTTTTGCCAGGGATTATGAGATACACATACATCATTTCTTTTTTATATTTGCATGTCTTCATTTCTAATAAAAGTGTATCAAAATTAGCATTTTAACTGAAAATGAGTATTATAGGACTTATACTAAATATGAAATTTCAGGAACATGAAGTGCTTTCTCTTTTTAATATGCGGGATCTTTCCATGAAGCTGTTTATGTGGTGAAGTTAGCTAATGTTCCTACTGATTCATTTGAAGCCATTTGCTGTGTGAACAGAGGACACTGAAATGATTCTTGAAATGTCATAATGTGAAAGGCTCACCTCAAAAGTCTCCACCATCTCTCTCCTCTACTGCCTTGCTGCAAAGGGAAGAGGTTGACATTCCACTAACATAGAACACACAGGACACAGTTATCCACATAAGGGGTCATATCCCTTCATGCTAGGATGTGAAGACTCTCAGAATAGGAGATTCTTTAAGCAACCTGGTACTCAGGATGCTGCATTTGTCAATAAACTTGAATAGAGATTTCAAAGTCCTGCTCTCCATCTTCTACTGGTGAATATCATCAGCCCAGCTCTCACAAGAACAACTGAACACCTGTAGACTCTGACTTCTGTTGAGTAGGCTTTCACTTCAGCACAAGAAGTTGTTTCCTGTCTTGGATTTTTATTAAATCCTTTGGTATTTTTCTGTTCAGTTAGACTTCTGGACAAAGAAAGAGAAGCAGAGACATCAGTGAGGAGAGACATAGGTGTTGAAAACAAATTTCAGGGGTCAACTTTCTCTCTCTCTCTCTCTCTCTCTCTCTCTCTCTCTCTCTCTCTCT
>NW_021604597.1:915452-986238 GCF_004785775.1 Grammomys surdaster
TCTCTCTCTCTCTCTCTCTCTCTCTCTCTCTCTCTCTCTCTCTCTGTGTGTGTGTGTGTGTGTGTGTGTGTGTGTGTGTGTGTGCATGCGTGCGTGTGTGTGTATTTATTTTTATGTGTATGAGTGGTTTGTATTCGTGTATTCATGCATGCGCATCACATATGTGCCTGGCACCCACAGAGGTAAAAAGAACATCTATCATCTGGAACTGGAGTTTCAGATGGTTGTGAGCCACCATGTGGGTACTGGTAACTGAATCTGGATGTTTTGCAAAGGCATAGGTTCTCTGAACCACTGAGCTATCACTCTAACCTTCTGGTTCTTTGTTCTTAATTAAAGTTGATAACATCACCTGTACTCACAGTAAGGGCAGAGAAGACATTTCTAAATATCAAGGTTAGAGCTTATTACATGGAAGAATTAATTCTGATTAGTCATTAAAATAAGTATTCAAGAAATGAATTCATCCATCCCATGGGTCTGTTTCTAACAGCAAATGTATTCTTCAAACTGTTGGTATCCCAAGAGCTTGCTGAGTTGTGTTCTCATGTCACCTCTGTGATGCTGCTGGTTTGAGTACTAGGTTTGAAAACTCAAGATATCACACAGTGTGTGGAACATGCCAATGTCTTCACATTCTTCCCTATTTTCTGGGTTTAATTTTTTATTTATGTTCTCTTTGATTGCTAAATATGAAGTGTACCACATGACAATATTTGGTCAAAACAGACCATAAATACTATGGTATCTGCATAGTATTTCAATTGAAGCAGAATCTCTATTATTTAATGTAACTGGAGACATGGCAACAGGTACCACAATACATTCCTTGGATCTGTAGTGATGTAGAAGTAAACTAACTCCCTGCACCAGAGACAGCATAGAAACACAGTAGTACAATTATATACAATGTTGTCCAATAAAAATAACAAATAATTGTGATTGTGGGTTATATATGTTCAGTACTATATTGTATATCATCATTTCAGAGTGTACTATTTCTTCACAAACAAAAAGTGAACTGTAAGACAACCTTATCTCCTATAGTTTCATGAGCTCAATGGCCATGTCATGTTAGAAAACAGCAAATAAAGCTATGTATGCCTCTAATAACCTTCTCTCAGCCTTCTAAAAATGTTTACAAAGCTATTAATAGTGCATGTAGCAGTGTTGACATATTTTATCACAAAAAATATTAAAAGAATTTAATGTACGTTTTGGAGGATCTTGGGGTTTTTCTCAAATCTGCAGCATAAGCCACATGACAGGTAGTAGGCTGTAAGTGGAGAAGATATGAATGTATTTGAGGAAGTGTGTGGGAAAAGGGCCACCAAGCAAGAGTCTGTTTCTTCTGATTGTGAAATAGGTATTCCTGGAAAGAAGTCATAATTTATCATTGCACCGTACTCACATGTGGGGATTTATCCAGAGAGGTTCAATAGGTGCCTAAGAAATACCTACACTCCCATGGTTTTCATTCACAAAAGCTAATGTAAGGAAGTGACCTGTATGGCCACAGATAGATGGGCAGACACAGAAATGTGCTTTGTGTACTTAGAGGAACTCTATTTACTCTATTTGGTCTTAACGGAAAAAGAAATTGAATCATAAGAGATGCCATAGATAGACCTAGAGAATTTAGTTCAAAAGGAAATAAGTAAAACAAGTAAGAAAATATCAGATGATCTCACTTAAGTGGAAATCTATAATGTAGATCTCAAGAGGATAAAGTAGAAGGTTACCAGAGGCTGGCACTGGAGTGAGATGGAGAAAGAGGAAATTTAACCAAAAAGCATAAAATCTAAGCTATCCTACAAGGATAATTGTTAGTGGCCTATGGTTCTGCATGATTACTACAAAATTACTACACTATACTATACATTTCAAAGTACTAAGAGAGTAGAATTTTAGCATTCACCAATAATAAATAAATACATGATGGGTTGTTTGGGTGCTAAGCATTTTATTTGGTCTTTATGTTATTTTTCTTTATAAAGTATACACATAAATCAAAGCATTTTATTACCATCCATAAACATGCATAAATGTTATTTATTGATTTTCAAAACCAATTTTTTAAACTGTAATTATGTGAACTAATGTGTAAATTTATATGTGAATTAAGATGTGGGATACAGGGAATCATTACTGTTCCTCACCAAGAGCTGGCACAATAACATGGAGAGTTCGTATTTCCACCCTGTTCTCTTTCACTGACTCACAAGCTTTATTTCATGACCGGAGACCTGATCATTATCATCTCAAGTCTTTTTATTTCTTTACAGTGAATGGCAGAGCCTCTTGGAACATTCTTTCTTGTGGGTCATATTTCCTTATCATTTTGTCATACTTTAGTCTTACCTAGAGCCATTTGAAAGTTCAATGAAATGGGTGCTCCCAAGAGGGCAGAAGAATCAGACATGGTCCATCCAAGTTGGCTTCTCTTATTCTCTATGACTGTTGGTTGAAATGAAAATTCACAAAAATAGTAGCCTGCTTCTTTAGCTCTAGGGACGTAGTGTCCTTTCTCTCCCTTGTGCTTGTTCTGTCTACAAAGTAGCCCAATCCTTGGAACCTGCCTACACCAAAGTTATAACCATGTAGTTGTCTATCTTCTGCCCATAAACCAGTGGTTCTCAACCTTCCTAATGCTGACACCCTTTAATATAGTTTCTCATATTGTGATGACTTCCCCTCAACCATAAAATTATTTCATTACTACTTCATAGCTGTAATTTTACTATTGCTATGGATCATAGTGTAAATATCTGATATGCAGGATATCTGTCAACCCACAGGTTGAGAACCACTGCCCCAGAGAGACCTGAGGAGTCAGAGTTACTTGATAGATATAAGAATGTGTACAAGCCAAGGCGCCCTGCAGAATGACATCACCTCTGTTGGGGAGATCTTTAACAATCAGGATCAGGAGAAATCAAGCAGAGCTTCAATGTGGCCATCTGGGAAAGACAAGTCTGTAGGTAGCACGTATCCATCATCCTCTCCCTCTCAGCTAGCTCTCTCATCAACAACAGCACCCTACAAATCAATGCTGTATGTAAGACATTGCTTATATTTGCAGTTGGCCAAACACCCCTTTGTTCCAACCTAAGAAACAGGATGGTAGACAGACCACTAACCTCCTAAACTGTGGACTCTACAATCTTCCGTAGGGCTGAAAGTCTGGCAGTAACTCACTGCTGCTATTGTCATCCAGGAATTCAGGGAACAAACATCCTACCACTCAGAAAGAAAGCCAATTTTCCTGTGATTTCAAATGTATGAAAAAAAACAAAATCTTTCTTGCAGCATTGGCAGTAAACTGTACAAACAATAAATTGTTCTGAAGATTGATTATGCTCCCAAGTGTTCCCAGGACCATTAATCAACGACATCAGCAACTTACTACATTACCTGTCATAAGCAAGTAAGAGCAAAAACAGAAAAAAAGAATCAACAAACACAGCTAAATTTGCTTGTAATTTGTTCAGGCAGTGTTAAGAGTTCCCTGAAAATGGAAAGCAAAGCAGGTCCTAGATACAGAAAATCAGGCATTTCCATTTTTATTAAGGTACCAGCAGATTTTGATTTTAATTTTTAGATTTTGTGATAGACTTTAGCTCATAATACGATCCAATTTTAAAAGATGTAAGTTTTATTATATAAAATCATCGCCTGTGGCTGCAATCCTTCTCTACCAGTGTGACTCATCTGTGAAAAAAATACTTTATTTCTCTATTTTTCTACACCTTCTTTCTGGTCACAGGGAAATTTAAGCAGAGTGTTTCTAGTCTCGTTAGCAAGCATTGCAATCATTATAAAAGTTGGTGTGAAGATAGTAGAATACAGCATGAGAAAACAAACTGTTTCGGTGAAGTCAAATAAAACTGTAGTCTCTCTAATGCCAGCGGTGGTCAGTGCCCTCTGCTGCCTGCCTGCACAGTGTCCTGGACTTTCTAGGTAAAGTTCAATAATAATGAGTAGTCTTTCATCGTAAGGGTGAAGTACGTTGTACTTTGTCATGTCTGTCTCATAGCATGGTCTCTAGGGAAGCAAGAGGCTATCCAGCTTTTAGGGATGAAGCCATGAAAATGAGACTTACTAAAATAAATGTCAATAAGGCCATTTGTAAGATCAAAATGCTTTAAAGTGTGAAGCCTGTCCAATGGTTTAAGTTGAAGATGCCTCTCCAGAAGAAATAAAGCTCAGGAAAGGAAACATTGGCTAATTCCTTTTGTTAGTAGACTTAGCCAGTTGCTTTTTTTCTTTCTAATAAAGAGATGATCGTGAGAAATACAAGTCTTTAAATTAACTTTTAGTAGTTACTTAGCAACAATTAAAATAAAATCATGGTGAAATGGGATATGTCATTTGACTCCCTCACTAAGATCCTATTTTTTCTTTATCATATTCATCCTGTTTTCTCAAGATAATAAAAAATTTGTGACATGCATGCATGCATGCAGATTCTTCTCTCTGGTTGTATACATGCATAGATTCCTCCCTATGTATAACTTCCTTGCATGACTTTTTCCATAATTAATTCTCTGATCTCAAAACCTCTTTCCAGACCTTGACTTTCACAGTAGCCTCATATTTATCATAGTCTAATTTCATTCAGAAGTTCTCTTTTATTCCTGCAGAATTATAGTGACTCTTCTGCTAAACCCTGCCAAATACAATGGCTGTAAGTAGCGGGTTGACCCTCAATTACTTTCAATCTGTGGAGCTTCACTTTGGTCTGAACTCCCATGACAAATGCAGCATGGCTGCCAATCATGTATCTGTTCTTCACCAGGATCTAGGAAGAAGGCCAGTCTCAAAGCCTGCCTTCTGAGGGGTAAGATACATAAGAGATCTTTATCCAGTCAATAAGAAAATAGAATTTCAGGAGAAAGAGAAATGTTTGTGGGTGGTTCTCTTTCTAAGGTAACTTTTAAAACTGTTGCCAAAGAGGGCAACAAGGAGAATGGTTGGCAAATAAAGTTTCAGGAATTGCCCAGGGTTCACTAGGGATTTTCAACTCAATCTTTGTCTCCTGGGAAAAATTATCTTAAAACACAGAAAGTGTTAGAAAACTGCACAGAAGAAATGAGAGAAAGATCTTGCTTACGTATAAGTATACCTATGAAATAGTTGAGGATAAAGTATTTTGATGATCTAAAAGTTAAATAATACTGGAAGTGTGCTCACTACTGGATCCAGGGAAGATGTGACCAGGAATTCCTTTGAAAGGCATGCTGAGACCACTTTGTCTAGTTTCCCCAGTCTGCTCCAAAATGGTACTGCCCCTTCAAATGCTCACATGCAAACACTTACATCCAAACAATTGTCAACCCTCATCTGAACTCCTTTTCATTCTCCCTTACCTTTGTAAATCACATTTATCTCATAATGTTAAAACTCAAGCCAGATGAAATCTCTTGACAAAAGAATCGAACAAGTCCAAATTGATCTCTTAAGTGGATCAATAGAAACTTAACTGAAATGGATTGGGGATTTTATCAAACTTGATGTAGTAGAACACTAATAAAATCACTTCCAATTCACACATATGGAATTAAATTCTCAGCAGAAATTGATCTGATTACCAAGGATGAATGGTCACCTTTAATAATGGATTAAGGTGGTAAAGAATTCTTTCTCTGCACACAAATGCTATCTCCTTTTAAACTCATGAAGATAGCTTTCACTTTCTACTTTCAAAAAACTGTATTCATATCTTACACAGTCAGGTTCCAATTTAGAATTGTCTCAGTTTTTAAAATTCAACTCAACTTCGAAATATTTTCAAGAGAATTTTGTAGCACCCAAAGAAGTTATGAGACTCATATTCTTGTAGGGAACCATGCCATCACCGAAAGCTATGTGTAAAATAATATAAATAATAAAAAAAAATAGTCTAGCAGAAGACTGCCTGCTTGAAGTGCTTATGGTGCCTATTTTTGTTTATTAATTTGAAAATTCATGGTTGTATCTTTTAATATGTTATATAATTTATTAGTATTCCCCAAAGATTTTATGCATGAAAATTCTTCATCGTTTTAACACACTATACTGAGGCAAAGATTTAACATAATGATGCCTGCAGGACTGTCTTTCTTCAAGACAAAAAGCCCTCTATGTGCCTTTTCTTCACTTGAAATATTAAAAGGTTCTGTCTCTTCAAAATTCAATAACTATATCAAGTGTTGGCTGTAAGATGTGCAAGCATGCTTCACTTGGACAAGAACAAGGGTGTTACTATGAAGTGCTCAGACCCTGGGATGTCTTGTTGACCCTGGGCTAGTGAATGCATTTCAGTGAAAGTCATTGAGGGTCTCCACACATCCCACCAGGGATCATTCTCTTTGGACTGACATTGCTCTTTGAACCTTTGTTTCTCTCTCTCATAGTCTTAGGGAAATAGACCCCATAGTTGAGGATTTCTCTCTCCAATAAATAAGCAGTCAAGATTGAGACTTCTGTTTGCCCCCAAAACAAGGCCCTCGAAATCAAGAGGTAGTATGCACAAAGCATGCACAAGTTTGCATCACAGAATGTCCTAGAGCTGAAAGGAGATTTGGACACATGCCTCCATCCCTAATGCAGAAGCAATCTCCAATTGATAACCACTTGCAAATGCAAAGTTCTTTTTTCTCCAAGGAAATCTCATGGAAAAACAAACTACTCTTAAGGGTGGGCTGCATGTCCAGCAGTAAATCACCAAGAGAAACCAAACTCAAGACTGTCTTCTCTTGTTAAGTTTCAAACCAAGGAAAAGCAGCTGACCTCTATCAAAGCAGACTAGGCCTCCAGGCTCTCCCAGCATCCCTCAGTCCCTACCGGTTACAGGGTATGGCTGGCATAACCTGCCCTCTACCCTGAACTCTTTAGACCACGGGCTGGGCTGTCTTTGTCCCCTAGGTGCTTCCCTATATAATCCAAACATTTTGGCTACCACCTTTGTGTCTCCTTTTGCTCCTTTTTGTACCTTTGGCCTGCTGGTTCCCCTTTCTGCCTTCCTCTCCCTCTCTCCCCTCATCCTTCAGAGTCATGACCAATCTGGGCTCTCCCAGATGTGTCTCCCTCTGGCCAATGCTCTCCTACATATCTGCAACAAACTTTCTCCTCCATCATACCTAAAAGCAATCATATCCTTTCCATTCCTTTTTATTTCCATTTTCACTCACCTTGTTTCATAATAATGTCTTGCCAGGATTTCTTGATATATATATATATGTACATATAAGTCCATATATATTATGGCTTCTAGATTAGTGTTTTTATGGGATTTCGAGTGTGTGAACACATGGGTCTTTGTATCTATATCTGTTTCTTGTGCCTTTTCTTGGGTTCCTTTTCTACTGTTGTTAGTTTTATCCTATTATGATGTTATTTTGTCATATCTTATTATATTTTTATTATTATCCTTTAGAAGCCTGTTTGTTTTGTAGTGAGGGAGAGAAAAAGGGGTAAATTCAAATAGGAGGAATAGTGGAGAGGAACTGTAGAGAATAGAAGGAGGGTATATTGTAATAAGAATAGATTTTATAAGAAAAAAATATTTTTTCAATAAAAGGAAACAAAACAAAACTAAAGTCTCATGTTATACAATCTGCTTATTGTCAGTTGTGCTTTGAATTAGGAATATTTAAATATTGTACCCCAGCCAAGTGAGTGCAGGTTAGACCATGCAGATACTTCTGTTCTCCAAGATTCAGTGTTTCTGTGGGTAGTCCTGGCTGTTCTGGAACTCACTCTGTAGATCAGGCTGGCCTTGTACCTCAAAGATTCATCTGTCTTTGCTTCATGAGTGGCTGCACTAAAAGCGTACACTACTACTACCCAGCTTTCCCTCCCCGAGGTTTTCAGTCTAAGCATCTGTACTGTATCCAAGTGGCCCCTTTTCTCTCAGCTTAGGGTAACTAAGAATTGGAAAATTTTCACTGTAGTGTGGTCTTTAGAAATGTCTACAGTATTTCCCCTTGAATTAGTTTCTCTGATCTTCCTTACCCAGAACTGCACAATAGAGTTGATTTGTCTAGCATAGATTCTGAAAGATTGTAGCTCTCATTGACATGGAAGTAGGCATTCATTATAATAAGTCAATATGATTTGAGGGTCATGCCTGCCCTGCAGAAGAACCTGTTCTGACAAACCTGCACTCAGTGCCAAAGCTTTCAGCAGCTCATGGTCAGTGAAACAGATGATTCAACACGAAATGCCTACTGGAGCTGTGAGGACCACACCATTAAAGAGCGTTTAGAGAGGTGTGTCTCTATGGAGATTGAAAAGAGAGTGTCAAGAGGCCATAATGCACTAACTCAGGGTGTTTTTTCTTCTCTGATTTGTGTTTTCAACATTTTGTAAGTTATTATTTTAATTATTTTGTTGATTTATTATAACTTGTTATTTATTGCTACATCATTGGCAATTAATTTATCTTATGTTTATCCCTGTTAATGAAACTGAAAAAAAATTATCTTCACTATAAATTAGATTTTCAATGCATAATGTTAAAAACTTAGTTGATTATAAATTTTACTGTTTTAAAATATCTTTTTGTACCATTAAGCATTAGCTTAAAGCTTGATTATCTTCTGTTGGCATCCTTCTACATGTGGTAGACTGCACAGAGCATGGAGTTATTATACTAGCCAACTGCAAGTGTCTCATGAATATATTTTCTCTGACTCTTAAAAAGATAACTGATAGAAGAAGAATTTCTGAATGGCAGTTGTGTGAATGTTTACATTCTGTCTGTAAGAAATCTAGATCTAGCATCTTATTCCATGTTTGACATAGATGGCCAAACTGTCTTCCACATTCATTATAAAACAATGGAAGAAAAAGTTAAGAGCCAATATATTAACATACTTAGATTCATTTTTCTCCTTCATATCCAAGAAATAAAATATTGCATGCGGTATGATTTTATAAGCGAAGAATATGGCTGACTTCCTTAATCACTGCTCTATTTTTATGAGGGGACAACATGACCATGGCAACTTTTAAAAGAGAAAATATTTCATTTAGAGCTTGATTACAGTTTCAGAGGCTTGGCTGAATACCATCAAGGCACGAATTATGGTGGAGGGCATGGCAAGCGCTGGAGGAGTGGTTGAATATTACATCCAGATCCACAGGCAAAAGAAAACTGGGCCTGGCATGAATTTTTGAAACCTCAAAGGTCACCCCACAGTGGCACACTACTTCCAACAAGGCCATAGCTACTCCAACAAGGCGTCACCACCTAATCTTTGTACTCTCATAAAACAGTTCCACTCTGGGGACTAAATATTCAAATATATGAGCTTGTGGGGACCATTCTCACTGGAAGCCCCACACTGATCTAATTGTGAAAAATAACAGGAATAAAAGAAAGACAAACAAAGCACACACAATTCATCTATAAATGATAAATGTTCATGCATATCATCTAGATAATTATTAAAATGGGCAAAGGGAGAACTATTAACATCCCTCAAATAGTCTTCTCTGCAATATACCTAGACTCCAGATTTGTAAATGTTGTACAATCATAAAGTTGGGGACTAGTTGAGAAGATAGACAAGTTTTGGTCTTGAGCAATGAAACATACGTTAATACGATTCTCTAGAGAGAGAGAACAAGTGGATAGACTTGAATTGAAAGAGGAGGGTCTAAAAATAGAGATGGTGGGGAAAAATCAGACATGAGAGTTGATATGTATGTAGTTGTTTATGTGTCTGTAAGTGCAGGGGTAATGTCCTACACTTATCAAGTCAGTTGGCACAGTGCTAATACCATTTATTAACTTGTTCCATTCTGTGATTTAAACTTCCAAGAGAACAGAAAAGCAGAGGAGAAACGGAAAATGTTTTACCAAGACAGTAAAGTAGTGAAAATAAATGCGTACACAATAACATGCTTTAACTCATTTGGAGTAAGTGCTGGCCATTAAATATAGTCAAAATAGATACTGTGCTGTGAATTATAGGGTCGTAAACATTCCTTTAACTGGTATTTGACTTGTTAGAGTGTAATGGTGGGTGGAGACAAGTATCACAATAAATAATAGAAGACAAATGCTAGGCCTGTCAGTAAGGATTTCTTATGTGTTATTTTCACTTAAACATTGAAGGAAATGACAAAGCAAAAAACAACTTAATGAAGTCTTTATACCGCTCAGCAAAACTGAATCTAAACCATTTTCCAAACAACACACCCTGGCGTTTAAGTCAAATCTCAGCCCTGATTTCCTGGGATTAAAACTTAGTAAAATGTCCTGGAATTGTATTTGTTAGGTTTATTAATGGGTCAAATCTTCACGCCAGGAGCTTTTTGCATTTTTCTCAATGCTGTGGTTGTCTGCTCTCTAACATTGATTGGGTTTGCTCTGTAGTGAAGATATGCAGGGGATTAATGTTGACTTAGTCACGCCGGAGGTTTGAGTACAGCAATAAATCTAAAGCAAAGAAATACTGTGAACTCCCGAAGGTTAAGAGGCCTTAAGTCAAGCTAACCCACCTTTTAGCTTCTAAAGATGAAGCTATTTGAATTGGAATTGATCCAAATTTATGCTGTCATTGTAAAATCAAAACATGTCAAAGATAGTTTTGAATTAATTTCTAAAGAGCAATTGTTGTCTGTGAATGAACATGCTTCAAGAAATTCGGTTGTAATGGATTAGTACATTGTTCCATTTCACTACAATTCTGCTTCATGTCACACACCCTATCATACACTAATAACACAAAAATTTCAGTGCATCTTTCCTGTACAACTTAGGGACATACTTTCATGGCTTGAGTTGCAAATCCTATAATAATTATTCAACCCCACCACTGCTGCAATTCCAAAGTCTTGCTATCTCTTGGTGCCATCAATACTTACAGATTCATTTAAAAAAGAAACTGTTTCTTTAACAGGAAATGAACACAGACACCTCTGCCTATTCTCTAGTTCAGTAATGATGGCAAACACACGCATTCTCAATAATGGGATATTTTTGCCGGCTGTCCAGCTTTCTCCCACTGCTTAAATTCTCTGTATCTCTGTCTATTACATTCTTCTTTCTCCATTCTTCCTCCATTCTTTCTCCTCTCTCAAACCCAAGCCACTTTCTTACGTTCATATCTGACATCTCTGCCACATTTCACTGGAATGTTCTAACTAAAAACAAAATCGTCTTTCTGGTTCACAGCCTCCAGTATAATACCCATCTCTAGGACAGAAGCTTCCATAGCACCTGCTGAGATGACTAAGCGATTTACATTCATCTCATCTGCACAAGAGACACAAGGCATGGGAGGCTGTTGACCATTGGAAATGTGGGCTAGTGCAAGTGAAGAACTGAATTTCTAATGATTAATGTTATATAAATATAATAATCATTACATATGGCTAGTGGCTCTTATTTAAGCTATCCAAGTAGTCACTCATATGACATGTACATATGAGCAACACTAAAGGAACTCAGCATGATGTATGTATATATACATACATATACATGTGAATATATCATATATTATATATCATATATGCATGATATATATTATATATCACATGTATTTGACATATATGATATACATCATATGTACATATATTGCATATATGCAACAATAATAATTAAAGAATAAGAGGCTATGAATCTGACAAGGAGGGGGCATCACAAGTGGAGTTGGGGGAGAAAAGGAAAGGAAATGATATAAATATAGTACTAATATATAAAACTCTCAAAGTAAGTAGACATGGATGTAGAAGGGTGGCTAACATTGAAAAAGGGAAGAGGATTAGTAACAATGGACAAGAAAGGATAATGGGTGGATATGGTCAAAATGGACCATCTGTATATGAAACAAAGTAACCATTCATAAAGATACTGTCATCTCTCTACTAGGTATTACATACTTGTTTCATATCCAGGGATTATTTGCAATCAAACCATTAAACATATCTCTGTAGGTTTCATTTTCTTCATATTAATTATCAAATCATGCATAGTAGTATCTATTTAAAGTACTCCATAGACAAATGTTTCCCATGCCTACATAGACTCACTGTTATTTCTCCATAAATCAATAACAGAAATTCTTATATTGATAAGAAGACCTGAAAAAAAACACTCACTGTTTTTTCTTGGTATTTTATAGATAAAGGAAAAGAAGTGGACTGAAGACCTAATGTTCAACTGTTTTTCTCTGATTTGAGAAACCACGTGAACTGGTGTTAAGATGAGGGAGACATTACTAACCATAATGGAGAGAATGTGTTTCTATTTGTCATTCAAGAATAAAGCACAGTTTGATCCAAGTATTTCAATCATAAAGGAGCCCTTAAAAATGAAATCCTAATAGTCAAGGCAAGTCATCTATGCTATCGAGTCCTGAAGTTTTAATGTTATAGGCACTGTTCCTGTATGTGTAGTATATATACAAGATCCCTAAAACAGTCCAAGCCAGAATGTAAGACATACCAATTATTTCCATACAGACTATACACTGAGATAACAATGCTTTCTTATTCATGCTTAGTTTGCTTTCTATTGCTATGAGGGGTCCTGGCAAACACTATCCATCCCCCTCCCCAGGAATGATCCACAAAAGTCAAGAAGGAAAGCTAGGTAAGCACAACTTAATTAAACAGTTCATTCAGACTTCTAGAGACTCAACTAGAGCAGTTTGTTTCTTACATATTTCAGCATAATACAGCTTGGAAAAATTCATACAAATTTCAGCATAATGCAGCTTGGAAAAAAGTTTCCTGGGAACAATTATCACAACAAAGCTTAAGGTGTGACTACATTGAAACTCCTTTACAAAGTACCTGTGACTTCTTCCATAAGAATGGGTTCTATTGACTAACAATAAGCATAATAGTAGATTCCTTTGCCAAGTACAGGAGGCCTCTTTCATAAGAATGGGTTCTAATGACTGAAAAACATTGTTCAGGAGTCTGGAAGATTCCAGTGAGGCCAAAGATCCCCAGGTTATTAAGAACCTCCATGCCCAGCATTCTGCGTGGGAAACAGTGTAAATCCCTTCTAAGATATAAGGGTTTAACAGTCCTTGTTTTTCTAATGCTTATCTTTGGGCTTGAGAGGACCTCATGCCCTCTTCATATTGATGTGATAAGCATGTGGCCAAAAGCAACTTGGGAAAGAAATGGTTAATCTTACAGTTTATAATCCATCATGAACTCATGAAGTCAAGGCAGGAGCTCAAAGCAGAAACCCAGGGGCAGGAGCTGAGACAGAGGCAGTGGAGGAACACTGCCTACTGGTTTGCACCCATAGCTTTCTTATACCTCCCCCCGCCAAAAAAAATCACCAACCCATGAGTGGCACTGCCCACAGTACCCATACCAATTACCAGTCATCAAGCAGGAAAATTCCCCATAGACTGTCTATAGGCCAATTTGATGGAGACAATTTCTCAATTGATGTCAATTGAGATACGAATTCGAAGATCTGTCTAGGTTTGTGTGAAGGTTTCGAAAAACCAATCAGCTCAGTTATATTATATTAAATTAAAAGTTATTTAAATTAATCATCATCTATTTATTTTGACTTTAAATGAGATTTCCAGAACATTAAAAAGTGTATGCTTGATTTATGTTTGGTGGGTCATATTAGATTTTTGCTGGGCATTGTATTCAAAATTCTCTCTCAAAGACTACGCCAGATGAAAGCCTTTTTGTGATCCCTTTAATTCTGAGACGTTCTACTTTTTTCACTTTTTAGATATTTGCCTTGTATGGACATGGTTTTGGTTTAGCTCAACCAAAAAATTTAGAATATCTGTACTGGGAGGATGTCTCAGCGAATAAAGTGCTGTCTACACAAGTATTTGAACCTGATTTTGCATTCCCAAACACGGGTACAGTTGAGTGTGGTGATGCCTACCTGTAATTCTGCTGCTTTTGTAGGAAGATGCGAAGAGGGGGGACAGGAAGATTGCTGGCCAGCTACCCTCCCTACTGCATGCAGGTATGAACCAGAGAACATGTCTCAAACAGGGTGAAATGTAAGGACTGATGGATGACTTTGTCCTCTGACATCCACATGTATGTCATACTCCAAGTGTGCTCTGTTCCATTTACACTCACACATCATACACACATACATGAACATCTCTCTCTCTCTCTCTCTCTCTCTCTCTCTCTCTCTCACACACACACACACACACACACACACACACACACACACACGAAAGATTTTTAAGAGTGATGGAAGATAGGGATTTATAATTGACAGTGAACAGACTGCAGCGTCACGAGAGCTTCCTCCTCGTTTGCTGTCTCTCTCTCTCTCCTCTGTGTTCATTCTCCCATCTGTCTTTCACTCCTCCATTCCACTCCTTCCTCTTGCACTGCACTTAAGTAACATATCTCTTTGAGTCTGTGGTCGAGATCTGCTTCTGTCTTCTGAAGACAGGCGGTTTTCTCTTTGGGAGAGAATCTAGTGGACAGAATTTCCCTTATCTTTTTTTCTCTTGCAATACAAAGATGAAAGCCTTTAGTGCCTTCAGAGTCTAGAGAAGTGAAAACCCAAATGGAAGAAGGGATACCCTGGCAATGAAGTGGGATCTGTTCAAGATAATTAGAAGCAACATAGTGTCCTAGTCAAACTGTGCTCTAATCCAGCGATAAGGAACATCTGTCACTCACTCCACATCAAATTCTCTGCACAAGAAGTTTTCAGAATGTAAATATAGCTTTGTTAGAAAACTAGACAATTAACCAGAATGCTATAAAAATATATACTGATAATACAGATAAAAACGTAGCATCTTTCACATTCATAAGAGATTATTCTTACTCTTTTCTGCTGTTACCAAATGTAGTTATCCCAGGGGCCTTTGGGAAGCATGGAGTCTTAGTTAGGGCTTCTAATGCTGTAATGAAACACCATAAGCACAAAGCAAGTTGGGGAGGAAATGGTTTATTCAGCTTACACTTCCACAACACTATTCATAACTGAAGGAAGTAAGGACAAAAATTCAAACAGTAGGAACTTGGAGACAGGAGCTGATGCAGAGCCTATGGAGGAGTACCGCTTACTGACCTGCTTCCCCTTGCCGTACAGCCTGCTTTCTTATAGAACTCAATACCAGCAGACCAGAAATGACACTACCCACAATGGGATGGGCCCCTGCATCAATCAATTAAGAAAATGCCCTACAGCTGGATCTTACAGAGGTATTTTCTCAATTGAAGCTTCTTCTTTTTAGATAACTCTAGCTTGTGTCAAGTTGATAGAAAGCTAGCCAGCATACATGATATCAAAGTCTCTGGGACGTTACCTCCCTAGATCCTCACTTTCTACTGCCCCAATACCACAGTCCTCATTTGTAAATGATTTCCCCATGTATTATGACCATCGGATAACATCACCATTCTTGAAGCCAACAAAATTAAATACTAGCAAATGATTGTTGTCGGTTCAGCTGTTTTTGCCTTTACTTCCCCTCTTATCATCTAGTACCACACATGTAAATTACTCAACCCTCCCAAATATTTTTCAGCTCATGCCTTTTGATAGACATCATAACGGTCCACCAAAGATACCTGCATTCTCAACCCATAATGCTAATAGTGTGTTACCTTGAACAACAACAAAAGGCTCTGCAGATGCAACTAAGTTCAAGCTATTAGGAATCTGTGAGGTCCAGGTGGGGTGAGCACAACTCAATGTACTTCCAAGGGTCTTTGTAAGAGAGAGGCAGAAGAATCAGTCAGATAAGGAGATGTGACCACATAGACAGGCTAGTGTGACAAGGCTGTGAGCCAAGGAATGGAAAAACTTGGAAAACAGCCAGCAAACAGAACAAAACCAAATCCACTGAAACATTGAATTTATCCCATGTACTTATTTCAAACTTCTGACCCCCAGAATTGCAAGACAGTAAGTCTGAATTGTCTCTATCCACTCAACATATGGTAATTTAAGATCAAGGCAACAAGAAAGGAATATATCCCTCATCTCTATTTCCGTGTCCCATCTCTCTGGTTGAATTCTGCCTTGCCCAGAGCACCTACCAGTCTTTTCACTTCAATACTTCCTTTTTTAAAAGTATGAGTTTATTTATTGTATGTATATGTGTATCTTCCCCGCTTGCATGTCTGTGCCCCGTGTGCATGCTTAGTACCAGCAAAGGCCAGAAGAGGACATAGGAGGTACAGATGGCTGCAAGCTACCACATGGATACTAGGAATTGAAACTAGATCCTCTGGAAAAGCAAATGCTTTCAACCACTGAGACATCTCTCTAGCTCCACTGTAGGCTTTCTAAGCCTTCTTACCAGTGTGTAGGAGGAGCAGCAGTGGCCACCTCTATATAAACACCAGGGCCTGCACAGCTGCAAAGGTATCTCCTGCAGGAGGACCTAATTGAAGACTGCCTGAGAGACCAAGGATTGTTGATGCAGACAACGCCACCCAATCAGGAACTGTTGTTTAGAAGAGATTCTTTCTTGGGACCAATGGGGCATGAATGAAGGGCATTAAAGGAGTGCCCAGTAGTTCAGATGAATTTGCTGAAGCATTTGTCACCTGCTCCCTGACACCTTGACTCCACACCACCTCACCTCCGACCCCCAAGGGCAGGTAGGCTTGGGCAGTGAGTAGTCCAGGGCACAGGCAGCACCAGTGGTTTCTGCATAATCAGTAGTCTACTCAGTAACCGGATTTCTGAACTTTTTCGTGCATCTCACCTCAAGCAGTCACACGGGAATTCCTCATGATGACCTTTCTTTGCCTATCTTAGCAACATGTATCTTCCCTTTTTGCTTGCAAGCTCATCATCTGTCCATCCTTGACTTTCCAATCATATAACCCATAACAAGGATGTTTTCACAATGTAACCTTCCATAGTTCTTTGCATATCCAGCATTTAGGGCCTTGATAATCAATCATCCCTCCAGAGTCTCATCTCTTGGTTTCTTAGATGTCATGAGGTGTGACTACCAGGTGTTTGAGGGTGTGTCTCTCCCGAGACTTCTCCTTGTGCTCTGTACACATCTGTTTACAGCTCTGTCTTTCACCATCACTTAAGACATGATGAAATAGTTGCTACGGAAAATTGGTGGTTTATCTCTGATTGCACAGCATACATCCTGACATATAACAGTTGTTTATTATTTGTTGAAATGAGTTAAATTGTTGAATTAAACTGCATAGTACTGTGTATCTCTTAAAAGATTAGTTCCTAGCAAAGGAGGGGTAATTATTTAAAAGTTAATTGAAATAATACTGAGAAACTGTGATAGAAATATCTGTCATGAAGGAAATAAATTTTAATGCATGTTATTAAATGTCACAATTCATTCTGCCATTTATATCCTGGCAAAACCTCTGCATGAGAAGAAATAGTGTAAAAGTAATCAAGATTGCAGTGGCAGATTTCAACCTCAAAAACACAAATTAATAGGCTGGAGAGATGGCTCAGTGGGTAAAATGCTTGCTACACGGGCATGAGGACATGAGTGCAGAGTCCAGGCATCACTGTAAAAGCTGAGTGTGGTAGTGTTACTCAAGCCCTGGGTGATGGCAGACAAAAGAGCTCACAGGCCAGGTAGTCTAGTCAAATAGCAAGCCCCATCTTCAGTAAAAGGATCATTCCTCGGGCCTCTGTACATGTATGCATAGCCACATGCATATATTATGTATCAGAGAGAGAGAGAGAGGTTGAGAAGGAGAGAGGGAGGGAGGGAGGGAGGGAGGGAGGGAGGGGGGGAGGGAGGGAGGGAGGGAGGAAGACTGAGTTGGAGACGGAGACAGAGACAGAGACATTGTGTCTGTATCATTCTGGTAAGATTGATTTAGCAAATGAAGGAAAAGAAAGATGTTACATGTAATGCATAGTTTAAAATCTGCATTCATATTGCAATTCAATGAAACTCTCTGTAATGGTCTCCCATTGGCACATTCATTGTATTATATGGCTAAAAGGTTAATAGGACCTTCTTGAGCCTTATTTTTGTTGCTTCATTTACTGCAGAGCTAGAAATAAATTGTAAGAAATATCTTACTTGAAAATTACTCTACCTGGGCACTGCAGATTATTAGGCCATAGATCCTACCAGAGAAGCTGGGAAGTGAGCAGGGCCAAGCTACACTTGGCTTTTTTCTATAACCCAGAATATACTAGTAAATTCCCTGAACAGGGAAACAGAGACTTGCAGTGTTTTACTTGTGAGATGGATTTTTGCTAAAACAGCAACTAAGCATCTTAGTTCTTTTTTTTCCCTCTTTCCTTTTCAGACCTCAAGATGCATGGATAACTGAGGAGGCTTGGTCTTTTGCCAGGTCTTTGAGGATGTTTCCATTAGTGCACGCACTTCTAACTGCTCAGAGTTAGCCTCTGTTCCTGTTAAATACCTTCCTTTCCTGTGTCTAACCTGACATTAATGCAGTGTGCTCCTAATGTACTCAGCTCAGTTCCTTACAGTCAATTGTCTTTACAGTATTAAAAACATTACCCAGCAGTCCTTCATCCCATAGCCCTTCTTCTTGATGAACTCATTCAGTCTCTCTACTGGCTGCAACCATTGTTCTTTTCCTCATAACCACACCTCCCTGTCTATGCCTTCCAAATTTCCCTGTGCAAACAGTTCTAACTATAGCTTAAACATGGAAGACTGCCATTTTTTTCATTATTTCCTATTCCAAATTATGTTTAAAGGTCATTTTCCCTATGATTTTTTAAAAAACATTTATTTATAGACTTTTAGAAATCCAGAAATGTAAGCCATCCTTTTATATCATATTTATATTTCTCCCTCATTATCTACATAATAGCAAGTCATTGGAATTCAATATCAAAATCCCAGTACAATTCTTGTACAAGCTTCAGATTTAGAGGGTACCTGCTAGATTCTTGCCTTAACAATTCACCTGAAATGTCAACATAACAGATGTGATTTACAATCACATGTTAGATATTCTTCAGTGTGTTTATGAAGATTTTTCCACAGAGATTTAACAGATGAGGAAGGACCCAGGATACCCATGGAGGGTACCATCCTGTGGGCCAAGATCCTGGGCTGATGTCAAGGAAAATGGTAATAATCTAACTATTCATATCAATTCTTTTAGTATCTCAGCTTAAAAAACGATTGATATTCTCTTAGTCCATGTTAAAGAAACTGGAGAAAAGCACAAATACCTATACAAATGTATAGCAACAACTACACGAAAACCCAGAAGCATTCATATGACTTATGATACTCGTTTCTGCAACTGGTCACCGTAGCCTTCCAGTTAAAGTAGAGGTTTATGGAAGCCAGATGATTAATGGAGTTTTGGTTGACATCTGACTCATAGTAGATCCAATGGGTCCCTGAACATGAAGAAATTAGTGCCACCATCGACGACTTGAAAGATGCAGGAGTAGTGGTTCCCACCACGTCTCCTATCTGGCCAGTAAAGAAGACAGATGAATCACGGAGAAAAACAGTTGACTATTGAAAAATAAATCAGATAGTAACTTCTATTGCAGCTGATGTACCAGATGTAGTTTTGTAATTTGAGCCAATTAACACATCTCCTGGTACTTGGTATGCAGCTATTAATCTAGCAAATGCCTTCTTCTCAGCGCCTGTCCATAAGGATTACCAGAAGCAATTTGCTTCCAGTTGGCAAGGCCAGCAGTATACCTTTACAGTTTTGCCTCAAGTACATATTAACTCACCTGCCCTGTGTCATAACTTAGTTAGAATGGATCTTGATAGTCTGTCTCTATTGGATGACATTATGATTGGACCTAGTGAGCAGGAAGTAGCAACCACTTTGAACTCATCGGTAACACATAGGCATATCAGAGGATGGGAAATAAATCCAACCAAAATTCAAGGACTGTCTACCTCAGTGAAACTTCTATGAGTCTAGTAGTGTGGGACATGCAGAGATACTCCTTCTAATGTGAAAGATAAGTTATTGCACTTGGCCCCTCCCACCACCAAGAAAGAAGCACAATGTTTACAGGGTCTATTTGGATTCTGGAAACAGCACATTCCTCACTTCGGTGTTTTACTCAGTCCCATTTACCAAGTGACTTGGAAAGCTGCTAGCTTTGTGTGGGCCCTGGAATAGGAGAAGGCTCTTCAACAGGTCCAGGTTGCTATGCAGGCTGTTCTACCACTTGGACCATATGATCCAGCAGACCAGATCCTACTTGAGGTGTCAGTGGCAGACAGAGATGCTGTTTGGAGCCTCTGTCAGGCCCCTATAAATGAATCACAGAGAAGACCATTGGAATTTTGGAGGAAAGCTCTACTATTGTCTGTAGACAACTATTCTTTCTTTGAAAAACAACTCTTGGCCTGCTATTGAGCCTTTCTGGAAACTGAATGTTTGACAATAGGACAGCTAACCTTAGGCAGTGAAGGAGTTGGAAATCAGAAAGCTGGTGATAATGTAATAAAACAAGGGGGCCATGTACCACCTCCAGCAAACAGCAGAACTCGGCAGCTTTGACCACATGGTTCTGGTTTTAGAGTCAAAAATAGAAGGGACTACTGGGACAACTGATGCTGGTTATCTGGAACTAGGAAATTTTCAACAATTAAGAAGAGACCAGCATCACTGAGGTGAAATCTTCTGGGAAGTGGTTTCTGAGACCACAAAGAAGCTGTGTTATACAGATAGCCAAGATTGTACCTCATGCTGCAGCTGGACTTGGTAATGTGTAAGAATCACCAGGTGGTACTGGTTCAGAGGTATGAAGGAGTCATAGAGAGCAGCTGAGACTTGGAACTATGAGAGGCCAGGAAAGGCCACTGATGAAAGTACAACCTCAGTTGCAGTTGACAGCTCAGGACTGAAGGGGTCATGTAAACAAGTTGAGGCCTGACACCACGAAAAGAACCTATGAGAGGCTTTTGGTGAAGCCTAGTTGCAGCAAAAGACTCCAGTGTATTGGAGATGCCAGTATCATAGGTTGATTACTAAGAACAGCAGCAGCAGTTGAGTGGAGTCAACCAGAGCCTAAAGTGCTACAGAGGACAGAGCTGGAAATGTGACCCAGCCCTTTGGAGGAGCCCAAAAGATTATGTGCGGATCCTAGACATGGGAACAAGAAGCTGTAAGATTGAAGTTGCCTTGGAAACCCCATCCCAAGATGTTTCAGATGCCAGGGCCATGGAGTATCTGCTAAAGAAAGCTTCTAACAGGGAGTAGAACTAGCCCAGGAGAAAAAAGTTTGTTGCAGTCAACAAGGATGAAAAAAGAGTTTGTGGTAGTTTAAATATGCTTGGCCCAGAATAAAGGGGTGTACCACAACACCTGGATCTGGAACTTGCTTTGTCTCATGCTGGCGTTGGACTCAGAGATCTGCTTGCCCCAGTCTCCTAGGATTAAGGGCATGTACTACCTTGCCTAGGCCTAAGCTTTTCATGGCCATTATACCTCAAGATCTACATGTCAAGATCCAGGTCAGAAACTTGTGTCTTCCAGCCTCAAGATCTGGATCATAGATGTGCTCTCCATTTCTGGATTGTAGTTCAACCCAGATGTAGTCAAATTGACAACCAGGCATAGCCAACACACTGACTGCAGCTACAAAGTGGCCAATAGCACTCCACTTTGGCTCCTGTGTTTACCCTACAATAATGGATACATGTCCTCAAACCAGGAGCCAAGATAATTCTTTCATTAAGCTGCCTAGTCAGGTAACAAGAACTATGTTACTATGACTTTTGTCATAGTAACAAGAAAAGCAGCCAATACACCTAAGTGCGCCTGAAAAAATACATTTTTTTTATAACTGGCCTATGAATACTAAAATTATATGTAATTGGATATTAACTATATATTCTGTGTATTGGTAAATCTTAATTATATATGCATGGACACACAGTTAAACATTTTGTATCTTTATGTTTTGTCAGTTTCATTTAAACAACTTCTGAGAAGTGTTACAGTCTCCAGTTAAAATGGGTGATACATTTAAAACTCCCCATTATTCAGAACACTTCTCCCTCCTACTTAAGCTTACCAGCAAAGAAAACAAGAAACCAAAGCCATTAGAATTGCTCATCAGAAATTAAGTCATTTTTCTAAGCTATGATTCCATGGTTACAGAATGAAAAAGAAGCCTATAATTTTAACTTGAGTTCCTGATGTGAAAAATCCTTCCAGATTATAATTCCGTCTTCCATACCCCCTAGAGATGTATAAGGTATTGTCCCAGTAAACACTAACATGCCTTGGGACCCATTCATGTCTACACAGCCAGGAAGTCATCATTACTAGTATCACTGAGTAATAGAAACTTCTAAAATTTATGCATAAAATAAAAATGAAATGCTTATTTGTCAGAGAATAAAATTTAAATTCTTCAAAACCATTCACCCAACTCTTTGTATAGATAGCAACTATAGGGACTATACTTTGGGAGTTCAAATTAAATACTTGGAATTATGACTGCATAATTTGAGTTTTAAGTAATTATTTTTTATTGAGAAGGGTATACAGCCACAGGCATTGTTTAGAGAAACTACAACGTATGAAAATGGAAGTATAATAGTCACACAGAGACATGAAGGTAAGAAGGCAGAGACTGTTGCCTGGTTTCTATTTCTTGTATTTGGAGCCTTTTCCCAGGCCAGCCCAAGACATAACAATACCCTCAGCATCTCCTTTTTCTTTAATTCATTCAGCTGGTTTGTGTTTACATTGTACCAGATAGCAGTAAACAGCAGATCATAGCAAATTTGTTAAAACTGAGAAATGTGTCTTGATCAGAAGATCAAGTAGTAGTACCCAATTAAAATCTTAAATTGATCCCTGCAGTGACTCATTCCTCCCTACCTCCCCCAATGTTCTGGGTTCCTGAATGAGACACACACACAGCCTTTATATTTTGATATGCCTAAAACAGCCCAATGGCTGGGCCACTTCCTGACCTCCATGTAGCTAATCCACCTTCCTCCAATATTCCCAAATTACTGGGAATCTATACTAAAATCTGTATTCAATCTTTGCTGCTGTGGGCCCAGTCAGGAAGCCCTCTTGGGGCCATTCTCCCCCAGTTCCTACGTGGTAGTTTTGCTTTCTGTTCTGCATCTTCTCAGGCATGGTGTCTCTTCTCCTCCACCTCTCCTGGCATGGCAGATCTCCCTCCTCTCCCTTGGTCCAAGTCCAGGTAAACCCTAAGGTCCTGCCTCTGTCTACTCTGACCAACCATTGGCTGTTGGCATCTTTATTTACCAATCAAAACCAAGTTGGGGGCAGGGTCCCTCAGTGTCTTAAGTGCAGATGTGAGGATTCCTGTTAAAACAATTTTGGGGACCCAATTTAACATAATATAAGCAGCCACAGATAATTCAGTCATCATGCTCACCATCTCTTTTTCACTTAACACATATCTGAACCACAAAGTCTGGATTGCTGCCATCTGTCCAACCTGAACGGAGATCAAACTGCAGTAAGTTCTGTCATCATTGGAAAGAACTATTCATCTTAGAACCAGAGTCTTAGCAGGAACTTACTACCCTCTCCCACTCTTAGTTCTATTTCTTCCTTGTTGCACCCGAGCTTGGTGGTGGGTTTGTGTTCTTTTTATACTCTCTGCAATGAAGAGTCATCAGTTCACAGTCAACTGCCAATTTCATTTACTGAGGTTAATCAAGATTACCTCTCAAGTCATTAGTGTCTCCAGGCACCATGCTTGAGTTACATTGGACTTACAGTGTGCAAAAGACAGTTCTAAAGTTAAATCTACCTCTATATAGGGCACTCAGAAGCATGATGAGGTGGAGAATGGAAAAGTTTTGTATGTGGCATCTACTTTTATGTAGAAAGAAGTGCATGAAGGGAAATTTCTTGACTTCTTTCTAAAAGAGCAGGGCTTAGTAAATTAGTGACTTTGGAAGAAAGCAAAACAAAATGTCCAAGAGTTTTTTGTCCCCAGAAGCAACTGTGGTCCTTTATTTCGCTGTGATTGGACATATCCTAACTTTTAGAAGGTTGAGAACCCGTGGGAAGAGAACTGATTTTAGACAGCTTCTTGTGAAAGGAGAGGTAAATGTTTTTAATCCTAGAGTTCACTTGCTTGCACAGACAGAATTCCATTCTCTGGTTTGCTGTATCAGCAATAAAGGTGCCATGTTTTTCTCATATCTGCCATGCAGTGTTGACAAATGTCTTGACTGATCTGTAATTTAAATAAGGAAGAGATTACTAATGAAAGCTAGGTTAAGGATATTAGCAATGCCTTGCTTTTTTTCTAATAATGACATATGTCCACATGGACTACTTACTACTTCGTATTCAGCAAGGCACAAGTATCCAATCTCTGCATGAAAGAGAAATGGAGGTTTGCACCGAGTGTTTTTGACTTAGCCAAAATGCCTCATTTACCAAATCTTTGAGGTTCGAAACCCACATCACTAATGACAGTATTTCATCTGTCTTACATTCATAATTGGTTCCAATTTAGACTTCTGCACATCATACCCACCCCCAATCTCACACATTAGATCTTGCAGATTCCAGGCGCCATTTTGACCTCCTCATTCCTTCCAAATTGTTTTTTTCAGTGGCTTCTATCTCCATATAAAATCCTTCTTCCTAAGGTGAAAACACTTCTGGATGTGGAAAGATTCCTCTGAACTGAAACATTGCCCCCAGAACAGATGATTCTTAAGATTAGAAGTAAATAAAACCCAGAAGGTCTGGAAAGTACCAGGTCCTTCCCAAGACTTACGCAGGCAGTAACCCTTACTTGGGAGAGGAGACATTTTAAACTTCGGAGTAGCCAACAGGTCAGACATGGAGCTCCAGGGATGCTGCATTCATGAGTCATCGCGCATGCTGGGGTGGGCTTTGTGGTCATGTAGTTGCCTTTGAGCATCCTGTCAGTAACTTCTTGCCCATATTCCTAAAAGGAAGCCCAATAAGCTCACTGGTTCAGTAAGATAAACCCTGGTCAGGTTTTTTTTAATACTCTGCCTGGGGTGAAAAGACATGTGTTTGCATCATCACAGAAGTCACACCGAACCTACCCGCTCTGCTGTGTTATCCTCTGCTCAAGATCTTAGCCAAAGACAGAGAAGCCATTAGCCCTGCTGCACAGACTGAATTAGTTTATGAAGCAGTGTTTCTACTATATGGCTTGCTCAAATTGTGATCAGCCCACACATTATCACCTCAAGTCAGCCTCTCTGCCCTGTCTAACTCCTCCAACTGTTTAAGCACGGGTGGGAAACCCAGCGTCCTACCCTCCAATGTTACTTTTACAGCTGCAGTGCAGTTTTTCATTTAATCACACACTATATGAAACTGACTGTTCCTGTGGTTTATTACAGCGTTGCCTTTGCCCAGGATGTAGTAATATGAGTTTCTGTGGCTAGAGATCCAAAACCTGCATCCCACATCATAAAATTCACTGATGATCACACAGTGGCTGTAAAAAAAAGTTAATGATTGATTGACTTATAAATAAAAACAAAGTAACTGTCTTCACTTAAAAGATGGCTTGGTTCAGGACTCAGAAATCTCCGAGTAATTTAATCATCAGAATTTCTACTCTGACCTCTTTGACTTTCGCTATTGCTCCAGGCGGGCCACTTTAGTGATTTTATATTCATTTTCTTAATCCAAAAATGGAAGTTAGGCTTGTCATCTGTCTTACTCATAGAGAGAGGTGAGGAGTGTCCTAGTCGATGCAAGGCACATGGCTAATACAAAGTTTAATAAAAATGATAAATAACATCCATTATAAAATTGAACCATTGTTCAATTTTTACTGCCCTTTCAGTGGTTTGATTCAACTCCCCCTCACTGAAATCTGAGAACTTTAATCTGATGAAATGTTTTACTAATAACCACTGGCTTCCTGCATTAACCTTTTCTTTCATTAGATACACCTGGATGATATAAAATTATTCTTTTAAAGAAATCAATACATCACTGTAAGTGCATAGAAAACATCTGTTAATGAGCTTCAGCTAAGAAAAATCTGAATATAACACACAATGTCAGAAAAATCCTTGGTTTTGATGGAATAGTACTTTAACCAAGTTCAAATAGTATTATCTTTTATTCTATAATTTCTTAGACAAAATTCTTGTGTTTTTTTTCCAGAAAAGTTAATTTTTTTTTCTGTTAATTTCAGAATGTAAAACCCAAAACAAATCATTTTTTTATATTTCTAAAGAAATTGCAAAGTTCAAGTCCCGTTAAATGACTTTATTACCTTAAAACTGTTTATTGAAAAGTACTAGTCAAATAATGATCTCTTGCGATAAATAAAATGTCTTCAGACTGAGAACATTTGGGGAGTTTGGATTAAAGTCAATCAAACAGCACCTAACCTGGAAGAAGGCAAATGTGCCAAGAGAGAGCAGTAAAACATCTGGAAAGTAGATTCCCCACAGTTACTGCTTATGTAATTCTCTGGGTTACTTCCTCCTTCAAAATCTATATCTTAGAGCCTATTACAGTTTATAAACATTCTTGACAGTGGGAACTAATTAAGCAAAATATAGGAGTGATAAAATGAAGTAAGCCTCAAATCCTTTTTAAAAAATAATTCTATCTAGAGGCATTGTGAGAGAGATGTGAAGGTTTTTTTTTTTCTTCTTTTATTGAAAATAGATTCTTAACAATCTCATACAATATACCCTTGCTGCTTGGGTCTGCTTCTGCCCTGGGGTATCCAGGCACCATTGTGCACCAATGAAGCTTATGCAGTCTGGTGAGTTCCACACGATCTCATCCAGTGTGAGTGTTAGAGCTCTCCTTATTTGGGGGTAACAAGGGCTACATAAACCTGGGAGGTAGGTGTTTTCAGGGTTAAGGTGCTAGAAATGCTTCATTTGTATGGAGAGGAATTCCAGGTGCTTGCTGGACATGACCTTATAGGAAGAGAAGTTTAACCTGTAATTTGACCTCCAGGTTATGGGACTGCCTCAAGGGTGGCAGAGGTAGGGGTCATACAGGCTATGTGTACTGGGACATTCAGGCCCAAAGCAAGGAGGAAAACAGTCCTACTCCTGCAGGTCTCAGGACAAGATTTTGGGGGTTTGGACAAGTTTCAACCTCACTCTTGCCTTGGGCTGGCTCCCCATATGGCTTTCCAGCCTCACACATCCTGATGATAGTTTTTCCTCTCTTTGCTCGCCCAGTCTTTCCACTGGCTCCCCTGCAGATCTTCTCCCTTTTTTTCTCCTTAGAAAAGAACTGGCTACCGAGAGACAACAACCCAACATGACAAAATGGAGACACCTTCTGGTTCTTACAATCTTTCTGCCTCTCCTTTTTCATAATTCCCTGAGCAAATCCCTCCCACTTGGGGGAGGAGAAAGTCTCTCTGACGATAACTAGATACGGCACTGATCTATACGTATAGTGGAATATCACCAAGAGTCACTTTATTGATACTTTCCTTTTAGACCAGCCCAGTAGTGTTTGGTTTTTATTCTAGGTCTCTGGGCTCGCTAGTCTCTGGCTCTTGGTTACTCAAGCAGTGTTGGGCATGGATGCTCTCTTGCCCGGAGTCAGAGTTAAGTCAATGCATCCATTGGTTACCACTCCCACAAGTTCTTTGCTTTCCCTGGCATAGGGTCTTTATCACACACTTCATTGGTAACATTCCTCCCTTAACTTTCTACTTGTTATCTGATGATAAGCACCCATCCTTCATTGTCAACTCAGGTACCCCCAACTCCAAGGCCAAATCATTCCCACATAGTTATAATGACATAAGAACTTGAGACTTAATCTAGTTAATATCAGTGCTAATTTGTGTCATTAAGAAATATTGTTTCCCAAAATATTTATGCTCATGAAGCAGAAACAATACTTAAACTGTTAAGCACTGAACTCTAGTACCCACTGTGTGGACTGAAGATCTGAGACATGGTGATTTTTGCTAAATTAAAAACACAAACAATTAACCCTTCACTATAACTCATGAATGAAAAATATTAAGGATAATCTAGCAGTGTGGGAATAAGAAATAACCATAAGTGAGTTTAAAGCAGAACTCAGAACATGGAAAATATTAGATTGGCTTTAGATTTTAGGAAATTAAAAGCACACAAATGTGACATTATATAAGTACTATGCTAATTACCATGGTAAATAAGATTAATATCCTTATTTTTAGGAAAAATTAAACAAGGGAGAATAACTAGTCTGATATTCTTGGATTATAATAATTTATTTTTTTACTGTTGCTGGAATGCATTTCAACTTTTGAAGTATTTAGCCTGCATTAGAAAATCCTCTTTCATGTCTTTCTGAATTGTTAAAATTGAAAGGATATCGAATCTTAATTATTTTTTACTTCACAATTCTTTAAACATCAAACATTTATTAGACCATAGTTATAGCCACTGCCAGCAGGTAACCAGGTGTTCTTAAAACCACAAAAACCAATAAGAGAGCTGTGAAGGTTCACCCTTCAATGTCACCATTCAAGCAAGCCTGAAAATGTAATATTAAAAGGTGGAAACAAAAACAGGAGCACATTTACCCACCCAACACCTGCCTGGGCATAGTCTGCTGAAGCCCTTATTCATTAGACATAGCCTGAGTTCAAGGTGAAATCCTGGGACGGAGCAGACTTGCAGAAGTCTCTGTGAGCCTGAAGCAGCACCTGCAAAAGCTTCCTGAGAACTCCCAAACAGAATACTTGGCCATTGCGTATTTTCATTAGATACACATTCAGTCCTATTCACTGTTTTAAAATAAGAACAGACTGTTGACATGGAGTCCAGTGGATTACTTAACCTTACTGTGTATAAGAATATTTCGCAATTCATTCATGTTTTCCTGTTCTTATTAATTAAATTTTTTTGATGATTTCACAAACATGCAAAATGCATACTAACCATACCATACCACCTCCTATTCATATCATTGATATCATATAATTTTCATTTCTTTTTGAGATGTAAAATTATGCAGATTTTACAGGTGCCAAATTTATTACACTCCTTCAGTAATGTTTTCCCTTAAGAAGTAAGGGGAATGTTGCTTCATCTCTCACAGCTCTTTCAGAATTAAGTCTGATCATTCACAAATTAGGCATTCTTCTCTTCTATACTTCAGACCATTTATCAAGTTATTATGATTAAAATATATATCATTACATGGGTAGGATACCTAAGGAAACCTAAATTTATATTCACAAGAAGAATTCATAGTATATTCTTTGACTGGAAAGTTCATTCTACTGATAGAAAGAAAAAACAGAAGACAGAAAGAGACGAAAAGGACGGGTAAGAAAGGAGTGGGACAAAGACTGAAAGGGAGAAGATGGGAGGGAAGGGAAGAGAAGAGAGGGCAAGGGAGAAAAGGTGAAAAGGGGAGGGGAGAGGAGGAGAGGGAAGGGAAGCAGAGTCTGTTTGCTTTTATTTTTAATGTAGGGGAGGGGAAGGGAATGGAAGCAGAATCTGTTTGCTTTTATTTTTAATGTAAGAGATTTTATAAATTTTGTCAACACAGAGACTTAACCTTAGACTTGTAAAAGTATATTTTCCAAATCTACTCATGCTTTTATAATTTTATTAATAGGTCATTCTTTGACAATTTCATACGTGTGTAAAATATTCAAAATCCACCCTCTTGCTTCCCCTACCATTCCTATACCTGCCTTCTTCCCTAAAGATATTTATCTTACACTTCCTGTCTCTGATTAAGGCGGAGAATGACTTTTGTCAATGTGAATAAACAGAGTGAGAAGTTTGTCTGATTCTAGGTCAATTTAAGTAGTGATATTCGCACTGGGGCCTGTGACATCCTGGGACTGCTGAAAAGCTTTGTAGTTTTATGAGATCCAAAGTTTTGTTATTAGTCTGATTTCTTGTCCTCTATGAATTTTATTCAAAAGACTTTATCTGTATTTGTATGTGGGAATATCACCTGCTTTTTTCTCTAGTAGTTTCCGAATACCAGATCTTATGTTGAGGTTCTTGATCCATTTGGAATTGAGTTTTGTGTGAGATGAGAAATAAGTATCTAATTTCATTCAAGTTTATATTCAGGTTTTCCCAGGCACTATCTCTTGGAAATTATGTCCTTTCTTCACCATACATTTTTAGCATCTTTGTCAAAGATCAGGTGTGTGTATAAATGTATGTGTATGTGTGTGTGTGTGTGTGTGTGTATGTATATGATGTATACATTCATATATAGAGAGAGATAGATGACATATATATGTATATATATATACAAATATATTCCCTTTTTTTTTACCATTGATTTATGTCTATATAATATCTATATGTATTCCAGTATAATGTTGTCTTTATTATTATGGCTTTGTAGTATAACTGGAAATTAGATATGCTGATACCTCCAGGATAGCTTTGTCTATCTTTGGTTATTTGTATTTCAACATAAATTTTAATATCATTTTTCTGTATCTATGAATAATGGTCCTGGAATTGCATTGGAAGTGCAAACTTTTTTTGATAAGGTGGGCATTTCTATAATATTACTTATTCTTATCTATGAATATGGGCAGTCTTTCTGCCTTCAACTATCTTCCTTTATTTCTCTCTCACAGGTTTTTGTTGTTGTTGCTATTGTTGTTGTTGTTAAATTTATTACTCTGTGTGTGTGTGTGTGAGTGTGTGTGTCTATTGTGAATGGGATTGTTTCCCTGGTTTCTTTCTTTTTATTGTCATTGGAATATGAGAAAGCTACTGATATTTTGTGTAAATTTTTGTATCCTCCCACTTTGATAAAAAGTATTTATCAACTCTAAAAGTTTTCTTCAGGAGTCTTTAGTGGACAGAATCATATCATCCATTCATTTTTTTACTTCTTTTCCTATCTCTATTCTTTTTATTTTAATCTCTTGTCATACTGATCTAGAAAAGACTTCAGGCACTGTGATGAACCCAAGAAGAAAGTAGATATCCTTGTCTTGATCCTAATCTCAGTGGAAATGTTTTCTTCATCTAACAGGAGCCAACGACTGGTTTATTGTCCACAGCCTTGGCTTTATTGAAATGTACTCTCTATCCCTAGTATCTTCATGACTTTTAATGAATAAATGTTGGATTTTTTTTCAAAGGCCTTTTCTACATCTCTTCATATTATCATGTGGTTTGAAATTAGGCACATCACTTTTTAGATATTATGTTATTGATTTATTATGTTGAACCATCCTTGAATGGAGCAGCTGACCATAGTTTTATTTTTATATATTTAACAACATAACTGAGTATTGTCTATGCTTTCCTCCCCAATTTCTTAAACTGTGGTTGTAATTCCGTATGTTGTCATATAACCAGATATGGTGATTATGGGAAAATTTGGCAAGAGCAAAAGTTTTCTGAACTCACTATGATCAAAAAATGATTCAAAACCAAATACACAGTGAATCACATCCATTGTGGGTGGGCAGCATCCCAGGCTGCCTCACACAACCTCACAGCAGTCTTGGGTATGAGCACACAACATATCACACTGCACTGCACGTTCTATCACGTCATACACCACCACCTCTGCTTTCTGAAACAACTCAGCCCAGGACTGTGACTTCTCTAGGCTACAAAATGTGGTTCTTTTGCTCTACGCACACAGATTTGCCATTCTGGAATTATAATGGTTTCATTATGAAAGTTTAAATTTGGACTGTTCAAATATTTGATTTACAAAAGTGTGGACTTGCAAGTTTTTTTCTTTTAAAAACAATCAGTAGTACCTGCTTGGGATTAAGCTAGAATTCTCAGTGTGTCCTAAAGCTTATTTCTACCTTGTAGTCACATGTACTTAAGTAAAATGTTATTCTCAGTATTGGTGTTTATAAACTCAAACCATCAGTCAACTCTGAAACATATCAAAGATCCTCTACATCCTGCAATATCAAATATTTTGGCAAGATTTATTTTTAGATTAAAAAAATAAAGAAGCATGTCTTCTTATTCATATGCAATTTGCTTTCATCTTTAATAAGTGCTAAAATCATAAATGTACCTCATAATTGTTTTTGAATAAAATTTCTATTAGTAGTAATACCTATTTTGTAAATCCTTATACTTAGAGTTGTGTAAGACTTTCTATACACTATGGAAAACTCTATACATCATGGAAAACCACACACACACTATGGAAATTCCTACACGTTATGGAAAACCCTATACACTCTGAAAAGCCCTATATACTGTGGAAAGCCCTATACACTATATAAAAAAAGTTTCAGGATTATTCAGAAACGAGTAAGTAAATGGGAAACTGTTTTTAAAATGTGACCTGATTTCAGTTTCCCAAGGAATATTCAAGTGAAATACAGGAGTCTGGATTGAAAGGAAACGAGATGATACTCCTGTCAAGAGTCACAAATGAAAAGACTTTGTCCCACGTTTGAAAATAAGACATTAGGTAAATGGGAGCAGAAACGACAGACATGTACTCTGAAGATGCTACAGAGATGGCATTGGCCTACACTGTTAATTCACATACAGCAAATTAATGCCAAGAGATGGCGCAACACATGCAGACAATCAATGAAACAAATTCAATCATAAAAAAGCACAAACTTCAGTGTAAAGCAGTATTTATTATTGAAAAGAAACGTGATGTTTAATATGTAAACTATCAAATATTTATTCAAATGTCCATTTGAAGTATCTTCAAGTAAAAATATATGGAAGACAGACGTATAAAGAAGCAGCTAGAAGCATAACAAGTGACCAGCTCTGAAAATACAACTGAAATATAATTCAACAATGCAAATTGGAGTGACGTCATACTGCACCAATGCATCCATATGAAAAGATGAATAAGAATTCCCATCGAGAAGTACACTTGTTTCACTGTGCTTTCCCAGTCATACAAATAGCCCACAAACATCATCTAGCAATGAGTTTGTTACAGCAACACTCTCCCAAGAGGGAAGTCATTTAGCTGTAGAACCTGCTTTATCTCATACATCACATGCTTGTACACTAGTGCCAAGGAATTTGAAGACACATCTCTCTGTCGTGCTCACAACTCATCATTCAGCATCTGTGTAGCAATGCCACCTTGCCCTTTAAGTATTCACCACTCAATATAAGACACTGTGTCAAATTTGTACAAAATATAGCCATCATCACATCACAAACCCAGGGTAAAGAATTTAGCCAGAGGTGAGGAATGCAGAGAACACGGGGTACCATCTTGATCTAGGTAGTGTGTTTCCAATCCTGCATTGAGATCACCAGAACAAGGGTGCATTGCTCTTGCAATGTGGAGAACGCTCCAAGGTCGTGAGAAACACTCTCCAGATCCAACACAGAGCTTAACAAGTTTGTAAGTTATAACTGAAGCACAGATCAAAGGACAGTTGTCAACGTAACCCTAAGGGTAAACTGGCTACTGCTGGGCTAAAGGGATTCCACCAGAACCAGTTAATGATGTTTGCAGAAGAATGAAAGCAAAGCTAAGTACATTTATACACAGTGCCTGATACATTATTATGAACAAGCCAGCACACCTATGAAGTTTTCTACCCTTAGACATAAAAAGAAAAAAGTTAGTAGGCTAAATATTTAGATAAAACTTACAAACTCATATTTTAACAAAGTAAATCCAGACATGTTAAAATAAAGAGGATGGTTGAATTGAGTGAGTTCTGAATTAATAACTAAAATCTTCCTCTCCCAGTGCATGACTACCATGTAAGTCTCACTACACAATAAGAACTTCAGGCTATGAAATTCAGGGTTCAAGTCTTACCAGAGAGGGAAGTACAGCACAGCATTGGTGAGACATAATTACCTATTTTTTTAAAATCTTGTGCAGCCCAAATAGAAAATACACCTGATGCTTATGATTGCAAAAATTCCCACATGTTGAAAACTGCTGACTCTCAACACCATTGTACTGAATCTCATCGACAGAAACAGAAACTCAGAGTCTGTGTCTGTGTCCGAAATATGCAAGTTTTGAAATGAAGTATATACTGTTATTGCTACTAATTCTAGGAGCTTCCTAAGGGCAAAACTCTCTGAACAGAGATAATATCAAGACGAGCATAGTTAAAATTTTAGTTGAATTTTTTTGTAGCAGCAGTAATGAAATTCTCAGATAAAAATATTGGCTAACAAGTTTCTCCAAGAAGATGGTTAGGCTGCTCAGAATCATAAAAGAATTCTGGTGGCTTGTGAAATAAACACTATGACATATGTTCAGAGACATAGAAAAATATAGCTATGATGATACAGAATGTTTTGGTTTTAGAGTTATAAAAATGCTATTGACTAGTGTCTGAAATAATAAGAATGCTAAGTTATTTAATGTAAGTAATTTTTCTGCTATAGACTTTCATTTATTGCAAATAATGTTTTTCTTTTATTTTCCCAAAGTATTCTTCTACTCTAAGATCACATCTTATTATATTATTTAGTAAGTAGAGTGATGGAGAAATTATAGACAAATTCCTAAATTCTTTGAAACAAGATCCAACAATTTTAGGTGTAGGAACCCACAATGTCTTGTCTCCTGGTAGAATCTGAGTGTAATTCTGAGTCTATGGTTATTAAGGGTCTTTAGTAAGAACAAGTGAGGTCTGACCACACACAATCCACTTATCCATCCAAAGACCTCACACATTTTCCCACAAGATGTTGTGAAAATGCAATCACACAAAGTGTTCAGAATACAGTTACTGCTGCAAAAGAGGTAACTGAGCATTAGTCTCCTCTTTCTCTCCCTGGCCTTCAGCATTGCCATTAGTGGCTTCATCAAGAGGTAGTAAGGACATAGCAAGCAAGTCCTCTAAACAATAATTCATTCACTCTAAAAATCTGTAGTGTGTATGCTAAAGGGGGTTGTCTGCTTCCTTTTGAATTGCCTCTGCCAGCCACATGGCTCTCAGATGCATAATGAGTAACTGGGTCTTTGAAAGTATTGTCTATAAAACTGTGCAGGTTGGGATTGATATTACAAAAGTACCTTTGATCTAAACAGGCTAAAATACACACACCATGTAGCAGGGAGCTGTCTGCAGGCTCAAACCCACCTCTGTATTTCAAGCCAACTGAAAATAAGGAAGAGAAGGAAGGAGCAGATTTTTTTTTCACTAAGAAAATCTTAGAAAGTGAGTCTTTCTATAGTTACCATCTTGAGGGAATAATATAAAAAACTGAAATATAGGGAACTGTTATTTTATGCAAATAGAACAGAAATGATAAAAAAAGAGTAACAGTTTTATCGTAAGCTGATAAAGTCGAACACACCCTCATAAAATGAACAGGTGAACTTCCTATGTGCCCATAACATATGCTTTTGCAACATTTACTTGACACAAAACAGACAAAACATTTATGTTTAGATACCAAATAATTGGAAAATTCAATAAAACAAAGGATTGCTTGTAAAATTGGCTATTAAATCATCTATTTTTCAAGTATATTAGTGATCAGAAGTCCACCTAGAGGTCACACTTTCAGCTGTCAAATACGTTAAGAATAGACTTTTGAAATACTGTTTGTAGTGAAATGTAGCTAAACTATATATGCATTCAATCACTCCTTTATCCATATATAATGTAAACAGAAGCTATGCAAATGATTCATTGTCTTCTCTATAAGCTCCTTGCCATCACACAACGTCATGACTTAATTCCCAGTTTGAATGATTAGGGACATATCACCCTGCATTCTATCAGTATCAACATAGCACATCAGGAAGCCAATGATATTCAAATAAAATAAAGTTTCTTGAGTCATCTCCATTGAAATCTCAAATCTATTTCTCTCCAAAAATAATAAAAAAGAGCTACCAAAAAACCCTCCTTCATTGCTTTTCTGTTATTCACAACCTAACCCAGTTGACTTCACTGACTTCTCTATCACACACACCTTACAAGACAGCCACTAATTGTTTTTATGTGTATATTTCAATTAACATAGTATGTATGTATTTAAAATGTGTTTTACAGATATTCTATGATTACTTTTAATGGAAAAATAATGGGAACAATTTTTAACTTATTCACAAAGAAAATATAGATATTACAGTGTCCAAAGTCTATATACATTTCCATGTATTTAAAACTTTTTCACATACATTTAATATATATGAGTGTTTTGTCTGCATGGACATATGTGTACTATGTGCATGCCTGTACACACAAGAGTGCACTGGACCCCCTGGAACTGTAGTTACCTATCATGATGAACTACTGTATAGGTGCTGGAAATTGAACTCAAGTTCTCTGTAAGGGTAGTTAAGTGATCTTAGTAGCCAAGCCACCTCTTCAGCCCCAATCCCTGGTCTTCTTTTAAAACTATATAATCTTTCCAAAGGAGTGCTGGGTATGGATGGGATCTTGGAAGGTACTTAGGTGCATTAGAGGCATCCATACTCTTGCTTAATTAGCTTCTCAGAATGCTCATTTAAATTCTACAGACAAGCATTGATATTTCCCTTTGTGGCATGATGGTAAAATGTGGTAGTGACCTTAAATTGTCTTTTCCCACCTCAGTTATAGGATATCATCCAAAGGGAGAGAAGCAGGCTTTCTTAGCATCTTATTCACCTGTAAATTGAGATGAAACAGGGAGTTTGCCAAAGGCTGATCTCAACTTACTAAAACTTCTAGTAAGGAATCATCCTCATGGTAACCATCTGTTGCTGTTCAAATGGCAATTAAGAAAACAATTTAAGCAGACGCATAAGGCAATCTGAAAAACAAAATGTTTCTATATATATTTTTTAGTGTTATAGAAACTGCAGAGCAGGGAGAACTAGCCCCATCAGCTGTCCTGACCCAGTACCAGCAGGGCTGGGGGTGCAAACATGCACAGACTGTGGGTGTACACTCATGATCCCACAAGTGGACCTCGACTCAGCCATGTTTACTTAGAGAAATGTTCAATCTCCTGATGAAAGACAAGAGCAGGACCTGTTGTCTGCTGAGCAGAACCACCATTTCCAAGAGCCACTTGAAATCAGAGGGGAGAATCTAGTGCTTTAAAAGAAGAGATAAAATAGCGCTATAAGAATATCAGTCAATGGAAATATTTATAATCATCGAGGAGAATAAAACTGCACCTAAGCTTGGAAAATCTTTACCAGATGCTTTAAAAGTTAGATGTTTGATGTTTTGTGTACTAAACAAAGAATATTTGAAAATAGAGTATTGTTTATTTTAAACTGTTTAGGCTGTATTTAACTCTGTGTGATAGTAATCAAATCATGTTTTTATATAAACATTCAAATACATACATCAGCACAAACATTAACACATGTAATTGCATGCATGTATCCATATATAAATCTAAAACATGAGAAAAAATTTACTTTGTATAAAAACACACACATTACAAGTGTGCAGGAGTATTCCCAGATAAAAATCTGTTTTACATGATCTCACTAACAATTATGAACACGAATTCCATGAGTAAAGGAACTCTATGTTCTCATCTGGTATAACTTCTGAATAAGGAGAACACGGTCCAATGGACAGTACTTTAAAGAAACACTGATTTTCTTTTCATGCTTGGTTAAAATGGTATTGCAGTGGCATTACAAATTTAACAATACAAAAAAAAACCAAAAGAACAAACAAAAAAACCTCTTAGAAACAAGAGAAGGAATGATAAAGTGTATCCTGACTAGCTTGCACATGGAAAGGCAAGCAAATAGCCCAATGAGGCTGATCGGCTAAGGAGCACGTGAGCCTCAGGAAGAACCACAGACCACAGGACCTTCTCCATGGCTTTACTCTATTTCATAGGTAAGCAGAAGGCCCCGCCTTGATAAATCTCATGGGTCTGGTGTAAATATAACAACATACTAATGTGTACCTCTAGCCACAAATAGAAGTCAACAAATGAACACTATGTTGGCTCTAGAGACTAGTCTCATGGTTTGGGAAAGCCCATACTGGTAAAACCAGGAAAATTTATTAGTAATCTACTTAGAGAAATAAACACTTGGTTTGGACTTTTAAAACAAAGTCAACTTTGGGTATATATTAAATGTTCTTGAGCCTGAAAATGCTGAATTGGTGAAATGTTCCAGATTAAGATCATCATTTGTACTTTGGGAAATTACCTATAGATTCATTGTTTTTTTGTAATTGGGATAATATTTTTTGTTTGTTTGGTTTGGTTTGGTTTAGTTTGGTTTGGTTTTTTTTTTAAGACAAGGTTTCTCTAGGTAGTCCTGGCTGTTCTGGAACTCAGAAATTCCCTGCCTTCCAAGTGCTGGAATAAAAGGTATATGCTACCACACCTAGTTCGGGATAAAAATTTTAAAACATTTTGTTTTTTAGAAGTCAGAATATAAGAGATGAAATTCACTATGGCCATGATGAGCACTTAATTTTTGGATGTTAGAATAATGTTTTGAAAATTCCACCATTACTTTAATCCCGCTTGAATATGGATAATGTGTTCTAACTCTGACTTAACATCATGTAGCTGAACAACAATACTGAAGACTGTTCCCCAGTAGGTTTGGTCACAGTTCCCTCTTTTACAAATTTAATTATAACTAAAGTGATCAAAACAGCCTAGATTTTCAAAGATCAGTTGAGAGTCTTACCAAGCAGTGGTATTTCTTTCATACTTTTTATGTAAATCTGTACTCTTCCTAATTGATCCAGCAAGTTTTATTCAGAGACTGATTCTAACAGAACTTTAAAGAGAATGCATACTCATCACCAGGTGAAAACAGCCACAAAGTGAAGAGTGAGTAGAATTACTAACACTGCATATAAATGGAGTTTATAAAGAGAAAGCCTGATATTTGGAGTTTTATGGGCAATGTTTCACGTGCTGATACTGTGCTCTGATGAGTAAAACAGTTTTGTCCACCAAGAAGTAAATGACCTAAGAGGTGGTTCACCAACGGATGTCATACCAAACTGTACACATCTTCAGGGGGAAAAAAATCACAATGAAAGTACAGTGATGCTGCAAACACCAAGCTTCCTGACAATGAGTGATGACATAGTTAACCTAACAAGTTCTCAATGATTTTAGTTCAAACACGGTTCCTAGGATTGTGTCATGAATACTAGCCCATGGAAGTGGTTCTTTTATGGATTTAAGAAAATTAAGGTGTAGATGTATCTCAATGATGGAGTGCTTGCCTGGCTTTTGTAAAGCTGTGAATTTGATCTCAAGCTACACACAAACATACACACACACACACACACACACACACACACACACCACTCCCTCATCTTTTGTTCTGATGCTCTGAGTATAAGCTATTGGAAGATAAGTGACGGCCATGTTGATTACTAAGGGAAAACAATCCAAGGACAATGTCAAAGTTATTCTGCCTTCTTTGCTACAATAGTGACTTTTTTTTTTCAGAGAAATAAAAAAAACCAAAATACTTTTCACAGTATAGATGTCCCCAGTAGGTAAAGCTATGTTTACAGACCTCATATATTTATATATACAGAAACCATTTTGGTCTTCTATTCAAGGTTCTCAGTCATAAGAAATGTTGTAGAAAATGAGATAGCCCAAGGGCCAATGCCCTTAGGATTTTCCTCTCCCTCAGCAGATAGGCACTAGACTCAAGAACTGTGAGCTTGCCTCACTGTATGACTTACATATTAGCCTGCTACAAATACATGGAGTTACCAGTAAGTTGCTCAGAAATTAATTTGAATACACTAGAGGATATGCAGAGTGATAACTGATTCCGTTAGTCCATCATCAAAGTTATGTTTTCTTGAAATAAAGATCCATTTTGTATCTCGGTCCTGGGCAGATGGCCAAGCTTTTGATGCATTAAGTTCATAATTCTTTAGAGTCTTCTGGTACAACTTCTAAGATAATCTGTAATGTTCTGGTTATTCTGTCTATAAAGAAATAAGGAGAAATTAAAATGCATGAAAATCATAGCGGCATAAAAATAGAAAAACGTGAATTATTTGGGGATGAATACTGAGAATACACAGCTCCCTTCTTTACAGAGCACTTTCAAGAATTATTTACTTCATTACAATCCTATCATCCTCAATTAGTTGACTTGTCATTTTTACAGCTTTCCATGATGCTCTCTCAGTAAGAATTTATTAATATTTTGCACTCAAATAAGAACATTTATTTATTAACCAGGAGGCTGAAAATATTTTGAGACAATGGGACCAAGATATAAATAAATGTTTACAAATATTCTTCATGTTCAGCCCAAAATGGGTTTGTTCTTTTTTTTACATAGGGGATGACAACCAATTTCTTGGGACAGTCAGGATAATAATATCTCCTGTGTCTAATCTGTAGTACTGTTGAGCAAATTACTTTAATTATCAAGACCTTGTCTATCTCATGAATAGAATGAGAAACTTGGACTAATTTGGGTCACTAAGGTCTGGTCCTTAGACCAAGCACATTAAGCACCCTCCACAATTCTGATTTTGCTTCAAGTCTAGGGCTCAGTCTCCTAATTTAGAAGCTGAAGGTTTAACTCAGCAAGAGGTAACTCTAACAGATACCAAAATATAATAACCCCTGGGTAGCATTACTTCTAAGGACACGTTCTGACTACAGACCTAGGGTGCTGGGATCAGTGGTGATGGCCTTAGGGATATTCTTTTTTTCTTGTTGTCACCAATCCCCATAGAACATCTTCCAAAGTCTCCTAATCTTAGAGAAGCCTATCTACCATCCTCTAAAAGGTTCCAGACCCAAATCATCTCCTGTCCAGACAGTCTTCTCTTCTCTGATGACTTGCTATTCTAGCTAGCCCTTGCAAGCAATATGTAACTACACTTAAAAAGCTATTTTTATCCTTTCCTCTCTGCTCATTGTGGTGTTGCTAAATGTTCCTCATTTGAACACTTGGTCTCCATCTGTTGGTACTGTTTAGGAGGGCTGTAGAAGGTTTAGGGGTATAGCCTCACTGGAGAATGCGGGTTAAGAGGGCAGACTTGGAAACTTTATAACAGTCTTACTTCCTATACAGTGTCTACTTGGCTTCTGCTCCCTTGCTGAAGACAGGAAGACTAGCCACCCAGAATGGGTTGTAGTCACCTCAACTAGCAAACCTTCCTTCCTAAGTTGTCTCTTGTCTGGTATATTGTTGTTGAAGAAAGAAAAGTAGCAAATACAGCCATAATCCCTGAGGTAGTTTGCCTTGTGTGGTTGGTCTTTTTTTTGGGGGGGAGGAGGTTGTTTTGTTTTTGTTTATTTGTTTTTAACCCTATGTTTATTGGAAGGGGCCTTATGTATAGTTATGTCAAGTGATAAACCTTATATATTTCTTAAATAAATTATATTTTATACAGTCCACTCTGCCATGAAAGCAACAACCAAACCCCATATTTGCAGAAAAGGTAAAATTATCCTATGAAAATAGGCTTATAGTAAAATTGTCTATCAATAGTTCAGGGAAGGTGGCTCTTATATGTAGACAAGGAGCTAAGTAACTGATAGTAGTCAGGTAAAAAGAAAAACCACAGTTGTAAAGAAAAGCAATGGGGTTAAAGAAACAAGGCCTCAAGCTCATGTCTCAAAGGCATCCCTGCATAGACCCCTAAGCTAATCTCTATGTCTTGTCTTCTCACTCAGCTTCAGTCCTCCACTCCTGACATCAAAGCTCATTCCTACTGTTTTCTCACAACGTAGGTCCTCACGTCATGTTCTTAGATCTTTCACTCCCTGGTGTGGGAACTTTGCATCCATTCCAGACAATAGCAGTAACTGGGGTGCCCCTGTGTCCTTCTGAAAGTGGAGTTTCTACCCTCCTCTCAGCAGAGCAAGACAAAGACCCAGAGTGGATGGTTTAGCCTAACCAGCCCAGCTGACATTCTCCCCAGCTCTCCCTTCAGGGTCCTAGTGGTGCTGTAACGGTTATTATGATGGGGTGCTCAGAAAGACATTTGGCCTTAGGTACACAGTGGTTTCCCAGCATTTCCTTCTAAGCTGTCCTACGACAGTGGGGCAGGCACAGGTGCTCATTAGAACCAAGGAGGCTTCTAGAAACACTGCAGAACATGTGTCTTTGGAGTGTCATATACCCTATTCACCCTCACAATAAGATTAGTGGCCATACAATAATAAATCCATATTAATATCTTTTCAAATAAAGGTAAGTTGATGACCTACAGTTGGAGTTTTCCATAATTACAACCTACAGAACCTTACAGCCGTGCAGTGATTTCAGGTTCCATCTTCCTCCCTTGTTGTTCTTAAAGTAAACCAGAACTACAACTGACTTCACACAATCTCACTCACTCATCACACCTGGGATCCGCAGAGGCGCAACAGCCAGGACTGAGCGAGCTTGGGAAGCAGTGCAAAGCTCTCCGGTCCCAGAAATTACATTACAAATAACAGTATGTTCTCTTAAAGGGGGGAGGAGGTCAATGCTTTCATATTAATTTTTATATTTATTTATATTTATTTAGTGGGACATCTTTTGAGCCCCTGAGAAATACACAGGCAAACTTAATGAATTAAAATGGTAAACTCTAACCTTCAGGAAAACTTTGTAAATGCATTCACCAGCGTTCAGTGGACTGTTTCCAAATGAAGCTACCTTGACAGACTTTGACCAGTGTGTGCTTTTAGGCTCTCGAATTACAAGCTTGCTGTCCACAAAGATGGATTATAGGCATTCTGTTCATGTTGGCCAGAGTAAATTCTTTTTCCCTTTTTTCCCCCTTTTTACAACCAAAGATTTTATTTGAACAGGGCTGCCTCTGTATCTCTCCCTGAGCAAGAGGAGCTGACTGCTAGTCTTCTGAATGGCTCTCAGCTACAACAGGGTTGGGTGGATAACTAGCAGCTACCAAGTTCAATGACTGTTGCTAGCCCTGGCCTGGGTTTCCTGGGTCTAGTATTCTGTGTATCCAAACATATTAGGGTGAAACTGCACACTTTTCCTCCTCTAAGAAGTTTGTCTGTGTGTGAATTTGTGAATAATATAAATATATATAATATATATTACGTACAATTTATATAATTTGTAATACAAGATATATATTACAATTATATAAATTATAATATATAATATACAAATATAATATATAATACATAAAATAGGTATATAAATATATTTATAACATAATACAAATATAATAAAAACAATATAAACAACCAAATGTCTGCCCCATCATTATAGACAGAGGAGAAAGCTTTCCGCATCTCTGACTACCCCCTTAAGAGAGTGCTTTCTTCTAGCTCTGAAGATGCTATCACATAAAAAGTGGTTCAATACTGGCATCCTGTGGCCAGAGACATTCATCAGATCTCTAACAATCTCACTTCCTTAGTCTTGGAGCAGTCCCTGCCCGTGCCAATCAGCCTTGCACTGGTGTCTATGCACCAGAAGGATGTCTAGTTTACAATTTCTGGAAACAGCCCCGGCATGGTACATTTTGCCAGACTGTCACATTTTCCCAGGGTTAATCTATTCACACATACTAAGGTTAAAGAAAAAAAAATAGAGACTAGAGAGTTTCACTGGGCAAAGCAACATGATACTAAACTCCTAAACCAAGTGCTCTGGGCAAGCCTCTCCTGTCTCCCAGCTCACGTTGAGTTTTCTCTCTAACACAAAGTTAGAACCCTTTGGGGAAGGGTTGGGTACTCCCTGGTTTCATCTGTGTGTTTTCTTTTGGCCAAAGGCTAAGAAAATACTTGCTTCTGTAGCAATAAATATTATGAATTTTCTTTATCTTACTACAAGAACGCTGCCTAAGAGGAAAATTAAACAGAGTTACAGAGGACTGCTATTTATCCCCACTTCCTTTCAAGGCATCTATAAAGATAAAGAGCAGCACTGATCACAGTTTAAAGCAGAGCATTCTGCCTTGTCGCTAGTAAGGGTTAACAGCGTCCCGAGATCCAACAACCATCCTGGGTTTCCTCCACAGCAGTTCCCTTCCACAGATGGCTAATGCAGCAAGCAGCCTTGGAGATACTCAAAACATCATCGGAGGAAGAAAGAGAGCAAAATCTCCAAAATTACCCGAGCACAGAAGGGCAACAAAGAAAGATCACATTTGAAAATGCCTGATCTGAACTGACAGAGTGGCCTGAAGCCCGCCTGTGTTAGTGAAAGGGAGACCAGCTAGAGCAGGCTGACTGCACAAGGAAAGACAGAAAGCCTTCTAGGTGGGACAACAGGATGGAATTTCCCTTTGTTCTCCCCTGCCCCGCCCAAAGGCTGCTGGCTCTCCTAGGCTTTCTGCCGTGCTCAAGGCCTCTCTAATGTTTTGGTCTGATATTTTTGCCGCGGTGCAGTGGATTTTGATGTCCAGCAAATGTGAGTTCAAATCCTAGATGTAAGGCTCCAGGCCCTGTATACCTAATTCTAAATTCTCCCTCTTGCTGAGCCCCGCCTTCTTCACCTGGGTGCAGGAAACAGAATCTGGGACACGGGTCCTCAGGGAATCTGAGATTGTGAAGATGGGGAAAGAGCTCATAAGCCTCTGACACCGAGGTTCTTCCAAAGCCACCTTCTAACCAAGTGTTCTTCAGTATTTCCTACTGCACATCCTAACTGGAAACCACGAATGCCCCTTCTGTGTCTTTAGCCTCAACCTCTTCTCTTCTACCCTCAGTGTCCTGTACTGCCTCTTCAAAGCCAAGTAGCTGAGTTCTAGTCCTGGCTCTTTTACTTACACCCACATGACTTGGAAGAGCGACTTGAATTCTCTGGTGATGTAACTCAAAGTCTGTGCAATATGGACAATGGTGTCTACTACATAAATGGTTGTTAGGAGAAAGTGGTCACACATGAGCAAACACAAAGAAACCACTCAAGAAAGCTGCTATTCTTGGCTTGGTTACTGTTGCTGCTGTTGTTACTGGAAACTTCTTTGGCTCACTTTTCCTAACAAGGTAGTATTACAGCCATGCTGGTTAAGACATTTGCTGGCCTCTACCTCACTTTTCAAAAAACCTTATATCATTGGTCAACTTAATGATATGATAGTCATTAGACTTTGCTCAAAGAACACAATCACTATGTCACTAGTGGATTCAAAAGAGCAGTGGGGAGCACTGAAAAAATTCTACCTAAAGAAGCTATTCCTTCTCTAAAATTCCAGTGACTACAATCACCAGAATTAAATACCCCACAGGGCTGCACTCTACATGCCTTTCCTGTCTTTCTCCTTATGCTGCAGTTACAATGCAGTAATTTAGTTTAACTGACCATTGTACCACTTGTAGCTTTAGTTTTAAAGAGATGCATATTAGCTATGTACAGCTTAATGGGTTTTCTACTACACAGTATCTAGCCAAGGCCAAGATGCTTAAAACACTTACCTGATAATTGTTGGAACCACTTGGGTTTCTTGTCCCATACAATGAAGAGATAATATGCAGGGACCCCAGTCAAGGTGATAAGGAAGCCGACCCCAGTGCTGTACGGATCCGAGTAAAGGGAGAGGACAACCATGAAGAAGCAGGTGAAGGAAAATAGCGCTGGGATAAACAGAGGCACCTGAAATGCAGCCAAAGGAAAACAGTTTCATGTCAGCACAAGAGACCAGAGTGGAGGGTGTGAGCCATGTGACCAGGTCATCCCAGAGCATGCACTAGGTAGGTATAGTCTCTTAACTTGCTTTAGAGCATGTGGACCAAGTCTTGAGCTAGGAAAGTGTGCTTCCTAGCTGACGGTCTACTCAAATTTCTTTGCTAGGAAAGTATCAACATGATTTTACATTTTTCATCTTAGGAGATTGGTTCTTAGATAATCACAATTAGAACCCGATTTCACACGGAGTCAAGAGCGCCAGTGGCTTTGCTACATGTTAAAGCCTTTCAGTGGATATTGATTTCCTGTTGAGAGTTACAATAAGACCCAATGGGAATGAAACAGGCCATCTCCTAGTCAACAGCTAATAAAGATGCTGTGAGCATGTGGCAATGAATACAATTAGAGGCAAATCCTGATAACATGACTGGCAGCATTATCTGTGCTAAGTCTTAAAAGCAAATAAATAGTGAGATCACACTGACCCACAGACATCTAAGACTAATGACAAGCCTGCTCTCCAGCCCTGCCAAAGGAAACTGCCAGGTAGAGTAAATGGTCACCTACTCAGTGGTGAGCTCTTCCTTTAGTATTTCATATGTCTTCAGAGCAGTGCTTCTCAACCTTCCTAATGCTGCAACACTTTAATACAGTTTCTTATGTGGTGATTCCCACCCCCAACCATAAAATTATTTCCATTGCTACTTTGTAACTGTAATTTTTATACTATTTTGAATCATAATGTAAATATCTGTGTTTTCAATGGTTTTATACAACCCTCTGAAAGGGACATTTGAACCCCAAAGGGGTCTCAGCCACTGGGGGAGAGTTGCTGCTTCAGAGTATATGGGGGAAAACTACCCCAATGTTAACAAGTTACAATGAGGACTAAAATACTTAATCTGTAAAGCAGCACCCTTGGCCTAGTTTTAACAAATGAAGTACTCTTTCTTTCACAGCCTAGCTGTTTGCAACCATTTAGTATGAAGAGTAGGATATGCCACTCTCTGAACATACCCAAGCCATGCATGAAAACCCAATGTGAAAAGTATCTTTTAACATTGTCTGTTCTCACAGATACATTCTGTGACAAGTTCACTATATCATACTTAAAAATGCATGTAGTTTCCCCAGTGAAGTGCAACAGAAGGTGCTCCCTGAAAGAGTTACATATTTTACTCCACGGCACCCTACCCCACCGAAACTCCCCATCATCAAGTTAAGACATAAAAGAGGGCTAGGTATTAGGAGAGAGATTTATGTAAACCCATCAAGATGGCCGAGGTTACCTTGAAAGGACGATGCATATCTGGGCGTTTGTATCGAAGATAAATCAGCCCAGCGACTACCAGACCCATAAAAAGCCACCTGGCAAAACTGAGGAAATTCAGAAGACTGTAGAGGTCTCCGGAGAAGAGCATTATCATTGTCAAAGGATGCTGGGGGTGGAGGAGGAGAGACAAAGTAATTGAAAGGAACTAAGAGGGACCAGGTAATACCAAACAGTACCACCATCATCTCACAGTGTAAGTGTCCCATCCAGTAGTTATTTATAATGCTAAGCTATCATCCTGACCAAAGTCTAGATTTGACAAACTTGGAATTGGAATTTCAGTTGGAATCTTGTAAAAATGTGCTGTTTTGTTATTTTGTCAGTTCCTTTTTCATTGGAAAAGAGAGAATCTACTTTCTGTTGTTTTGTTTTTGTGTAGAAGAGTGTCCATCTTTCCACAAGTGTACAGGTGTATAAATGCAGGGATATTTGTATATGTGGAGGCCAGAAGACATTTCTGCCATGTGAGATAGGATCTCTCATTGGTCTAGAACTGGCAGTGTAGGCAAGGCTGACTAGCCAATGATCTCCAGGGAGCCTTCTGTCTCTGCCTCCCCAGTACTGAGACTATCAGTGCAAGTTACCATGCCAGCATTGGTTCTGAGGGACTACACTCAAGTTCTCATGCTTGTGAGACTAGCAATGTGTACAGGCACACCTTCCCTGAGACATTGTGTTTCCAAAGAATAAAAAAGAAAAAAGAAAACATCCAAACACTCAAAATCATGCAGAATCAATTAGCAAGCTGCCAATAATAAATATTAAATGCAGATAACTGGGAAACTCTAAGGAAGCTCTGACATGATTTCTGAAGTGCTCTTGGAGCCCACACACAGGCAACAGCCATCTGAGGGTGAAGCTCTTGGCTTCTGAATGCACAACATTGACCTCTTCTTACTTCAGGTCAACTCTCCCCTTGTGCTAACTGTGTGTGACCCTCAAGACCAGGGAAGAATAAACATAGAGAACGAGGACATCAGAGCAGGACTCTGCAGCTGAAAAAGCCAAGGACAGCGTGAGCGATAGCAGAGGCTTCCCACGAAAGCCCTCTTCACGGAATAATACATCCTGTTCCCACAAGTGATGTTAGCTTCCAGATTGCGCACAGAGCGTATGCGTACTTTCAAAAGAAATTTCAAGGAAACATTCTGAAACAAATTTAATGCATGGAGAAGAAAAAAAAAGAATGTTCAATGCATCCTAGGGTGCTCTTGACAACAGATTCTGGTTAAGAAAAAAATGTTACTAAAATCAGAGGGGGAAAAATGACTGTAGCATTGCAGATGGGTATTTGAGGGCTCTTACACCTTTTATAGCCTTTTGTATCCCACATTTCTCAAATATTGTTCCCAGCCTAGATAATTCCATAGCGTCAATTTACATTTAGGGGTTTTCTTTCTTCTCTTTGCCCTTATAGGTATCAGTTCCTCTTAGAGAATCATTTCACTGCTTAGTGTTTTATCTATGCTTTGAATTATGTTGTATGACAGGAGTCAAGAGGAGACAATGGATAATTTTTGCACAGTCTGCTTTTAGCTGAACTCTGAGTCTGGAGTTTAGATTGTATCCTCATGGTTTTTCCTTTTCTTTCTTTTGAGGTTCTCTGCCAAGGAGAGAAACCACAGCCTTCATTTCCCTTCACACCTCACAAATTTCTGCAAAGGTGAAACGGAAACTGAGGTGGGTCACATCCCAGGGCATCCTACGCACATCAAAAACAGGGAGTCAAAGCAAGCCATGGCAAACTTTCCGGCCTCCCAAACATGTTACACTGAGCACCAACTGAGTGGTGAATCGGGATGCCTGTTCCATTCCCTCCTTCCTAAACAGTTTGTGAGGTTATATCTACAGTTACTTGTTAATATGCTTTACCAAAACAAGAACAGCTGGCAGAGGAGTGTGCTTGTGGACATGAATCATGGAGAGAATTTCAGGAAGGTGCCCTTCTCGAGATGCAACATAGAATAACCTGTGGGGAGAAAAAACGGTGAAGTTGACTATAGAATCAATCATTCAAATGGGAAAATGTTTTAAATCCCTGAAGCAGCATGAATGCATCTTTCTCATGCTAGGCATCTTGGCATGTCTTATCTGGTCATTTGGATTGTGCTTTGCAGACAAAGGGCAGATTCCATCCTAAGTCTCATTTCAGGACATACAGTGTCTGGGAAATACCTTTTATTGCTCTGAGGAAAAACAATAGCAATATTGCACTGCATGGAGTTCTTCCTATACATGAGTAGCTGGTGGCAAATTCAGTGCTAGATTGCTAGTGTCAGTCCAAGCTAGCACACATGCATTGTACATGTACACACATGTACATGCATGTAGTGTTAACCTTTCTCTAATTTAAATTGTAACATAAATAGACAAAAAAGATTTTTGTACTATCAAACTAAGAAAAAGAGTTACAGATGGTGGGGTGGTGATTTCTGCTTTCGACTTTACTCTTTTTCGTGGCACCTTCAGAAAAACAAAAGACTTTATCGCTAGAAATAAAAGCTGTTATAAGACCCTGTAGACAGTCTTTAAAAAAAAAAAAAAATGCTGCATGTGCTACTCAGAGTGGGCTATGTGTAGACACACAGCGCCCTCTACTGGACAGAATGAAACATGCTTCACTGGAATTTAAGAGGAACTCGCATATCCCTTTAAAAACAACAGGTTCTGGAGGAACTATTGCTTTTCTCTTTTAAAGCTATCCTTATCACATCCAATCTCTAAAACAGAAATGTGTTTCTGAAAATACATGAACTCGCTCACCTGGAGACGGCGAACACACCACCGTTCATGGAGCCGAAGCAGGAGAGGGCAACAAAGATCGGGACTGCTAATGAGAATTTTCCCAGCAGCCGCTCAGAGAAGGTCTGAGGAAGGAAAGAACGGAGCAAATTAATGCTTTCCCCGAAAGTGGAATAAAATGAAACAATTTAGGCCAAACTTGCTCTTTGACTTTCTATTAGCCTGCTGCTACGTGAATGTTTTATAATCCTTCTTTTTCGTTAGGGTCAAACTGACTCCACAAGACAATCATCAGAAGCGGGTAGCATGGCATTGCTTGTCTCAGACCTGTGGGCAAAGGTCTAAACAGTCGCCTTCTCCGTCCCTCCAAAGCAACGATCCGTTTACTGACTCTTTATCAACTATCGCCTTTGATAAGAGGAAGGGGCTCAGTTCGGAAATTCTACTTTAAGAGACAGAAATTGTTCTGCACAATCCCAGAAAGCCGCCTTTGTATGATGAGGTATAGATACACACTTGCGAGGGTTACAGGTACTTGTTTCACGTACCAACCTTAGTGCATGGGGATAAATCCAAACAATAGACAGGTTGACCGTTTCATCGCCTGAGCGAGCCAGTCTGAAAGTTATTTACCCCATGTAAGCCCTACCAGCTGAACCTGTTTGTTTATGGAGTAGCCCTCCCCCACCCTACAAGGCTGTCATTTCCTTCCAGGGTTTCCTGTAAAAAGCCAGAACACAATCCTGACAATCGACAGGAAAATATGAATAAATGATAGACAAAGTTCTAAGGTTTCCTCCTAGGCTGTCACACGGGCAGTCCTGCACATTTGTATAAAGGATTTTTTTTTTTTTTTGGTTAATATAGGATTTTTTTCATTGTCCGTGATGCAGCTGGTGCCTTGCAATTAACAGACCCCATTATGCTCTCCACATTAGTGCTGCCCTTTGCCTAGAAACCTGAGGCAACCGACCAGACACCCGGAAGCTTTGTGTCTTTTACTGCCTGACAGGGCGGCAGTGGACAAAGCCCTTTTCATACTGTGACCTCAGACACTGGTTCACAAAACAGGAGATAACCATTCCCTGTGGGTGTTGCTGATAGGAAGTGATATTACATTAAAAGGAACTGCCCTTGGTGATGGGAGTGTCCCTGGATGTGTTTACGTTTTCACCCTTCCTGGTTTTAAGTTAATGAGTGAATTCTTTCTTAAAGAGTTAAAACGTCTGAGCAAATACAAGTATGTGTTACAGAAAAAGCAGTCTCATAACATGATCTTTGGAAGCAAATATAGTCCCCGTGTCAAATAAATTTGTGGAAATGCTTTGGGATTATATGTATGTCGCTCTTGAGGAGTTACAGTGCACGCTGGCTTCTTCAAGTACTACAGAAGCATCTCTGCATAACATCTCTGTAACATTTAATTGCCTAGCTGTCCCCAAATTTATAAATACCCCAACACTGCTATTCCAAGGTTATGCTACAAATAGATAAATAGACATAGTCCTCCTGAAATTTCTAGAATGATACTCTGGGGAGAGGATTCAAGGCAACATTTGAAAAGTTTATAACCAGAAATGAGAAGAGTGGGTTTCACTTTGCATATCAAAACTTGCATTGATTTGTATTCAGTAACTCCACCTGTCCTTAGAAACACTTTGGGAAAATATTTCCTCTTTGTAAGAAAGCCTCGATGGAGGAGTTTTAGGCAGCTTTATATAAAAATGCTTTTTAGGAGATTAAAAAAAATAACAAAGAGAACTCAGGGTAGAGGTTACCTGTTATCATATGACACATGCTAAGTAAGGTGTGCTCTAAATTAATAATCAAAATGATAATCAAAATATTATCATTCAGGTCAAGAAAAGATTAGTGACTTCGAGATGCTTTCTCCTGGAGGAAACCATGATAAAGCTTCGTTGACTCGTTAACCTAAATTCAAGCTGTTAGGACTGTAACTTAGACTTACCACCGCCACAGCGCTGGACTGCAACAGCTCCTCAGCACTAATGGCTGTAAAATAGGCCACATTTGTCAGGACGTAGCCCACTGTGATGATAGCCATGGAGATGCAGATTGCAAGAGGGATGGTTCTGAAAGACACAAAGACATCATGTACGGGTCATTTCGCTTTTTCTGCTACCAAAGAATACAGAAGACTAGTTCCAGAGATGGATGTCATGGCACCAGCCATAACTGAGGGCTTTGTTGGCATATGGAAGAACATTTTATCAGAACAAAGTACCTTTGCAATTTAATGAGATCCATGGGGGCAGGCATTTTGTATGACTCGTCTATTGCTCTATCCCCAAACATGTGGGTCTATCCTACTCTTTACACCATGACTGTTACTGCCACACTGTCCTTACAATCACCTGGAAGGCTTGTTAAAGCACAGGCCACTGAGCCCATCCCTGGGTTTCTGATTTAATGGGATCAGCATCACTCCTGTGCTCCTGATGTTGTTGACCTGAGGCCCATAGGCCTCTCCACTATTAATCCACCACACTGACAGCTGTTTAAAGGGAGCCCTCCAAAGCATCTTTCACACTCAGGGTTTTCCCCTGAGGTGGCTTGTGGTGAAAACAAGTAAGTGCAAAGTTTTGGAAGCAAGAGAGTGGGCTGTATCCATCTTCTTAAAATGACGGCGATGATGGTATAAGAATTTTATATGTAAGGGAAGTGTTCACAATAATGACTCTGCACGGCCCTGCTGTGAGTTCAAAGGACTCTCAAGATCACGAGCATCTAATAAAGCAGCCGTGCAGATAATCCCATGAAATTAGGGGTGGCATGCTGTGAAGTATGGACGACTGGACAGTGCTGACACTGTGTGGCCTCAAGAAGTACCCAGCACAAATGCAATCTCATGTCTTCATTTAATGCAGTGGGAAAAGCCAGGAAGCTACTGACCCTCATAATTTGATTCCATGTTACCGATACACATTACTTGCTTAACATAATCGCCTCTTCAGACCCTTTCCAGTTCAGGCAACTTAAACCTTCAACTCCCTTCACAAAAGCTGTCCAGTTCTCTTGTAAAGCCATCCTGCTATCAGCCCTCATAGAGGCCTCACCCTGCAGGGTGCCACTAATGAAGACCTCAATATAATTTCTTCCAAGATGAAAATGCAGTGCAGAACCAGGAGGGGAAAAGCATGGACAACCTCACTTGCCAAGCTAGATGTGTTTAACACACTAAGTCCCAGCTCATTATACAGAATGGCAATTTCCCCTGCCGAGAACAGGCTAAACAAGCTAGTCAGCTACTGCCATTCATTATGCTGTTTGCAGCCTGACACTTGCCCTGATCCCCAAAGCCTTCAGCGTTGACCTCTAAATCCTGGCATCCGAACACAAAAGTAGCAGATGTTCTCCATCCCCAGTGTGAAGAGGGTCCCGTGGAATTTCCCCGTGAGCACCATAACAGACCTTGCTAGCTGTAATTGATATGTACTAAATTTAAATTAAAAAAAAGTCACTGAGCCAATGAAATACAAGGCAGTGAGACAATTAAAGATACATTCTATGGCTCTGGAACCAAATGACAATGCAGAGGGGTAGAAAGGAAAAGTGAGGATTCCTCCTTCCTAGCCAGTCACTGAGCTATTTTGAACTTGGGAGCTTTTAGCTTGCATAGTAGCCCCACCTGAAGAGGAGAGAAACAGAACCTCCACCATTCCTTCCAAGCACATGGTTGATTAAGGTATGTCAAGGTTCTATATTAATAAAAACTGAATTGACCTTGCTCAGTGCAGTGTGATACTAACTTGTGCAAGAAAAAAAAAAGTAAGGTCACACTCTATAATTCTGAAAAAAAGTAACAGAGAAATGTATGTGAAACTTGAGAGTGTGGTCCTCCAGCATGGAACTGAGCACCCTTCCCCAGCACCTTGAAGCCAGCACCTCCACACCCCACCTTTCTTGGGATGAGTGTTTCTCAATGGGGCTTTCAGTATCTTAGCAGAGGGCAGGCTTTGCTAACTCAGCCTTCTAGGTTAGCCCTGCTTTCTCACTGTGCCACTACCAAACAAAGCAGCAGTCGGTTCAGCCATTGGACTGAACTGCCCCAAAGTTCTATTAAGCATTCACATATGACCCTCACTTTATCCTTGGAGATTCCTGTGAGCTGCAAACATAAGCACTGTTTTATTTATGAAGAAATGGAGTCTTTGGTGTTTATGTAACTGTCCAAGGATGCTCAGCAGGTAAGTAGAAGCCGAGATTTGGATATGTGCATGACCTCACTTGAAATCAGGGCATTTTAACCCTGAAGTATGTATGGTTTCCTTAACTCTACCAATGTTCATGAAAATTAAACTGTAGAATACTAAGTGAGCCAAAAAAGTCTTATCAAGAGTACATTTCTAACAGGTTTGCTGTAAGGGAAGGGGAAAAATTCGGAGATTCGTTTTGGTCATGCTTCTGTAGAGCACAATTGGTAACGCCAGGAACATGTTCTCATCACTTGTTGTTGTTGTTGTTGTTGTTTAGAAGGAAAATATCTAGTTGGTGAATTTCTCCAGATGTATTTTTATATAAAAAGGAGAAACATCAACATGCTTGTCAAATAAGTTGTAATGAGTTATTAAGAAAAGTACTTTGGTAGCTCTGGGGGGAGGGGGGCAACCACAGGCACCTGAAATAAGAGTACAAAAAGAGAAAGGCTATGCTCTGGACCACAATATGCCAATAATTCTCTCTAATTAGATCAAACGAAGCCACGGGAACTGGAGACCCTGTGGCTACAGAGCCACTAGCATTACTGACTATCCTCAAGTTTCTTTTCACTTTGAGGGAAGGGGTGAGGGTGGGGGAGATTTTGTGGTTGCCTCAGCATAAATAGCATCCTTCACAAAGGCAAGCAGTTGACCTGATCAGGGCTGAGCACCATGTGGTTAAGTCCTGGTTACAAGTATCAAAGCACAAGAACCACTGGGTGAGCCGATAAAAGCTATTAGGCCACGTCAGAGTGATCTTCCTGGAGTCTTTAGATGCAGAGGGCAGATAAGCATGGTTAGAAACCCAAGAGGAAGGCCAGTGGCACAGGAAAAGAAATTGATTAGAGGAAGGAGAGGAGAGGCCGTGGGTATATCAAAGCTTCTAAATGACCGAGAGTTGGCCATCCATCGTAAACAGCGACAGAAGTGTTAGCTTTGTGGTAAGTATGAGCAGTGCACACCTGTAAGCCCTCGGCTCTCAGTGTTTGAACATGTTATGATGAACAAAACACAAGTTGACAAGAGCCTTCCACTATCTCGTACACTTTTTCCCATTAACAGGCAGTAAGTATGTGTAGCTGGTAGTTTTATTAGTTGAAAATTATCTTCAAAAATATCTTAGTCTTTCTACTGCCTAATTTAAATTGGCATCTCTAACCAGGCTGGCATACATAGAAGAATGTTTCATTCTTTGAGGCTACCAACCTGGAACTTTGAAGTGCCTGCTCGGGAGCTCCTTTCCTTTTCTAGTTGTTATGGGTGATGGCTCACTCTTCAAAAGTGATGGGTGGAGATCCATTTTTTAGAAATCAGGATAACCTCCCCACCCTCTACAAAGACCATTGCTATTGAAATGGAGGTGTGGCATTTCAGATCTTTGTGGAATGATACATAAAATCAATACAATTCACAACTGTATGTTTAAGTATGAGTTAACTTCTATACTCTTCTGGGAAGAGAAGCCAAGGCCCACGGAGATCAGTGACATGGACCAAGGTCACAGAAGCAATAAGTGGAGAGCTGCAAGCCAAACCCAGCCCTCTCTGTGCTTCAAGCTCTCAGAATGTCTGTTGCAATGATATCTGGACTGTTTGATGATGACTTTTATTTCAGCTTCAAGATCTGAAGGATCCTGGTATGCCCATAGATACACATATTTCATATAAGTGATACATTATTAGACCAACAGGCACACTACACATCATATGCCTGTGTCTGTGACTATGACCCAACAGTCACCACACATGGAGAAGCTCATAGGTATGTTGTGATTAAGTACCAAAGAGACTGTTTCCATGAATTCAATTTAGCCAGGAACTGCTGCTGTAAAATCTGAATGAGTAAATGCCACTTGATGCTCTAGCCATTTGAGGAAAACATTAAAGCAAAGGGAATTTTGCTACTCAGATGACCAGAGTAGTATCCTGATCACTTGAATTTAGGATGGTGCAAGGTTGTTTCATAATGGTTGACCAAAATATTCCAAGTCTGTTATGAATCAAGTCTGCTATGTCTATCACCATGAGGACCTAGAAGTCAGTGACTCCAAGGGATTTGCTCTTCTGTTTGAGATGTGTAACTGGACATGATGGCAAACAATACAGTTATTTAGAAAAACAAACAACAAAAAACCACATCCACTTACTCTCCTATGCTCTAAAACCTTCTAAGTGGCTCAGGTTTCAACTTTCTATTTAGAATGCATTAATATTTCAATGCATAAATTGGCATTCACCAAAAGAAAGGAAAAATCATCATGAATGGTCAGAAAGAGCAAAGAATGGCAAACTTTTATTATGTGAGATATAGATAGATAGATAGATAGATAGATAGATAGATAGATAGATAGATAAAAAACAAACTAGTATTTCCCAAGAATTTTTAAAAATCTGCTGAAAAAAAAGGGGGGAGGGGAGACTTTGCTCTTATGAAATTGAAACGCAGCCATGCCTCACTGCAATATAAAGTATCTATAATCATATTAAGTATCTTCTATTTATTTTAGAGACATACTTATTTCAGATTTTCTCTATAGTGACCTTGCAGGGACTTTGAAAGATTTATATGATTTTTTTCACAGATTTGACCAAAAAATAATTCAAACATCATTGTCTCTCTCATTAGATTCACCAACTTACTTTTGTAGAATTATCATTTATTTTATTATCACTGCTATTAATTCTTTCAATTCTTCAGACTTTAGTCATATATGATGGATCAAATGTGAATACGTTTAAAAAGCTTCCCTCATGTTTCATATTCATGATTTTATGTGCATGAGTTACTCATGTGTTCTGAGTCTTAGTCATAGCAATATCTTAACCAACTCCTAGATGTTGGACCACCTAATGTGTCTGTGTACTCCCTCACACTCTTAACAGGGACAATTATTACTATCATTGATGATTTTCCAATGTTTGAGTTCATATGCATTTCCTATTTTTCAATGATTTTGCCTCATTAATATTTAGTGTAGTGTGACTATATCTCTGGTTATCCATTTAGCATGGAAATGGGCTATTAAAAAGTAAAAGTAGAAACACATTTGGGTAGATGTAGCAAGCAACTGAGAAGGTATAATTTGACAGTAAAAGAAAAACAAACAAACAAAAACGTATCAAGAAGAAAATACCAGATGAACCTGTTTAATGTTCTTAAAGGATTTGTGTTCATGCCTAGTGACTGTTCTGGAGCACGGCTGAATACATCGATACAAGAAGCACATTGTGACAGAAGAGCAGACAAATATACCACTGAGTTCAAGTCTATCTGTCCCCCTCTCTGTCATGGAGCACAGCAAGACCATGGGTAGTTGTGCTGAAACACTCCAAAACCAGTTATTGTCTCATCTAAGCCTCACTGTTCTCTGCATCCACAGGCAAAGAAGTCCATAAAGGAGACCTGAGGAATTAACAGGCAAGGATTAAGACTGGAAGCCCACAGAGGCTTGGGAGAAAGAATACACATGGAAATGTATAACAGCAAGCACAGAAAGAGGACAAAAAAAAAAAAGGATATAAAGGATCAAGTTTTGCCCCAAACCTCGCAGGACAAATGATGAAGAAAAATGCAAACCTATGACTCAGAAATACAGGGTAATAAGCAATCACAAACATAAATATAAGCATTTTATCCCGTAAATACTTTATTTCTTGTCCTACTCCCAGAATAAATTCATACTAAATAAAATTATACAGCAAAATGTAGCGTGGGCATAAATTTTCATTTGCTTCCACTTTATACAATCTCAAAAACTTTGCATTATGTGCATCTCATTTTTCCTCATTTTCTGAAGATTTAGTGTGTGTCCTCTGGATACACTATAGTTATCTATATTTATCGTGAACAAACATAAGCATATTTTAGGCAAGTTCTAGTTTATAAAGACAAAACTGGCTTTAAATTAAATGCTTGCAATTAAATCATAGGATGAAATACCTTAATAGTAATAAATTAAATTCCACAGTAGTGGCTAGTTCTTATTTTTGCCATGATGTACATATAATATTTCCTCTTAAAATTCCATTAGTTTCCTCATGATTTGAGCCAAAATGCATTGAGGTTTCAGTGAACCACTTTTTACAATGGTGTTACTGAAAGTCAGATTTACAGACAAGGCACGTAATTACACACTAGTTTGTGTTCCTCTTTTAAAACTGCATTATTACTAAGAAGTAGCTAGCCAGAAAGAGAGCCCCCCCAGGCTTCCTCATGTGTAGGAAGGAACATGACTCATTCTTAACAGCAGGGTTTGAGTGGATGAATGAGTTAGAAGCTGAGATGGCATACTGCCCTAGCTGAGATCTACCCTAAGATTTCTATGTTACTTGATGCTCTGTCATGGTAACAAAGTCTCCCAGAGAATCAGTATCTGAAGAGAAGAGCATCCTCTGCCTCACTGTTTTGGAGATTTTGTGTATAATCACCTGACCTTGTTGCCTGGGACTGTGGCAAGGCAGTACTTCATGGCTGAAGTGTGTAATGGGATAAATCCTTTCCTCTCATGTCATGACCAAAGAGCAAAACTAAGGTTAAAAAAAAGAAACAAGGTCTCATAATCTCCTGCAAAAGTAAACTTCGATTGACTCAATAGACTTCCTGAGTGCCTGTGTGTAGATAAAGAACTCCTGTGAGTCTAGGGATGCTCTGAGAGGAGACAGAAAGTCCATCCTAAAGGGAAGCTCATTAAAACTCATAAATAAACAACTCAAAAACTTTAGGAAGTTCTTCCTCCATATGCATTTGTTGAGGACTGCTGAAAGACAATCTCAGGCACATCCAGCTGCCTACAAGAAACAGAGACCAGCTGAGCAGCCTGTTGAGCCGCCTGCTGAGCCGCCTGCTGATTGTGCAATGTACTCCAGGCTCCTAGCCTTTGTGGAAACCTCATGATAGGTTTTAGTGCCACAGTAGTCTTTGAGTCATTTCTGCTCCTGTAAGTTGACTCTCCGCCCATATTCCTATAAGTAACCTCAGTAAATTCATTGGTTCATCAAGTTGGACTATGGGAGTATACTTAATTTAACCTAATATTAGTTCCCTCCATTTATTTGTTCACTTCTCTCCAGGAATAGTGACAAACAATAAGGCTGCACCTCTTAATCGCTATGTCACCTCCTAATAAGACCACACATGAGCCAAGTCTTCATTTCCTGCCCCTTGGTGTAGGGGGAGGGAACATTTATTCTGTAGAAGACAGCAAGAGTACTTCCTGCGGAAGTCATACCATGGGAAGAAATATGAATTGCAAAATTAACCTAGACAAAAACCTACCAGGGAGGCATACATACCCAAAATGGGATATTATAAGATTAAAAAATAACCTTCTAATGGTTTGAAGACAACCCATGGGTGGGTTGATCGTTAGTTCAACAAGAATTAAACTTAAAAATAATCAAAGCATAAAGGACTTCTTTGTATGGATTTCTTTCTCTATATTTATAGATTTTAATTAGGTTAGATAAGACTAAAAATGTGGCATTATTAAGTAGTATTGTATAGTCTATTATTTTGTTTAACAACAGAGGAGTGAATGACATAAAAATCTTAATGGCTTAAATGACAATGTCAAATAAAAATGGACATTTGTCTGATCAAGTTAAGATAGAGAAAGTAAATCATTATTCAAACTTCCCAGAAACAGCAAAAACCCATCTTACTGCTCACAATTTCAAAGCATTACAAAGTATCTTGAACTCCTGAAAAATGCCACCAATCTAACAGAGAAAAACACAATTACCCACTTTTATCCTCAACAATGCAAAATTTAAATAAACTCCAGTGCTAAAAGCAAGGTAGTCTATATTGAGTTTACCCACTGCTGGGTGGTATATGCAAATTGGTGACAAAATTCTATCAGGCTGAAATGTATACTTAGTAGAAACTGACAACATGCCACACACATAAACTAAGCCAATCACATATCTGACAAATAATGAGAAATGAGACAGATAAACACATAGCCTTTCAATTTAGACAAAGTATTACTTCTGCCTCCAAATTTGGCTCCAATATCTCTGATCAGTGACATCAGATCAAGTTGACAATCTCTTAAATTTTCATATCTGATAGGCAAGTAGACAACTAGTTTTCAAATTAGATCTCTAGGAATCAGTCTAGAAGGTGGACAGTGGTCAGTCCTGGAGCAGAGTCACATCCATCAGTAGCTACATCTTCTTTTCTTGCTTTAATGCAAAATCATCTTGTTAAAAATGACGTGACCCAGAATTTTTTAATTAATTTTAAGATTATGCCCCCAAGGAATTTCGTTTATGCTTTAGTTAACATTTGGGGCTCAACTGTTGCTTTCTAACATACAACTTAAATATATGAATTTGTTTTTTCAAGTGCCTACATATGAATAATTACATCATCTGTATATTTCTGACCCTAGAAAGTTGGAAATAATTTTAATAGTATAGTAACTGAGGAAAAAATAATCATATTAGATTAAGCTGATCTTAGCAAGGAAAGTATAAAGTGGACGAAGGAGCTAATAGCCATGGTCTGCTTTAGACAAAGTGGCAAATCCCCTGTTGCAGTACACATGACATAGCAGTTCAAGGAAAGGAGGTAAAGAGAAAAAATAGAGTTGACGGGCTAAGCACACTGCCAGTCTGGAAAGATAATATGTCATTGTCAAGCAAGTAAGGATGGAGACTCCTAGCTAGAACGGTTGACAGCTGCCTGAAAAGGTCACAGAGGCCCACGGAATGACAGAGCCTGGTCACGCCCTCCCTCTCCTCTTCTCAAGCTGTCCAGCTATCAAGATTCATATTCCCAGAGAAGTGGAATGTTACCATTTTTTTATCATTCAGGAAAAAAGTAAAACCTTTTGGAAATCATGCTTTCATGCAGTCATCTTATATTTACTAATGTCTTTTCTTAGACCACAGTTTTTCAGGCAAACCTCTCTCTGAAGGAACATTACCAAGGCAAAGACACTGTCGATGACTCAGTGACACATGATCCAAGGGAAACAGAGAGGGTGCACACAAATCATTGATGCTTCATGTCCCCTCTCTTCTGTAATTTCCCCCAGCTCCTTCCCCACATCTCTGGAACTAAAAATTTCTGTACATACAATGCCAATGTAAGTAATTTGGGGGAGCTTTAAATTCCATTCCAAGTCTGACTTACATATTTGTTCTAACTTGATTTCATGGCATCATGAAAAGTCTCTATATTATAGCCTGAAAACTAGGTCTCATCAGGCAGAAATACAGGGTATTGGATGGGGGGACTCTAGAGGACACTCCCTGGAATGTTTGTCCCTCCACAGTTTTTGAAAAACACATCGCAGAGGATTCTCTGAAGCAGTGAGGTTCTTGCTCTTAGACCAGACACCAGAATGTAGATTTGCCTCTGCTTTCTCTTTCAGAGGACAACACAGGCACCAACTTTACAATCTCCTCTGTCCTCTTAAGATACACTGCTGTCGTCAGCAGGCATAGCACATTATTACTACTTCAAAGTGTGAGCCTGACTTAAAGAAAAATGAGGGTCACAGAAGGTAATTTAGTGGATAAGTGAGATGTCCACCCTCCTGATTCTAATCATATCACCTGTGATGGAATCAAACCCTTCGAGTACTACAACATTTGTGGGGGGGGCTATAGATTGCGATCTGTATGCAGGTGAGGTCCGTGAAATCTTAGTCAGATAAAGCTAGAGCCTGCAATTGAGCAATGGAAAGAGAAGGCAGGGATGAAATTTTTAGAGAGGAGACAGGGAGAGGACAGAGAAGGGGGTGGGGAATGAGGAGACAAGATGGAGCCTATAGGAGAGGATGATGAACCAGATCCTCATGGCCTGAAATAGCCACAGGTAGCTATGGCTATCATAGAAGAGCAATAGAATAATATAGGGCAATTTGTCCAATCTAGGTGGTCAGCTTGTATCAATATCCATTGAGTTTTGAGTTCTTTGTGTGGGCATTTTGTGGGTTGAGAATTTACTGTTATAAATCTGACTGATAAATTACAAGTATCTGGAGTTTTCATTTACTGGGTTACGGGGCTTGTGGCAGCTAGTTGCAAGGGAAGAATGACTTGAGAAATGTGAGCAGTTCAGCAGCAAAAGAACCACAGGAAACTGGGCAAACCACTGCTTTGGGATAGACTTGGGGGCAGAGAGACCGCATTGTCAGAGTGTAGCCAGCTTTAGCATGGATTGGTTTTTTAATAATTACACACTACAGAGGGCTTTATAAGTCATTGTTTTTTATAACTTGGGCATTTGTCAAAACTTTATTGTGTCCATCATTATCACCTGAAATTCAAGACAGCATGCACAGCAATACTATAAAGGTAAAAGCCAACTGTACTTAGCAAGCTCACTGACACCAAGCTTATGCATTTGACCAATACTTGCCAAATATCATCTATTGGCTAATTATTATAAGTAAACTGATTAATATACAGGAATTCTCTAACAAGTAAAGTCCAAAATTCAAATAGCACCAGGGGTAGGGGCTCATCTTCTTAGAAGACTGTTTATCTGAGATTTCCATGTTCTAGTTAGTCTTAGGTTGAAGTGTTCCTCCTTAAGAGAACTCTCCCTTCCTTTTCTAAGTAGGTCTCAGAACAGTGTGTGCAAGTCTTTCTTTATGAATTCATACACAACAAATTCCACAAAGAAAGTAAGTGTATTCCCTGAGCACTCTAAAGCTTCCCAAGGAGGGAATGTCTGTCCCTCTCATGTATAACTAATTTTATGCTTCTGTATGTGTTTGCACACATGTCTAGATGACTACATGTGTATGCATTTGTGTGTATGCACCAGATGATAATCTTGGAGAGGTATCTTCTATCTTTTGTTTGATGTGGGGTCTCTCTTAGCCTGGAACTTCTCCAAGTACCCAGCCAACTGTCCGGGGTCTATTTGTCTCTTACCATCGAAAAGAACACGTCACAATCCTGTTTTGTTTGGCAAATTGGTTGGTAGGTTGGGTTGATCTTATTTGTTAGTTTGTTTAGTTGTTTGGTTACTTTGACAGATACAAGCTAGAGTTATCTGCAAAGGTGAATGTTAATCAAGAAAATATCCTTGTTAGATTGCCTGTAGACAAGCTTGTGGGAGCATTTTATCAATTGCTGAATGATGTGGGAGGACCCAGACAGTTGTGGGTAATTCTACCCTTAAGCATATGGTTCTGTGCTATATAAGAAGCTGCAAGGTATTGGCATAAAAACAGAAATGTTGATCAATGAGGTAGAATCAAAGACCAAGAAATAAACCCACACACCTATAAACACTAGATTTTTTTAGTGAAGAAGCCAAAACCATACAATGAAAAAAGAAAGCATCTTTAACAGATACTGCTACTCTAATTGTATGTTTGCATGAAAATAGATCCATATTCACCACCCTGCACAAAGTCCAAGGGGAACAAAGTCATCAACATAAAACTGGACACACTAAATCTCATAGAAGAGAAAGTAGGGAATAACTTTGACTGCATTGGTATAGGAAACAACTTTTTGAACAGAATACCAACAGCACAGGCATTAAGATCAACAATTAATAAATGAGACTTTATGAAACTGAAATGCTTCTGTAAGACAAAGGATACTGTAAATAAGACAAAAACAATAGGACTAATATCCAAAATTCATAAAAAAAAAACTGAAGAAATTAGATACCAACAAACCAAATAACCTGATTAAAAATGGGGTATGGAGCTAAACAGAATTCTCAACAAAGAAGTCTCCAATGGCCAACAAGCACTTTAAAAAATGTTCAGCATCCTTAGTCATCAGGGAAATGTAAATCAAAATGGCTCTGAGATTTTATCTTACACCCATCAGAGTGACTAATACATGCTGGCGAGGATGTGGAACATGGGGAACACCCTTCCATTGCTAGAGGGAGTACAAACTTGTATAACCACTTTGGAAATCAATTCGATGGTTTCTCAGAAAATTAGGAATGGTTCCATCTCAAGTCCCAACTAAACCACTCCTGAGCATATGCCCAAATGATGCTCCAGCTATGTTCCTGGTAGCTTTGTTCATAATAACTGGAAACTGGAAACAACCTAGATGTCCCTCAAATGAAGAATAGATAAAGAAAATATGGTATATTTACATAACATAATACTACTCAGCTATTAAAAAACAAAGACATCAAGAAATTTGCAGGCAAATACATGGGAACTAGAAAAGATCATCTTGGGTGTGGTAACCCAGACCCAGAAAGATAAATATGGTGTGTACTCATTTATAAGTAGATATTAGCCATAAAACACAGGATAACCATGCTACAGTCTATAGATCCAATGGAGCTAACTAACAAGGAGGGCCCAAGGGAAAACACTTAAATCTCATTCAGAAGAAGTAAAATAGACATCAAAGGTGAATGGAGGGAGAGAACTGGATGGGAGAGAGGGTGAAGAGGGATACAGGGGTAGGGATCAGATATGAGTAGAGCAGAGGAGAGAGAGAACTGGAGAGAGAAAGGAAATCAGTGGAGGGGGTCATCTCTAGGCTGAGCTGAAAACTTCGGACAGAGGTGGCTCCTAGGAATCTATGGGATGACTCTAGCTAATACTCCTAGCAGCAAGGGATATGAAGCCTGAAGTGGCTCCTGTAGCCAGGTAGGACTTCCAGTGGACGGAGGGGGACTCCAATCTACCCACAGAACCTTCAACCCAAAATTTGTCCTGCCTACAAGATGTGCAGGGGAAAAGATAGAGCAGAGATGGAAGACCAAACAATGACTGGCCCAATTGAGACCTATCCCATGGGAGAAAGCCAACCTATTAGTGATACTATTATAATACTATTAGTGATACAACACTATTAATAATATTCTGCTATGCTTACAGATAGAAGCCTAGCTTAACTGTCTCCTGAGGCTTTATCCAGCAGCAGATAGACACAGATACAGAGACCCACAGACAAATGTTAGGCAGAGCTCAGGCAGTTTTATGCAAGAGAGGGAGCCAGAGGGGTTAAGGACCCCATAAGGAGACCTACAGAGTGAACTAACCTGGGTCCATGGGGGCTCATAGAGACTCAACCGCCAACCAAGGAGCACCCTCAGGCTGTAGCTGGGCGCCCTATGCATATGCAGCAGCTGTGCAGCTTGGTCTTCTTGTGGGTCCCTTAACAATTGGAGTGGGTCTATCTCCGACTCTGTTGCCTGCAGTTGGATCCCTTTTCCCCTAGCTGAGCTGCTTTGTCTGGCCTCAGTGAGAGAGCATGCACTCAGTCCTGCAATGACTTGACGTGTCAGTGTGGGGGTGTGTGTTGGTATGAAGACCTCCCCTTCTCTGAGGAGAAAAGGAGAGGGGATATGGGTGGAGTGGGGATGTGAGGTAGGAGGGGGGCCTATGATTGGGGTGTGAAGTGAATACATACATACATACATACATACATACATACATACATACATACAAACATTCATGCATACATACATAAAAAGAAAAACCAAAAGCAAGCTGAGCAAGCTATAAGGATCAAGCCAATAGGCAGCATTCCTCTCTGGCCTATGTTTCCATTCTTGAGTGGAGTTCCTTCTCTGACTTCCTTCAGTAATGTAGTAGGAGCTGAGAGCTGTAAAACGAAATAAGCCCTTTCCTCTCCAAGTTGCTTCCGGACATGGCGTTCATCACAGCAAAAGAGACCAAACAAATGCAGCCATTTTGCCCAGTTCCTCCACAATGGGTTACAGAAATGGAGTTCAGGCCCTCACACTTGCACACTTCACACTTGTTGAAGACTAGCCCAGTTCTCTAGCACAAGTATAGCTTACTTTTATGTAACTTCTAAACACACATGGAAAGGGCTCTTGGCTTCTTTGCTTTCTGTTATTCATCATCATCATCATCATGATGTGTGTATAGGTTTTATTTCTTCACATGTACGTTTACACACCATGTGTCTGCAATGTCTGAGCTGGCCAGAAGAGAGTGTTAGATCCCCTGGGGACTGGAGTCACAAATGATTTTAATTCCCCGAATAAGTGATAGAAATCTAACCTAGGTTCTTTGTAGGAGTGGCCATTGCTCTTAAGTATTGAACTATCTCTCCAGTCCTGGCCTCTGTTAAATTTTAAACTTATGTACTTTCTTTCAAGGACATCTCCAACAAGAAAGAACTCTCATTAGAACAGGAGGAGACAGTTATTCCATTGGAAGCTCCAATTTAGCAAATTTTTAAAAAGAATCAATTAAAATAAGACAAGGTTTAATAGTAGCAAAAAGACATAAAATAGGACAGATTTAAATCACTTCAAGGAAACTACGGCATTCCTTAATCCACATTCTTAAATGACTCTCCCGACCACGTGATAACTCAGCAAAGGTCCCAAGGAAGATCCTAGATAAGTGAATCGTAAACTGAAGCAATGAGGGAACTCGATCAGAGAAGGAAATGCTCATCCCACCAAAGTGTCCTGCAGATGACAATTATAAAGTCTCTCAGGACACCCAATGTATGAACAAGATGACACTACTCCTAGCAAAGATGATTTTTAACTAAATGCAGGAAACCCCTAGATTCATGTAGTAGCCACACACAAACATTTCTCCATAAAACAAGGACTGACTGGAAACCGGCACTGAACCAGAAAGGCAATGGGATAAACCAGACCACTGCCAGACTCCCTGTTAAAACAATGCATGGCTGGAGGAACACTGCAACTGTGCTGGTTGGTGCTTAAGGTTTTTTTTTTTTTTTATGTATTATTTAAACATACCAAGTACCCTGAAACCATCCCGGGGAAACAGGCTGGTGATGACATAAGTCATATCACCATAACCACTTTGCAAGGAAAGTAGCAGACATGTTAAGATCAGAACAATTTGATTTCTGTATTTCTTCAACAGATATTTTCCTTTGAAAGAGAAGACACCAAGGAGAATAGTACGTATTCATCGTTTTAAGTGCAGAGTGGAATCTACTTAATTGCTTAGGAAATACATTCATTGTTTCTCCAAAGTGTGATAAAAGGTTAATTCTCATTATTATGAGCCCAAAAAGGTTGGATCTATTTATATATAAGAAACTTAACTAATATTTAATCTTCAATGGGCAATGTTTGCAATTACAAATATCATAGGCAATATTTCTTCATGTTAGCACTGGTACTTCTGCTAATATTTTGGCATGTTTTTATATTAAAAGTATTCTGAAAAATAGAATATTGTGTTTAAGAAGTATGATGTTAACGTATTTCAGAGGGAAGTGAAGAGATTAAGGCCATTCACAGCCACTTCCATTTATTAATTTTTTTCTAATCTGAGAAGACAAAAGAAGCAAACCTAATAATTAAGCATGGCACATAGAGAATGAACTATATGGTGAAGGATATCTGCCACACAAAGTGTACAGCGGGGGTATTACTACAAGAGATAACACCTTCAAGATAACTTGAAAAGCTATAAGCATTACATTTCAAAGCACTGTTCATATTATTTCCATATATAGAAAAAGCTGAACAGAAAAGTCCTCCATGCAAACATAAGTTGTACTCAATATGGATTTGTTTAGAGTGATAAGGTAATAATTGAAGCGGCATTTCTCTCCAAAGTAAAAAGAGATTTTTGAAGATTTTTTAATAATAAAATTGTATAGTAATTGGCTGTTATACCAATAGAATGATAAATGAAGTGGAATAAATTACCTAAAAATATCTTAGTATAGAACATAAAATTTAATGTGTATTATCATATCATGACAAGTGTCATAATTTATAAGCTTCATAAACATAGGGATATTATTACTTGGATAATGCTGAGTTGTTGAGAGATTTTGGGAGAAAAATCTAGATGATAGATAGATAGATAGATAGATAGATAGATAGATAGATAGATATAGAGATCTGTGTGTGTGTGTGTGTGTGTGTGTGTCAGTGTGTGTGAAAGAGAAAGATTTAAATGTTGTATAGAAAAGGTTATGACCATAAAAGCAATATACATAAATAAATGCTTACTATATTTAAATACAAATGCAAAATTTCTACAAACTGGCATCTCAAATGAACAGAACAAGAGTGACATGTAATAAAATATGAGAAAATAACTGCACCACTAGGTTGTGTGCTCAGGCCCTAAAACTACAAAGAAAGAAAACTGGGACAAATAACAAAATGTGGTGACACCCAGTGCTGGTCTCAGGAAAACAATGTCTCTTCTCTACAAGGCATTTTGGTGTCACAAACAGTGACCATTTGAATGCTCATTGCATATGAAATAGTAGATAAAACCCAGCATCCAATCCTAAGGAAATAATTGGATATACAGGAAAATCTGGAATCTAGCATGATTGCATCGAGGAAAAATGTTTTCAAATTCAACAATAAGAAGATATACTAAAGGCACGCCATCCATCATGAAAATAGTGTCCACTGAGAAATTAGAGGCAGGGAAATCAAATGGAATAGCATGAGATGGAAAAAACTGGGCTAGATCTGTAGGCACATGATTAGAGGGTGAGCCACAGCAGGACTGAAAAGCAAGACTGGAGGTGGGGTGGTAATGAGGTAGACAATGCCCTGGGGAACACAATAAACTAGCAAACGGTTAATAATGGAATGCCAATAGTGAAGAGAAATGTGTATGTATCTTTACCCAAGCAACATAATCAAGCACACAAGACCACACTCACACAGGAACCAATAACCAGAATTATCCAAATGAACACTATTTTGACTCAATATTATTGACAGACTCTACATTTCTCTTTCATAGTTTCTTGGAATTTTCAAATTTGGCCATCTGTTATTATTATATATATTGTTATATAGAAAATATATATTACCGTATTGGAAATCCAATAAAAATTATTTTCATTGCTATTAAACATGTTACTTTTACTCTTTTAGCAGAATATATATGCAGAAAAAATTTGTCATTTGACTAAATGGATTATTGGATCACAACTACTTTTTTAAGTCCCAGCTACTTTAAAATTTGAAAAGTAACACGTGCTCTTCAGGAGAATACAGAAACAAGATAATCAGGGTGGTCTGGGGGGTCTAAGCGGCTCTGTTCAGAAGGGCAGAGTGGGAAGACAGGGTTTAGAATCCTGAAAATTCCACTTGACTCTCTTATAGGAATGACAGCTTCACTGACATCATGTTTAGAGAACAGGGAGTTTTTCTACTCTGCTTAGTCACAGATTTGTGTTATCAGCCTGAAGTTTTAAAAAGCAGCTAGACACCCAGAGTAGAGCTTTCTCCCATGCTGGGTCCACAGCTTACTCAGCTTGTGGCTTAGTATAAAGAGGAAAGCCCCATGACTCAGAACATGGTGTTCCTGAATCCAGTGCATACTTGGTTTCTCTCAACACTGTCTCTTGATAATCTCTCCCAGTTGAGAGGACACTGCATCAGGACAAACAAGTAGATAAACATGTACATATGTTCAGAGCATATTTAAACTTTCTCACTTAAGGCTCTACAGAGCTATAAAAGAACACCTGAGATCTGTGACCCTCATCCCTGACTAGCCCAGAGCTTTTGTCATGCCAGTCAGAAGACAAAAACTAACTGTGTCTTCTGTGTCAATTTCTCTGTTTGTTCCCTGAGGATGAAATACAGAAAGTGGAAGTTTCATTGTTTGACTGTAACAATAATGGAAAAATTAAATATAGCCACTCAAAGAGCGACCAAGAATCTTTTAGGAGCCAGTGTACCTGTGAGGACATCCGAGCTGATAGACTTAGCTATTCTTTAACTTCTGAAATTCCAGCATCTCTACCTTAAAATGTTTCTCACGATCTTCATTAATGACCTGGAATAAATCACTTCCTTCTACTGTTCTAGGAGCCACATTCATTATCTGTGTGTACAACAACCTTAGAAACCTGAATGGCAAAGCTATTGACTTTACTGTTTGAAGAGCAGTTTTATTAAATGACACACAGAACATGTTTAATGGTGATGTTTCCCCACCAGCTAATTTCAAGGCTACAATCTTGCCATGGCCACCTGTCTCAAATTGTGGATTCTTTACATTTTAACTCTCACATTATAGATTAGCATGACTTATTTTCTCAAGCCAAGTTTATCATGGCTTAACCATGGCAAGGGAATTCTTTAATAAACTAAGGCATACAAGACATTTCAATGTTCAGGCATAAAGGAAGATAAATGAGAACATAGCTATTGGTACAAGTTGTTAATATGAAGATTTTTGAGACATTGCTATTTGTTCCTGAGAGAATGAGAATAGAATAGCAGCCGAATCAGAAAGAGAAATGACATCATGAGAAACCAACAGACCTGACAATTTGGAAAGGTAGGGCCCACGATGCCTATAAAAGCCCTATGTAATGTAAGTATCTCAGGCCTTCAAAATGACTGCACTTATAGCATCGTGTATTCTAACCTGTCACCCTTCATTTTGTGTAAGAAGAGTACAACACTTAAGTTTCAACTCTTCACGTGTTAATGTACATTTGAATGGGATGCTATAAACCTAAGTTCATTAAGAATTTTCTAAATGGTACTGTGTGCCATCTACAAAATATGAAGTTTTTTGATTATAGCATTGTCATGCTAAAATGCACACCAAGTCTGAGAGCTGGTATGTATGCCTTTCCCATGGGTAGAACTATCTACTCTACTTCTGTAGGAGAGAATGTAAGAAAATAAAAAAAAATACAGCACAACAGCAAATAGCTAGCCATTCCATAGAACCATAGCCAATTTCCTTAGAAAGCCAAGTACAGAAATAGTCTATGACTTTATAAGATACCCTCCATGGCAAAGATTACAAATGCTCACCTCTGAAAATGAGATAAATTCTTCTTCATAGAGAGTGGTGTTTCAAACAAGGGTGTCATTTGCCTTGTGGTAATGTGCAAACTGAGCATTAAGGCAAGGGAGAAGGGGGGAAGAAAAGAGAGAAAAGAAGGCCTGGTAATTTCTAGAGATTGAAAATAGGTAATAATGTCATGTTGTTAAAAAATATAAAAATAAGCTGGGTGTGATGGTACATGCCTTTAATCCCAGCACTCAAGTGCCACAGATAGATGGATCTCTGTGTGCTTGAGCTGTGAGCTGAATTCTAGGATATCCAGAGTTACATAAAAAGGAAAGTTTGCCTCAAAGAGAGCAAGAAGGAAGGAAGGAAGGAAGGAAGGAAGGAAGGAAGGAAGGAAGGAAGGAAGGAAGG
>NW_021604597.1:986248-1103807 GCF_004785775.1 Grammomys surdaster
AGGAAGGAAGGAAGGAAGGAAGGAAGGAAGGAAGGAAGGAAGGAAGGCAATGAGAAAAAGAAAAGCCAAATATTCTATCATTAAATGTAAGAATGGCATTGTCAAACATATTGACATAGATTATTCTTAGTTCCCACAAGTGTGTTAGGTGAGGATTAGAACACGCAAACAGCAGCTGAATACCTGTGAATTTGTGAAAATTATAACAAAGGACTCTCTTCTATTTATTAGGCTGGGCAGTGCAAATAAACAAAAAAAAATCCTAATGAGTTATTGAAAATATCTTCAGTAATGCAGGAGACTTATTGAAATAATTCTTCCTGTATTCATGCTTTTGAGAGAACCAACAAAGCACACAGAATAATACTAACTAAAAATCTTCCAGACCATTGAGATTTACCAGGAACTGTTTGTCTCCTGTGAGCATATTTGATAAAGAAAATAAATAGAATCGGGGATTCTTCATAACACAACACGATCAATTTCCTCAAAAGTATTATTCTTGTTTCCTGGAACACACACAAATCATGAGCCCTGTCCTGAAGGTAACCTCACTGATTTAGATTCCTGGATGTGGCCCTTGGTTTTACAGTCTAATAAATTAGTTCATTTCCCCCATTTGCCCACTTCTACCTCTAACCATCTTCTGAAATTAACTCTGGCCACTGCAGTAGGGTTTCTTTTATCTCAGGTCTTAGCATGATCTACTCCCCTTCCCATACTTGACATCTTCTACCATCTACATAGGGTATGCTAGGGCTGAAAGGAGAGGCAGAGTCTGCTATCATAGCATTCTTCACTAACAAGCAAGATGCTGAGAAAGGACAAAGAACATAGATAGCTAAGTTTAAAGCAAAATAATCCAGAAGCAGAAATGATATCTTGACTGATGTGGTGGCTGTACGTCTATAGATTCGTCACAGTGCTGGGGAGGCACCAGCACTTAAGTTCAAGGTCATCCTGAGCTACATGCTGAGACTCTAGCCCAGAAAATCAAAAGGCAGAAAGACCTAGAATCTTGACCAACTGATCCGTGTGGATCTATGAGTACAGCACCACTGTGAAGCTCACTGAGTCTAGCAGTATCAGTGGTCTACCAACGTGTCTCCTGTCCTTCTCCATATTTGCTCATCTAAAAGCAAAACTTGAATCTCATAAAATTCCAAGGAAAGTTAGTCACTACATTGTTCCATAGTTTCAATGGTAAAATCTCAAGGTTGATATTGAACAAGATACTGAACAAGAATCCTTTATATGTATATGTTAGGCATTTACATGACTAACCAAATTCTCTTGTTTGGATACTTTTGAATTATAAATATTCTTTATAAATGAACCATCTCCTCTCATCTCATTTGCTCTTCCAGTGTGGCAGAGAGAATCGATAAGTGGATTATTTTTTCACAAATAAAGAAACACCTGGAGCCTTGTATTTATGAAGGGAGTGCGGACGCACTGTTGATTCATCTTACTCTCTGAGTAGGTGGGCCTCTATCTTAGGCCAGGGATAGTGTGGTGATTATGTTTCTCTCTGCTAGAATTTATGCTACATGCCATGTCACTGGGTCTCCCTAGCAATGAAACAAGTACAAATGTCAATTAACTTCTCAAAGATGCTGTTTTATTATGACTAAACATGCAAAAGAAGGTCAAAGAGTGTCTCCATCACTACAACTCCATTTAAGCTTAGTGTCACAAGAAGAAAATCCACTGAACTTGAAATCAAGTTAATATTTTTCAAACACTGATTCCCATTCTCCAAAGACTTTCTGTGGCACCTGCCTGCCAGTCTCAATGGCTGCTAGATCGGGTCCCAAAGCCTTCCAGTGGAAGCTTAGGCTCACTGCAGCCCAACATCTGTACTGTCCTACACAGGATGTATTATGCATTATTCTCTGAAAGTAATTGTTCTTCAAAAGCTTTGTGCATGTCTCAGACACCATCATCTCTCTGTTCTGCTTTTTACTTCTTCTTCAGTAAAGTTCTATCCTTAGTTAACACTGATGCCTTTTGCAATCAAGGGCTCACTTCTGCCTTTCCTCCTACAAGATTAACTGGTTTGTTAGAAAGACTGAGCTCTGGAGCTAGAAAATCATCGATTGACGTCCTAATCTCACTGGCCAACTACACAGCCATAAGAATGAAGGCATTCCACTCCTTTGAGCATCATCTTTCTCCTCTGCACAAGACACATATCATGCTATGAAAAAATAATCTGAATCACTAACCCCTGTAACCCACCTATGAGCCAGATTAAAATGCTGTTTGTATAATTATTAAAGAACTATTTTTAAAGCTGTGCATATATATATGTACATACACACACACACATATATACACATATGTGTGCATATGTGTGTATGAGAGGGAGATAAAGAGAATATATATGTATATATATATGTATATATAATGTATTTGAATGTATAAATAAATATATATTTCTATATATTATGTGTATATATACAAAACAATATTTTATATCTTTAAATCATATAAAATCCATAAAACTTAATCTTGCATTCTCATATACTGTACTAATTAGCATCTTTACTGGAATAAAGGATAAAATGTCTAAAATATATAATGTAAGCCACTCAAACCAAGACAAGGTACAAGCAGTCCATCTCTTCTATTACTACCATCAATCAACTGTGTGACAATGGCTATCCCATTGTAAGGGCATGCTAATATTTATCACAAAAGAAGAAAAAAATATCTGCCAAGAAATTCCTTCTGACTCAGATGCTTACATGGCCGGGCCTCACCTGAGAGACCTGGGCATCAGCACAATTCTCTCCCTCCCCTCAGCTTCTAACTTCTAATGAGAGAGTGATTTGCTGATGGTGCAGCAGTGTTCCAAGCTGATTATTAGTTCACATGTGCAGAAAAGGCACCCCCTGTTCATGAAACAATCATGTTAATCCTTTAATATTTTCAGAGCTTACGCTTATAAAATATTCTAATCTTCAAAGAATATAGGTGTGGGTTGCAGCTGGTGTTTGTAAATTACTTGTTGAGCTCATTAACATGCCTGAATTTCACACATCCATCCTCAGAACCTTGAGGGGGCAGAATGTGAGGATTATTATCGTCCACACTAGAGTGGTAAACAAAGACTCACCAAGCACTGTGGGTCTGTCTGAGGTCAAACAGCTGCTTACAGCCAGACAGGGTTTGAATTTTGATTTTTTTTGTAGCCGCACTATTTGCAATGACTCTGAAAGTAAGCATAGTTCATGTAATGAAGGAATACCTCTTCCTCACTACAGAGCCTTAATTTCCTTTGGTTCCTTTCAGATGCATTATGGGAGTAGGTTTTACTTGTGCCTATACAAACCCTACCATTACTTCCAGGGTTTGGATGACTGGAAAAAATTAAGCTTTAAGGCATGGTGTGTGTGATCATAGTGGCCTTCTTATGTCATGAACTATAGATATAATAGCATATCTTGCATCTACACATAAAGAGTCGGATGGAAGTTTATCTTATTCTAGTGAGACTCTTAAGTAGAAACGGGTCTGTGTGAGAGCCTAAGCAGCACCAGCCCACACAATAGAGTTTACAATTCTAAGGCATGTTGCATCAATTATAATCTGGACTGTGAAAGTTACTTCCTGGCCACATTTTGGGCATAGTTGCTTGGCTTTCCAACACAGACATACCAAAGAGAGAAAGTAGACTATCTGCATAAATGAGAATATGAATGAGGGGAGTTATGAACATGTGATCTCAAAACTGGGAGACAAGCTAATTACTGACTTGATACTTCTAAATAGAGAGAGAACATTCATGTAGATGAGTAGATGCAAACCAGAGTAGATGCTTGAATACTACGCTGGCATCAGCTTCTAGATTTCAGAGACTCTGACTCTGACACTGAACCCAAAATGTGAGCTCTTTTATCCCTCATTTGGATAATATCTACTGTGATCAAGACAGCAACAATCACCCTGCTTATACCATTCAAACAATTGTTTATCCCAACTAGAAATGGTTGTAAATTACAAAGCTGCTAGTCAATACACACAATAACTAGCACAATGCCTTAAAAGGCACAGACATGGCGGCATGGGCCTTTCATCCCAGCTGTCTGGAAATGGATGGTTCACAGAATGATCACAGCCAGCCTGGTGTACATTATGAGTTCTGTGCTATCAGAACTCCATTTCTGGATACCCCCGAATCTAATAATAATAAATATTATTGTTAAGGTAGACTGAGTCAGGGACATAAGTTTCCCATTTTGCCACCTGTGATTTGACGCTGTTTGAAGCTCTGGTAGAGGAGATACATGCTCAGAAACTCTCCAGTTTCCCCTAATTCCAACTCTGTGTCCCATCACCCCATCCACACTATGGTTTGTGGTCTCTTATTTTGCACTAAAAGAAGCAGAAATTGGGTGAAGATAAATAAATTAACCACTGTTATTGATTCCAAACATGACTTTTTTCTATTCTAGATGCCAAATATAAACTTCAATGAGATTAAAAATAGAACTTAGAAATTACTGAACTGAAAGGAAATAAGAAGATTCAAAAGCATTCCCCTTCAAAACTCTGCCTTTTGATGTGGTTGGAATAAAAAAGAAAGAAAAAGTGCTGTGCCCTCCACAAAGCACTTGAAGGATTAGTAGCTGTCTTCTTTGATTGCCTCATGATAAAATATTATAATATAATCCTATAATTTCTGCATCACTTATTAGATTCTACAGCCTTACAGGAACAAAGAGTCTTGGAGCCAAATGTATTTTTTTATGCGTACATGAAACTGAGAAATGCAAGAATTTTGATCCCAAAGTATACCAACCCCATGTCACACAAGGGAGGAACTTTCACACAGAAGACAGCATGGAAGAAGGAAGAGCAACCTGGTGACCTTGTTTGGCAAAGGTACACTCATGTCTTCTTGCCGTGTGGTCAGTCTGCCTCAGTGGCCCCAACAATATGATTAAATTTTGATGGTGAATCACATTGAAATTGAAATTACCAAATTATGTATTTATTTCCAGGGAAGCACACCATGGAAACATTTTAATTTGGGTGTTAATTGTTTCAAAATTGAAGAACAGCAGTGTTCTGGTTTAAGATAAATCCAATTGCCAAAAAAAGAGAACTTTTTAGACTGAGATATAAGTTCAGTTTTGCAGTTTGTAATATTTGTCAAGCACATTACAATTTAAATCATATACTTCTTCCTTATGAGAACTATAATATTGGGATAATTACCATCCACTTAAAAGTAGTAAACAAAGGCTCAGAAGCAATTTGTTTCACCATGGGGTTGAATCCTTAAAGTCCTCTATTCAGAAACTTTATTTTTGAAGAGATTTACTTGGCAAATATGTTTGTAAGTTAAATTAGCTTAATAATATATTTTTTTTTCTATAAAGTTATTTAAAATGGATTATTTTTCTATGAAAATAATCAGTTTATATCACCAAAATAATCAAACATGAGTATATGTAATAAAAATGTGGTTATGTTCTATGATTGTAAAATTATATTATTTTGTAATGAACAATTTCATAAACCTAGCTACAATACACACACACACACACACACACACACACACACACACAGACAAACATGCTGTTATTTTCTAAGGAGTTGTTATCTTCTAATTGAGCACATAAAAACAAAGATTTTGATCATATAAGGTTGAATCATAAAAATCATGAAACTTCACTGCAAAATGTTAGGACAATTCTTTTTGATGTTGTTGTTGGTTTGTTTGTTTGCTTGCTGGCTGGCTTGCTTTGTTTTGCTATTTTTAATATGACTAATAGTTTTATACAACCTGGTACTTACAGGCTATATAAAACAGTATAATGATAAACAAAACAGTCAGAAAGAAATCAAATGCCTATGGTAAAAATTTAAGAGTGTAACATTTGAATCAAATACAAACATCAAGGTTGTTCTGGGGACCACTGAGAGGCAATCAAAGGTTTACTCTGCCTCACCAATCTGATCTCAGTGTATATTTTCCCAAACCAAGTTTCTTTTCTAAGTTATCATTAGTACAAGGAGCAATGACTTTGAGGCACCAATTAATATAAATTGGAAGCAGGAGAGATATTAATTAAACGTGACACTCTGATTATTTAAACCTTCTATTTAAGTTGATCGTTCAGAGCACAATGAGGGCCTGTTCTTCAAAAATGATGGATGGTATCAAGCTTTACTGCCTCCCTCTCTGTCTGTCGTTTCCAACAGAAGGAACAAATGATGTGAGAAGAACACCAGAACAAGTCTAATAGACAGACTGACTAATCTCAGACCCCCAAGGTCAAACCAAAGCAATTCATTTCTTAGCTTTCATCAACACAAGACATGATTTATCAATTGGTGAACAGGATTTCAAACAGTATACATCTAAATGATATGTTCTTTGTACTGTGTAACTTTTTGAATAATGATAGATTGTGTGATATATTCCCTACCAAAGTAATGTCATAAGGAAAAACTCATTATATTTCCTAAGACACATTTAAAAAAAACTGAATATGTCATCTGTCAGTATTACTCCACATGTCATTTGGGGAGATTATTATTTCCAAAGTATATCCCTTGGAATTCTACTCCCTTTGTGGTTCAAATATTATACATTAATATCTCTAAAAAACAACTATTCTTATTCTAATACATTTATTTGTGGAGCTGGTCAACAAGTTATAGATAATTATTAAAGACAATATAACAAAACTATCATTTCTTGTGTTGCTATGAAATTTAATGTGTTTTAGGAGATAGTTGATGAAGTGCCTGCCACAAGCCTGAGGACTTGAGTTCAGATTCTCAGCATCTGTCAAAAATCCAGGTACAGAAGCATGTCCCTGTGATTTCAACGCTGGCAAGGGAGAGATCAATGGATCCCTGGAGCTTACTGGCTAGGTGGTCTATCCAATCAGTGAGAGAATCTCGCTGTCTCAGAAAATAAGATTGAGAGAGACTGAGGAAGACATCTAATGGGAACCTCTGGCCTCCACAGCCATATACATACACACACATGATCATATTCACCAGCAGTAATATTTATAAGGAGAAAGCATTGTTAAAAAGAAAAAAAAAGCCATGAGAAAAATCTCTCAACTGTAACATAATCCAAATGTAAACATAGAGATTATTGTCAAGCTGTTCTTTCTTGTTAACATACCTTTAGAACTGTTTTCTGAGGCATGCCTGTGATGGCTCAGAAATGAGTTCATAGGGTCCTGTTAGGTAATTTCAGAGATGTCTCAAAATATGATAACGTGAGCAGAGTAGGCAGCTGAGAACATGAAACTGTGCTCTGCATCCTATCTCCTTAAAACCACATCGCTATTTTCACTGACTTAAATTAATTATCACCTTCTTCCTATTAGTTTGGGGGAAGATCTGATTACTTTCATGGAAGAGGCAGTAGGAGGGTGATACCCTTCCTTGGCTGATGATTCATTGTGCCAGCTGCCCGCAAGTTGCAGGTCTCCGCACACCTGGACACATGCACCGGTGACTGATTAGGAAACACATTTATCTTGGCGCATCACAAAGGAGATGCAACCATAATTATTCTCCCTTGTAATGAAATGCATTTTGGAATCTGTGTCCACCTATAAAACAATCCAAAGTATGCATTTGGACCAAATCCATATAATTGTGCCATCTGTTCTTGATACTTAGCACTAAATATTTCCCAAATCATTCTTGTGTTCTAAAAATAAAACACAGTTTTAAAAGGCCTGCTCTAACTGTTAAAAACAGTCACGAGATGTCATTTTAAAGACTAACACTAATGAAAATGATCAAAACTCTGAGTTACTTCAGTTGATAATTACAGAACCTGGCATTAACCTTCATTGTGTACTTAAGAAATTTTGTGGATTTATCATGTTTTAATTTTGAGAAAATGAATGTACTGGCTAAGTTTTTCAGAGTCCTCTAAATGAGAACTGACTTAACTAGCTCTCCTGAGTGAAGGAGGAAAAAGGGACCAACACTTTTGTTCTTCAACCTGTCTCATTATATTAACCTCAAAATTCTGGAGACTCTTAATGTGTACTGAGAAAACCTATATACTAAGACCTTAGTAAGATGCTATATTAAGGAATTAGAGAGATTTCATAGCACTTAAGAGCATGTTGCATTATATCTAATTGAATGATTGGCCAAAGGGGTCCCATGGGAATCCCCAAGTAAAGCAGATTGTTGCCAAGGCAATTGGTTTCGTTCCACACTGATGATAAGGGCCTGTTGATGAAGACAACAGCTACATACTCATAGAATATGGAGATGTTGAGGCAGTGCCTATGTAGAGCCTTTACCTCTACATTCTACTTTCTTTAGAACAGGATAATACTCTGCACACTCTCAAAAGAGAAATGAAAACACCAAGCTAGCCACACACCCATTATCTACATTGGTGTATTGCTTGCAAGATATGCCAGGGCAATGGAGGCTCAAAGCTTTTCAGAGCCAATGACTGATTTGACTTAAAGTCCACTCCAGGACATGAAACCCATACCTGACTTCTTGGGTGACCAAGAGCCTGAGACTACAAAGCCAGGTACCAAAGGGAAAACCAAATAAGACTGGTCTATAATAAGGGGAAAATGTATTGATAAAATGACTTCTAATGATATCTTGCTGTATTCATAGATCAGAAGCTTCCTCCTGCAGCAGATAGGAACATAAAAGAGAACTATTACACATGGAATGAAAGACCTTGGAACATCATCCTTATATGGGCAGTTTCCATCAAATCCCTTCTGTTGGAGCTCAGAGAACCCCACAGAAGAGGAGGTAGAATAGTTTAACAGCCTGAGGGGATGGAGGACACCAAGAAAACATGGACCTCTAAAATCAACATCAGCAAAGCTCATATTAACTCAAAGACTGAAGCAGCATGCACTAGGTGCTCTACATATATGTTATGTTTTCTGCTTTTGTGTTTTGATGAGATTCCTGAGTGTGTGAACAAGTGGGTCTCTGACTCTTGGGCCTTCCCTTGGACTCTTTTCATTTTTGTTGGTTTGCCATGTTCTTTTCCCATGGGATAGATTTTGTTTTATCTTATTTTATTTAAAAATAGTGAGTAAATGAATGAATGGATACCTCGCCACTAGGGTAAATGTTAACAAGTGAACTTTCACTTACACCTGCTGAGAAAGGGAAAATCAATTTTCTCAGCAGGTATAGAGTGACACTGAGTATATCATTCCTTCCAGAGCAAGCCTCATGCCCTGGAGTAGTTGATCAACATATAATTGGATGCCAACATTTTGCTTTTGTTTTTGTGGGGGTTTTGTTTTGTTTTTGTTTTGGTGTGCATGTGTGTGTGTGTGTGTGTGTGTGTGTGTTTACAGTTTGATGGTTGTAGTAGTTTTGTTTTATTGGTTTTGAGGAGTTTTGTTGCATTGGGTTTTTGTTTGTTTTTGAAAAAAACTTAAAGTTGAGTGGGTAGGGAAGGGGAGAGAATATGGAAGGACTTGGAGGAGGGGAAGAGTATGGTCAAAACATATCTAAGATTAAAAATTATTTTATATAGTAAAAATATAATAGTAAAAGTATGATCTACCAAAGGACCCAATTTTCATTCCTAGCACTGATGTCAGGAGGTTTATAGCTGCCTATAACTGTATATCAAGAATATCTAATACTTTGGGCCTCTACAGACACTCATGTATGCATACTTGTGTGTGTGTGTGTGTGTGTGTGTGTGTGCATGAATGTGCATGTGCAACATGCATTAGCAATATGTACCTGACAAATTGTTAAGTCTAAATTGTTAAGTAACTCAACCTAAAATATAAATTACTTCTATAGTACTGATATTGGGACCTAGAATATGTCTACAATCCATAATTTTCTATTTTTATAATGAATATTCCCTTACATTAAATTTTAGCAGTCTCCTTAAAATATTTTACCTTTAAATACCATAATAAGCCACAGTTATTTGTTTGATGTAATGGGAATTCAATAACTACTTTACATAAAGTCTAATATGAACTGTCCTTTCTCTGTGTCACTACATACATGCTAATGAGTCTACAAAGCTAGCAATTTATCTCTAAAATCAATGTATTAGAGTCAGTAGGTATCCTGCTTATTGTTTACAAGAAAGGTAAGAATCAGTTTCTGGTAAAAATTTTCTCTACCTCTAATTTCAGTTACAAATATGAAAATGTTCTTATAAATTGGCCATATGTCTTAATAAACAGGCCTACTTCATATTGAAATTACATATTGATTTACAAAGCAATTTAATCAGATTCTATGAGGAATCATGTTAACACCCATTGTTGGCTTGTATGTTCCAAACTTTGATACTTTGCCTAATGTAACCAGCTAGCTATGTCCTAGTACACTCGGTGCCATAATTTGATAGTTCACTGAACTGACAACTCTTAGGCAAACCCTCTGGCTCCAACCTGTTCCACAGTGGTGGCCTTTCTCACCTACTATATGCTGCTGCTTTCCCCACAGGCCAGATCTCTCTTCTCTCTCTTCCTCCCTCCCTCTTTCTCTCTCTTTCTTTCTTTCTCTCTTTCTCCCTTCCTCTTCTCTTTCTCTCTGTATCTCTTTCACTCCTTTCCCCCCCTCTCTGTTTCTCTTTTCCTCTCTCTTTTTCTCTTTGTTCCCCTGCCTCTCTGGTTTTCTCCCTTCACCCCTTCCGTGTACCAGTGGACACTTAGTCACTTGATACCCTTGATGAGCAACATGTCCCAGAATGAAGTTAAGAACTTCTCACTTTCTCTTAGCTAGCTAAACATGCTGCTGTGGTGTTAGTCACACTACTACAAGTTGTATCCACACATTTCATTCATGGAGAACACAATAAAATGCTTGAAGATATGCCTCATTCATCCTGAAAGTGGCTCCTAGGACAATGGGTTGAAGATAGCCCATAAATAGCACTATATTTTGTATTTCTTAAATTTTCCTTCTTTAATTCATAGATTTTTAATATACAAAGTCAAATGTTTATTTACAAATTATACAACTAATTTATTTTGCAGTCCACTTGACACATTATTTAATTAACATCAAGTCATCAAACAAACATTTTTAAGGAAGAAAAGGTTAAGAAAAATCACCAAGCTTCCAAATTTACAAGTTCCTACAACATTTTTCAATTACCTCATAAGTTTCCCTTGATTATATTATTATCTCTAATTATACAGTTTTTTAAAGGACATGTATTGCCAGAAATAATTAACTTTTTCAGATCAGACTAAACTTAATAAGAGTTCAAGTTAGGTTATATGTATATGTTTATATATGTTACATAAAAGATAACTTTATTCTTTCCTACATTCAGATTATAAGGTAATTTAGCATTGAATATTCTATATTGTTATATACACATAATATTTGACACATATTAATCTGTAATATATTTATATATGTGAGGAGTAATTTATTATGAAACTTAAGTCAATTTTTCTAACAGAATAATGATAGCAACAACGGTAAAGTTAAGTGGCCCACACTGAGTTTCTCCTTTAAGTCTATCATTTAATTAGAAAATTTAAATTTTATGTCTAACAAAAATCTCACAGTGAATAAGGTTACTTACTTTTCAGGGTTGTCTATTTCTTCAGTAATAAAGTTGAGGTAAAACCTGTATTATAAATAAATATTAGTACATTTTACCATCACAATCCAAAGTTTCACACATTAAAGATTTTAAATCAAATTAAGAATCATGAAAATTACATTAGAATATACACAGGAAGATGAAAATATGCAACCAGCGAGAACTCCCACAGAACACTTCCTACTAAGCCATAGTGGAGTCACCTAAGTATGTGAAATGTGATGGCTGCAAGAGTGGAAAGCCCATAGCCTGTAGGGCAAACTCACAGTTTATTGATGTCTCAGAGCCATGTGATACAGTGTCAGGAAAGGGCACAAGAACTAGAAATATAGGGCCATCCCAGAACCAAGGTCAAGAAGCATTTCCAGATGAAGTCCCTCCCAAACCAAGACTTCAACAATGCAGAGCATTTACCCTAGTAAAGTGTTATGAGGTTTTTCTGGGTCAAAGTAGGCCCAAAGCACAGAAGTGCATCCTGTGGTTATGTGCTCAGGGAAAGGAGGGATGATATTGTATTTAAGTGTGGGAAGGGGAACTAAGCATCAGGTGGCCTGTGCTTCCTGCACATCTCATTGAGAGTTAGGAACAAGAAACACCTATAGGATAGCAACCTTGCATGAAACTGCCGTTGACTTTCTACACAGAACACAGCACATGAGCAAGGGTTCAAAAATTGTACAAGTGATAGTTTATTATATGTCTCAAGTTTTCTAAAAGAATAAATTTCAAATGTCCTACCACAGAAAATTAAAAATTATATGACAGGTATATGGCTATGATAATGTTAATTAATTATTTCATGTTCTATTTATAAACCATAACTTAATATTTACATCAGGAGTATATATAATTTGTCAATTTGTAATTTTGATTAAACTTTCCACTCACACTTCTTCCTGTAGAGTCTCTGACAGTATTTATCCTACATAACCTGATTCACAAACCTATAGAGGAAGGGAAGTCTCAAGATGTTTAGACAGTTCATTATAGGCACACTGTAACTTACTACACTGTTTATCTGGAATGAAAGAGAAGTTTTAAACATTTCCCAGATCCATAATACATTTCTGGAATTATATGCAAAAAGAAGCATTTCAAGCACAAAATATTTCACTTTTAAGGTCCATGGGATCTCAAATTCTTATCCCAATGTCAGGGCCTGTGAAATTCTGATCACTTTTCATCACAGTAAGCTTCTACCAGGCTTGGTACAAGGGGTGGTTTGTATCCTTGGCCTCCTTTTCCAATGAAAACGGGCTGTTATTGGCCCTTTAAGTCCTACTAAGTTCTTTCTAAGTGAGGTTACTCGTCAAGTTAGGTTGAAGGACATTCCATTCTCAAATAAGAATAAGGGACAGGATGAAAACAATGAGGAAATTAAGACTCTGCAAGAGTACAGCTGAACCTAACAATAGCAAACTTGCTACCTATTCACTCCATCAGCCCAGGGAACTTCCACAGAGTGAAAGTCATGCATTCTACTGTTATCTTATAACTTAGATTCTAGAATATCCTATTGTATGGTTCATGGAATCATAGTCTGAAAGTCAAAGTTTCCTCTCTCTAAAACCAAATATCCAGAACATTATTAGCCCATCATCTGCCACATGCTTCAAGCATCTCACAGCTTTTGAAAAATGGAGGAAGCTTATCTTGCCCTGTGATCATAACAATCCTATCTGAATCCACTAGTCAGCTGAGGTTCAAGAAGAAGACAGGTACAACTTTTAAGGACTGAGTTATGAATTAATCTTTGAAATATATAGACTGAAGAAACAATAGCAATAAGTGCCATATAAAAAGTACACACATACATACACTTGACTAATGGTATGTTTTAACAATTAGAAAGTTAAAAATTTAAGAACAGCAGTTGTTACTGTGGGAGGATGCATATAATGTCATTATTCAAGGAGATGAAACTGTCAGTGTGACCCTTGCTGTGTACATGTTCCATCTGTCAATATATAATACAAGACTGGCTTGCAGAATTATAAGGGGGGACTGTAAATAAGCTACTCCCTGCTCTGAGTATACCAGACATAGTGCTGTGAAATGTACTACTTGAGACTGATTTGACATGTTCGTTATAAGCCCGAGGCAACAGGCAGTACGGGAACCAAATAAAAATAAATAAGCAAATATATAACACCCTAAACTGAATAAACCACATGAATTAAGGAATATGCCAGGTTTTGTATGTCAAAGATAGCCAGTTGCTTCTTGATAGTTGATGAACTGGTCTTTTCCAACAACTCTAAGGCAAGAAGAAAACTATCTGTGAAAAAGAATATGACTCCAAGTATTTTTGCCATGGCCCTTAAGAATAGAGAAAAATAAAAGTGCCTGGGTACAGTTTGGGGAGAAGAGGAGGAAAATGAATCCACACACTGTGGGAAATATACCTTAATGCCTGTCCAGTCTCTAATATGTAGGTCCACTGCATTCTCTCTCCCCTGGTTTAGTTCTCAAGGTCCCCGGAAACTGCTCATGAGGTCTATTGTCCAACATTCTCTATGACTCTGCATAAATACGATGGTTGACCCTGCACTGTAACTCCCAACCTTGTACATGACTTTTAAAGGAAACAGATTCTTTAGGTGAGATTTGACACAAAGGCGTACAATAATCCTGGCTGATGCTTCAGGGAGACTAAATCCATTGAGGATCCGATTAAAGAGGGCGACAAAAGACACTGAAAACCAATTTTCTATCACACAGTGAGAAGAGAGGGAAAAAAATCTCACCACACTATGCTTAGCTTTGGACCCAGATATAGGACTGAAATTGGTTGACTCCCCAAGGCCACAGGCTGACTGGCAGATGGATTCCTCTGAATGCGGACATTGGCAATAATATTAAAGTTGTGCTGGCCCGACTCCGTGACCTGACTGAGTTAATGACTTCTTTTCCCCTAATCATGTTTCTGTGAAGGGGTTTTCATCATTCTGGATAGGCTGTGTGCTCCTCAGAGCCAAAACTTTACTCCATCCAGGATCCCTGAGGGTTGGTGGTATCTTTTTCCTATTCCGCCTAGCAGCTGGAGGTGACTGCTCTTACAGCAAGGTGTCCAAGTCAACAGTTGACTAGCATGCTGCCTGTCCAAACGGTTAGAAGTCTGGCCTGCAATTCATCATCATAACTGCCTTGCTTTTGTCTCATTAAAATGTCTCCACATTTTTTTTTTAGACAAATATTGTTCTACAGCAATAAAAGAAGTAGTAGCCACTTAAAGTCTTGATTTATGTCTGCAAGCCAGTTTAGCAATCATATGGTAAACGATGGAGAATTCAGATAGCAAAGGTTGTTCTTATCATGCCCATGTCTATGAGACACAGTTTAGACTTCCCTTTGATCCATTTCCATGGAAATATCTGCACCTCTGGATTGCCAAATCCACAGGCACTTCCTTCTAATTCTGCTTCTATTTTTTTCTTCTAAGACTGAGAGCCATAGATTAATAACCAGATCATCTCCCCTCTTCACAAAGAGGCATTCAGCCAGCAAACAAACTATTACAACTAAATACTTCCTTATCATCCTATAGCTAAGCCATTTGGATCCGATAATATCTCATTTAAAATCCTAGACTCACTTTTCAACCCTGTGACTGAAACCTCAAAAATACAAAGAAACTGATGGTTCCTGGCTCTCCAAACTGGGGTAGAGATACAAGGATTATGTAGACAAACGTATAAATAAAGTTTTCTGTAAACTTCTATTACCATTGGAAGTGGTTGCATTTTGGATTTGGCATTGGTGAAATGCAATATTAATAAGAAGTCAAGATGAAAAGAGTCTTTACACACACACACACACACACACACACACACACACACACACAAACCCCAAAGAAGTGGAGAAAATTGGCTGTACACAAAGCAGGTGACCTGAATATTCAGTGCTGGGTGGTGGTGGAGTCTGGGTAGAAGTGTTTTAAGATTCCGTGGGAACAGACGAATGGAGCTCACAGGCAAAAGAGACTCCATTGAACAGAATTAATCAAATCTGCCGTGTGAAGATCACCACGCTCCACATTCTTGAAAGAGTACAACAGGCTCCCAGCACCCAGCTGGAGCTGAAAGCTCTTGTTCCCTCCCCTGCTTTGCTCTGTGGCTCCCAGGGACCCTCACAGTGGCTTGGCTGCTGCCCCAGGGCATGGAGCCCTGATCCAGGCTCAATAGACATAGAAGAGTTGATTCTGCTTCTAACACTGTGATCACACTCAGTTCTTTTCTCTGCTTAGCACCGCATTGTGCTTTGGACAAAAGTGAAAAGACTTCAAAAACACTGAGATTCAGAACTAAAGCATGCATACAAATGGCTGCAAAAAGTCTTCTGTGGGTATACAAATATTATATGCTGATCTTCTTACGTTCTAACCTAACAGCCTTCAAACATTTTTTGCTTCAAAGCTATGCTAAGCCCACATGGCTAGACTCTGCTGAGTTTCTTCTAATGCCACATTTTCACAATTTGTGAGATTAATAGGGTACACACTGCTTATTTTGGAATGCATTTTTATATTCTCTGGAAGGTAATACAATAAAATTGGAGGGGGGAGAGAAATTTTTATTTATGTTGTACATATTTACATAATTCTTGAGATAGCAAAGTTTCTTGCTGGCATTTTCAGGCTCACAGAGGGTTATCATAGCTTTAATTACTGGTTTTATAAAGATGCAAAAAGAGCTCCTATAGATGATTTACTCCAAAACAATAAAAATTAATCTCTCTGCAATGATTCTGATGTTATACCTAGTGGGCTTTCTGGATACTGTCATTTCAACTAAAGCTTACAAGGTCAATAAGTAGTTACAGGAAGTTCCTTGCTCTGGTATTTGATTACTGTGACTCATGCTCCTCAACAAAACACTGCTATACCAAGACGGGAGAATCACAGGCAGACAAGCACAAGGGACATAGAGTTAGTTCTGGTATCATAGTGCCATTTATATTTGCTAGCCATTTTTGTTTTCAACTGCTGGAAACACGTTAATGAAACGTCTAAAGGCTGGGACTATGCTCCATACTACTTGACCACTTAACTTTTATTATTGTGATTTCTCCTTTCCTAGTTTTATCACATGGACCATTTTAATATCTTGAAACCATCACATTTCTACATATGAATTGTTTCTTCCCCATGACACAGTAGAAAAAATCATTTATGAATCTCTTTAGTACTCTTGCACAATGGCTCTTTGACAGGGCAAGTACTAACCCGGAGTATCCCGTTGCACTATATTGTCCCCACTGATGAGTAGTTAGAAGTAATTTATACTGGCTGTTAAACCCCAACATTTGTTTATTCGTTTTTATGACACTGGACTAAATCTAATAGCAATCTCAACTATTTGAGAGCCTCAGATAACAACATCATAAGCTTCAGGCCTTGCCACACTGAAGGAAACTGAAGGGGTTTCTTTCTATTATCCTTCCATCTTTCCTCCATGCTTCTCTTTTTTCTCTCCTAGGTAACTGCAGAAACTATCTTCCCCTAAGTGGCTCATAGAAACTAGAACTGATCTCCCACAAAGCCAACAGTACAACCTAGAAATACATCTCCCACATTCTCCACCTGTCTATGGTAAGTCTCTGCTGTACCTTGTCTCAAAATACAACGTGAGATTCTCAGGTGAGAGAGGTCTATCCTATCGTCAGGCAGAAGAAATGTCACACAAAGAAACCAAGAAGACTCCGAGCAGACAGCTCACTTAGTTTCCTCCAGTCTATTTCTGTTGCACTATGTTTTTTGTCAGGAAAAATATTTTTTACTGGCTTTATAGGTCTTCATTGCTGAGGCTTCTGTGTTACTTGAAAGTTTGACTAGATAATTTTCATGTACACGACATAATGAAAATTTAGTTGGGGAAGAAGTGTGTGATATGATACTTCTATGATAAAAAGGATGAACAGGACAAAAGGCAAAGAAGGTATTTAATACAAGTATCTGGAGATATCAACTTACCAGCCAGCATATGCATACATCCCATAATAAAAAGCCAAAGGCAACCCCGTTAGACTTGTATCTCTTCCTGAAAATGCATCTTTAAAGTGATGTGTTTGCCCTGCAATTAGAATGGGAGGAATTTTAGAACATAACAAAGAATTGGTTACTTATTCCAACCTTATATATGGTTTGGAGTTGAGCTTGGCTGTTCTGACTCTGTTCGTGAGGTCAACTCTATCTACTGATACTGTACTCAGTCTAGGGCAGGACTCCCAAACGCACACATGTTGTCACCTAGACCATTTGAAAATTCTTTTGTAGATGACCAGAAGGATTAAAGTGACATTTATAATGGATAATTCCATTTTTCTTGCTTGAGCGTCTTCTGTTTTAACCATGAAACTGAAGTTTTAAGACATTGACAGAATTCTTAGACAATAACGTATGACCTGGTAAGAGATGAAAAGAAATGTCAGCGCCTACCTCAAGTGAGGAGGCATCCACAAACTGCCGCACTGCCTCCCCACATCACTGAGCATCTCATTTAGCCTCCTGCTGACTATCCATGTAGTCCCTTCCACGCCTGCCTCCTAAAGCAGGGAAAGGCTGCAGACAACATCCACTCCTAAAGCACAAGGCTTGTTCATATAAAGGTTCCCTGGAGCACAGGCATATCCACGCACAACCGATGTCTATGGCCAATGTCAACCAGCAGCACAGTGTAATTAACTGTGATAAGTCATTCTACCCAAAAGATTTTCTTTATAGATATAATTTATCAATATCGTCTTGGTCAATGCAACCATTTTTTTTTCTATGAAAATGAGTAAGAGATTATACTAAACCCCAAACCAAGTTCTACCAACTTTGGCACCAACATGTAGACCGAACACCTTCATCCATCATACTTTTTTCCCATTTTTTGAACAGTGAGGTGCCTTTTGCTTTGAATCTTTGGGACAGTTTAAGAGGTTACAAAATCAGATTCATGTTAGGCAGCACAGATTAAAAATTAGACAAAAAAATATGTCTGCCCTGCCATCCAAACAGCAAATGAGAGCATAGGAAATTACCAAATGATCAAATAGAAAATGATCTTGTTTAAAAATTGGCTGAACTTTATATAAGTAATAAAAAGCAGTCATGAGGGCAGGGGGGTGGATGATGTATCTACAGCACTGTCTTGTAAGTCAGATGCCAGCCATTGCTCACAGCAGGAGACCATCATTCCTAATGACAGAATGTGAGGATGGGGACCAATGAGGACACAGTTTTGTCAATCAATGAATGCGGTTTTTCTCAAAGCAACCAACTTCTAAATATAGGTTTATGAAAACTTGACAGGAAGAATTCAAAATGCCCATTTTGCTAAAATATCTATATGCTTTAATAGAAGGAAAATAAACACATTGAGATTCAGAAAAGGAACATCTGTAGGGACTGGAGAGATTGCTCAGCAGCTAAAAACACATATTAGTCTTGTAGAGATCCTGAGTTCAGTTGTCAGCATTCATGACAAGTAGCTTACAACAACCTGTCACTCCAGCTTCAGAGCATTTCATCTGATGCTCTCCTCTGGCCTTTGCAGGCACCTGTACTCATGTGCATATGCACACACACACACACACACACACACACACACACACCAATTAAAGTTTTTTTTTTAAAGAGAGAAATCTCTATTGGATATTTTTGTATAATCTGTGGTATCCTTAACCTAACAAGAGAATATCCTTCAGAGTGTAGCAATTAGTAATTAATAATAGAAAATATCTAACTGTGTAGACTGATCCACAGATGAACCCTTTTGAGAGTGTTGCAAAAGAGGAACATTGTTTTTGAACTTCAGGAATATTTTGGATATACAGTGCAGGGCTTGGAAAGATGAAAGTAACATATTCAAATGGAAGTTTCAGGCCTTGTAGGCTAACACACAAAGTCCAGCTACAACCAGGATCTGATTAGAGTAGAAATACACACACCATACACAGCAGCGAAGTCTTATTTCTCCTGGGGTGTCACAGAAATGTGGGAAAACTAAATGATCACGTTATAAACTAAAACCTCAATTTCATAAAATTACGTAGTAATAAAGGAAATGTGTTTCTCTCCCATGTACTAAAATATGCTCCACAGGCAGGAATGTCCTCTGGGAATTTTTCTGTTGTGTGAGAACAATAAGAATTAAAGTGGTCCTATGAATTTCTGATACTATAAGCAATAATTAGAATATCACTCTATTATAGCTGACAGGAAAGTTTCAGGAGTTTCATCATGTTCTCCACTCTCCAGGAGTTTGTAATACAATATCAACTACCAACCATGTCTCACTTTGCACACACACATAAATGAGGGGTCAGAACCAACTACAGAGTGTAACTATCTATCACATCTGGCATTACACCAAGGAAAAGCCACATAACAAGAACACTAGAAGAGCTAGTGACTCACCTTCCTCTCCTTTCCAGAAACTGAAGGGCTCCCTACGGATGACTAGAAAGTCAACTCAGGAGCTGGAGAAGCTGAGAGTACGGGCAGTTTTGCCTCAGGTCATGGTGGAATGGAGCAGGCCAGCTCTACAGAGAGTGTGATGAATTGGGACAGCAAGCCCACATCTTATCTCATACAGACCCTCCTGTTGAAATTCTTCATTGTGTTTATTCTGGGGCTGAGGTTGCTGGATTTGACAGAAGTATTTTACCAGCAGGACTCTAAGATCACCCACTAGGCTAATTAAATGGACAAGAGCAGTTCCCGCTTCTAACTAGAGTGATCAAGTTCTCAAGGTTGTTGTTTGGTGCCTCTATGGATAGCAATGGCTTTGCTGAACTTTGCCACTTCCTTTTGTGTTGGAATTCTCCTCCTGCAGGGTCATAAAATTTCTCTATAGATTCCTTTGCTTGGAACTGACAATGTCAATGTAAATAAGAAATACTTAACATGCCCACATGATATGTTACCTCTTTCCATAGATTTGCTAGAATCATTCCTATTTCCTGCTGTAAATTCAGTAACTTGTTGGACCCTCTATCTCTTCCAACCATTTCCACTAAATCTAAGGAAGCACATATACCATCTACTAGGGCCAACAATACACTATGACATCATCACTCAAATTCTTATTGTACTAAATAAGAAGCTAATGACAAATCCAAAAGCTATAGCATTTCTTCAGAAATGCAAGTTTTACATAGAAAATAATGTAACAATAAAAGCTAAGTTTTTGCAATGTTTTATGTTCATATAAGGATCTTGATTTTAGGAAGGCTATTTCAGTACTCTTCTGTGGATAGTAATCCCAGTGTGAAGAAATACAAATGAAAGAAATCAAGAATTATCAGTCATCATCCATTATATTTCCTGAGATATTTTTATCTTTCATATTTGTTTCTACTATTGAAAGGTTCCAGAGTACAAACAAAGGATATATTGATGTGTACTTATAGCTAAACAGCAAATTCATTTTGGTTTGAATTTGCTTTTGTTTTTGCTTTTCACTTTGGATTTGACTCCAAGCCATTTGTATCAAGGGAATTCGCAGACACCTTATTTTAGTTGCTCAATCTAGTCTTAATTCTCTTGCTGCCATTCAACTATAAATACCAACTCATCCTCGATGTAGCCTTTCAAATCAATTAGATGACAGTACAGAGTTTAAGTTCCACAAGCAAAGACTAATTAAGGATTCTGCTAGACAAGCGAAAGTCGGTGTTAGAAGAGACCAGAAGCAGATACGCAGTTTAAAATGCATTTCCTTTTCAGTCCATACCTTTAATTAGCTGTATAACTCCAGGGACTATAATTATCAGAATTGCTGTGAGCTTGCAAAAGGTTAGGAAAATCTGGATCCGGGCACTCCAGCTGACACTCATGCTATTTAAGACCATCACCACAGCTGCAAACAAACAGACACAGTTACAAAAGGCAAAGCCCCATGAGTACAACGATGTCTTAGGTCCTTGTCAGTCGAAATGTGATCTATAAACCTGCAGGGCTGGCATGAACTATCAGAACTTAAGAAGTGCAGAATCCCAGGCTCTGCCCAGATCCAGGCTCTCCTATGTTAAGACTGCTCTTTGAGACACATTCAAGCCTGAGAGGCTTAGATAAGATTCTGCATAGTCAGAATACCTCTTTTATTCTTTACACATTGGTAACAATGAACATACACTGGTGTGTAATAACAATAAAGTCAAATATCTTGGTTCTGAAGTCATCCAGTGGTCAGGATGGTGCTGAGCTTGTCTCAGGAAGGGGTAAGAAGTGCTTTGTCTGAGATCCTATTCTTCACCATCAGGACCAGACCTACTCAGTACTATTCTTGGAATTCCTGATTTCCAAGTAGATAATGAGGGGTGAGTTTTAACCTACCCTCCAAGTATTAGTTTCCAACATATGTTTGCTATTTAAACATGAGATCTTGTGCTTTTCAGCTTAGGATACACAGTGGGTCTAAAGCCAGAAGACTTTCCTCTTAAGATACTGTTGACAGTTTCCTAAGCAGCTACCCTAGTCCACATCAAAGACAGAACATTCTGGCAATGCCAATAATTGCTAATAACCTGTTCCTGGCCCAGGTAGATAACTAATGTATTTTTGTTGAATGAATGGGTGAATGAATTAATTAATGAATGAACTGGGTTCTCAAAAATATTAAGGCACAGTTTTAATGGTGGTAGTCTAGGCTTTCATTTTCTTCTTTTACGGAGTGTTCAGGGTTATTCTGCACAGTGAATTTCAACTTTATGTTCTTGTCAAAAACATAGGCACAAAGCCCAAAACAGCAGCTATTTCATCCCTGGTATTTCACCTGAGTTTCACCAATAAACTTTACTTTAGTAAAGATGTATTCTCCCTTAAAAAGATTTTTAAATGCATAAAATTATTTCTCATGGAATTAAAAGAAACACCAGCAGAATTTTTACCATTCGAATTAGAATTGCAGAGTCAGGAGCTGTCACTGTGCTTCCCTTGTATAATACAATCTATTAGCTCAATTTCATAATTAGGAATTGGTGAGATGTTGTTATTATACAGTAACTAATGTAAAGATTAAAACAATCTATACCCAAATGGTACCTAATTAATATACATTCTTTTAATGGTTTTAGATAGCCATCTAAAATCAATATACAGTCAATCATGCATCACATGAAATGGTGTTTATGATATACCACTGAGCCACAGTAGGGTAAATAGTCATTGATGGATGCATGGGGAAATGATACAGTCTAAAACAGAGGAAAGGAGAATGTCAGGAGAAATATTTATCGAATAATATCAGTGGCTGGAGAATTAGCTTAGTGGTTAAGAGTACCAGCTCAGCTGTTCTTCCAGAGCCACTGAATTCAATTCCCACATGGTGGCTCACAACCGTCTATAATGTGATCTCATGCCCTCTTCTGGCACTCAGGTGTACAATGCAGATAGAGCACTCATATACATAAAATAAATAGATAAGCCTTAAAAAATAAAATATCAAGAACCTATAGATGACAGAACATCAAAATATTTCAACTTTGAAATTTAGTTTACAGCAATATTTCAACAAATTTGAGGGAGGATACTACTTTAGTGACTATGGGCAAACTAGGTCAATCTGTACACAACTAAAACTAAAGAGGTAATGGGGTGAGGTGTCAGATACGGTCACAAACTTTCACTAATTAACACTTCACATGGCATATGCAGATGAACTTACCACAGTGTATATACCAAAATAACACAATTTTATTTGCCAAATATACCTCAGTAAAGGTAGACATTTTAATAAGTAAGAGCGGTAACTTAAGTCTTATTGAAAAAAGGTGTGTGTGTGGGGGTGGGGGGTTAGAAGTCTCCACTGAAAGAGAAATAGGGGGAAGGAATAAAGTATGTCAAAGCAATAATGATGAGAATAGTCAATCAGAAAGTCCTGGGGTGGGGAAGGGAGCATAGTTCAACTATATTTGAAACTGAACACATGAAGGAATAACTAGATCTACTGTCAGAGCTCAAAGGCATGAGTTTATCAGAAATGATGAAAAATGAAATAGTTTCTGTCTCTAATACACACAGAGATGTTGCATATAAAAAATAGTCAAATACAACCCTGCTTCTCTGCAAGTTATCTAATGAGCATCTATTTCTCTAGGCAAGTGACTGCGTGATTGATGGTTCATCACATGAGAATGATGACTCTTTTAATTAAAGAGGTCCAACTTTGACATAAAAGTGGAAAAAAAACGTGGCCTTGGTTGTCATCAGCAACAAAGAAACACTGTGTTTGACCTATTTCAAGTAATCCAGAGTAGAAAAGAGGCCCTGGGAGGAGAAAGGAGAAGAAGAAAGAAGAAAAGAAAGGAAGCAGACATAGGGCACATGAAAAATATTCTCATTTGAGGAACACCTGACCATGTGCATATTTGAAGAAAAAGGGTTTATTGTCCTCAAAAGAAAGCAAATGTTTGATGTCCACTGAAACAGGAAAAACAATGAGGATCTAGGATATTTTTATGTATTTTCTAAAGTTTAAAAGACAAATGGAAGACAAAAGTCAAACAAACATCATAATCCTTCCACCTTGCTTTCCCTTAGCTAAGGAAAGAAGTCGTAGTAAAACTGGCTTTCCTCAAAGGTTTCTCCAAACTAGGCTTTTTTTCTGAGCATCTAGTATCTCTCTCATTAGTAGGTATGCCATATTGCAGTAGGTTCACCTCACTGACCCAGAGGTAACTACAGCTTAGCAAGTAAGGAGGCCGCCTGTGGAGCAGCCAGGAGAGATTCTCCATCCTATGTCTGAGCAGTGGAATTTAAATGTGCCTAAGCGACTTATCCAACAATATTGGATAGGGTCTTGATGTTTGGTAAACACAGGAACATGCTGAGCTTCTGACATAAACCATATATCTAAATTCTTAAATACACACACCATCTACCCATATCTTACTAATAAGATGTCTGTGCCAGTGCTCTGGCCCAAGTCTTCTTTTAAGTAACCATTCACTTCACACATGGGAAAAAATTGTTACTTCAAACTTTTACCAAAATGAAAATTCAGGAATAGGCAGGCTTTATTTACTTACTTAAGATGCAGTTTCCTAGAAATGAAAATGTAGCAGGGAATGCTATATCCATAAATTCTAGAAATAAGAAGCCCATTTTTGAAAGGAGTTGTATTTTAAAAAGATGTTTAGGGGAATCTTAAGAGACTGGTGCTGTGGTTTAAGGACTACCAAGTATTTCTTTCTGCACATGAAATCATTCACCGCTGTCTTTCATTTTGAAGAGAGATGTTACAGATTATTGGGTAGTCTCTCAGATTCCTATTCTTTCCGACTTCCGTCTTTGGAGCGCTTCGTGCTAAACTGATAAAACATACAGATGGTATATTTGAATGGCACATGATGAGATAAAGCTGGTGCCTCCACTTCTCTCTGCAGCCGCTGCTGGGTTGCTTTATCTTTCAGCATCCATTTCCTGGACGCACTGATTTCAAAAAGAACCTTTAGAAGGCAGAGGACCAGCTCTGTATCATTGATCTCGCTTTTAGGAATAGACATAACCAGCACTACATAAATGTAAACTATTATCTTCTGTCAGACATTGTGCAAAGACATCCATGGATAATGTTTGCCGATCCTCACATTTCTGTGACATGGTTGCTATTATCAGGCATGTATTTCATAGGAGCAAGGAAAACTCCAGGTTCTGTTTAACTTGCCAGTGTTCATATTCAGGCAGTAAGTATTAAGATAAGATTAGAAGGCTGCCAGTAGGTTAAGTCTGGAGCTCAAGCCTTTACCATCAGCTCACAGATGAAACAATAAGGAAATAGCTCAAAGGGTATGTGTGAGCTCACTGATACAACCAGTTTCCTGACAACTTGTGACTTCTCTTTTTCTTAGTTCCCAGGGAGTGTTCATGTCTGACTTAGGATCTCAGGGCACTTGAATTCGATATTTTATGGACAATTCTCCTGAAGGATATGGCTGCCACTCCTCAGCACTTGTATGTCTTGCTGTGCATATCTATCAAAGATTCAGCTTTATTTTGTTGTAATTTAGCTAATGGAGGAAAGGAGTAAAGATACATGAGATACACATGTACACACTATGATTGAATTGCCAACACAGACTAATCATATATTTACAATATAATTTGAAGGCTCCAGGAAAACAGAAACAACAGTAATATATTTGTAGAATTGGCTGGGCTGATTTGAGTTTGTCTTTCTCTGTGTGTACGTGTTTTCATGTGTTTGCACAGTGCATGTAGGCGTGCATGTGTATACACATATTAAGAGGCCAGAGACAGTTGTTGACCATCTTTCTCAGTCATTCTCCACATTATTTTGGAGATAGGATCTTTCAATGAACCCAGAGCTCACTGACTTGGTCCTGAAGGCCTTCCAGTCTCTAACATTTCAGTCCTGGGATTACAGGCTGAGGGTAGGTCTTTGTGCTTGCTTAGCCAACACTTTACCTCCTGAACCATCTCTTCAGCCCCTAGCTATTTTTCACAATGATATATAAATGCCATTTTCTTTGTTCCTCTTGATTACTCCCACAAAGGTTAATGCTGTGCAATATGACTTTATCGCTGTAAAGTTAACCAGCAAAGGATATGAGGCCCAGAGAGATGTGCTGAGGAATGACACGGTAGATATCATGACACAAGAAGAAAGTACTTTTATAATAGTCCACTTGACAATAGTTTTCTTTAAGGTTCATATTCCTCTTGAAATTATGCTTCTTTAGGGTTCAGCTTTAGAGACCAGAACAATAGACTCAACATTTTAAATACTGAATATATGTCTCCATTCCTTCAAACTGTAAGAGTTACGAAGCATGTTATCTTCCATAGAAGGTTATTGATCATGTCAGAATTGTGCTTAGGGACATAAGCCAAAGACAACTTACAAGATTTTCCAGTTACACTTTGACATACCTAATTTTTTTACTAAGATGGACAGAATTTTGGATAGACACAAGTGTCTCATGCTTATCATTGGCCATAAGTGGGGTTCTTTGAAAAATGAGAGTAAATTAGCATTTAGATAAATCTTTCCCCCCCACTCTGCTGATATCTTTCAAAGGGTCTGTTAATATTTTACAAAATTTTAAACTCTTTTGAAGTTTGACCTTTTTCTATACTAAACTAGAGACTTAAATTCCTCATTTCCCTCAAGGAACTCAGGGAAATAATTTATGCAATTAAACTCTTAGTTTCTACGTCTCCACAACCTTTTCCTGTAACAGGCAAAACACCACCTATATCTACTTTGAAGAATAAAGTATGTGAGAGACTTGCCTCCAGGAAAATTTCTCTTTTTCCATCCTCTTCGCCCTGTTGTTCCATTAAAGCTAAATTCCTCTTAAAGGCCATTTGACTTCTTCAATTAATGCATTGCCTTAAATTATTTCCCACTGAGACATGAGGATATTCCCATTTCTCTTTCAGTACTTCTGAGCTTAGGAACTTGTTCCCTGATCAGGATCTGTAGCTTATGTCAGAATTTACAAACTAATATTTATAACTTGTGGCAAAAATAGAAGGAGACATAAAGAGTCCACCAAGCCTCCTGGCTCTTCCCTACCCATCCCTCCACCAAACTGCAAATGTGAGCCCAAGCACAGCTTAGTGAACCTTTCTTGAAATTGCTTTAAAGGATTTTTTGGGGGGGGACTTAACATTTTGAATTTCATAAAATACTAATGTCTCCTTTAAAAAGGCTAAAAAAAAAGTTGGGCTTAATAAGAGAATCATCCAGACTTTCAAAGATAAATTATAAACATATCTTCATTATTCATCTAATATCTTGATCAAAGCAGGTAAAAATTGTGGCTTTGTAAATACCTTCATAGCAGATAAAAATCGTGGTTTTGTAAATATCTCCACATCAGGGTTTGCTTTAAGATCTTTGCTTATACCTTTTGGTTAGTAGCATGTATTATTAGTCTATGGAGTTCTTTAAAATACTCCTTTTCTCTTCTCAGTCTTCATAAAACAACTGTGATGTGACATGGTCTCATTCGGGGAAAGAGAATATGGCAGATATAAAAATGGCTTAGTCCAACCCTTTCATGCAACCTCAGAGTCATCAAGAGCTTCCCATGTTCTTGATGGGACTCTTCAAAATCTTAAAACTCTGATATAATTTTATATTTCTACAGTCATTCAAGATACATTGATATTTCATCAGCATTTTATAAATCGATAAAATAGAATCATAAATAAGTTTAACAAATCACATAACCAAGAAATCAGGACTCTTTATTCCAACTCCAGGTTGTAGGTCTCCAGGGAATTATAACCGTTGTGTGAGATGATTCAGCACATAAAAGCTCATGGCGCCAGTTCTAACATCTTGTCTAGCAGACTGTATCTTTTGACCACTAATCTCCCTTCTTCCTGAGTACTGAAGCCACCTAAAACTTTGGTTTAACAGGTCACAAACTACAAGTACTTCTACTACAGTAAAAAGAAAATCCTTAGACTTCTTCATACAAAGACAATCAGTAACAGACAGCTACTAAGCACAAACAGGAAAGCTAAGCAGTGTGGAGGGACTAGAGATGTAGCCTTGTAGAGGTCCCTGGTCTCTGGGGAATTCTGGTGACATTTCTCTACAGAAGTATAAATATTCATCACTAGCCCTGCATTCTTAATAAGTCACAGTCATCATCACAAATACTCTATATACGACTGAATCCTCACAGCCTCCCCAACACTGGTATAATTATCTCAGGAGAATACTGAGATACAGAGGAAGTGAGGCCATTTGTCCCTAGGTATTCCTAGGTCTGTGGAATTTTAACTGCCCAGAACTCCAAAATGTCTATGTTGAGTCATTTCCTTTGTCTTTCTAGAGATATCACAGAACAACTGTGTGTTTAGGATTCAGCTATTTAGTTCAGACATCCACGTCTGTCATACCAGAGATGGTTTTACATAGAATCACTAGCACTTTGTTACAGACTAGCCCCTGGGCCATCTGTTGTCAAATGTGAATTGATCTTCGTGTTATTCTAGTAAGGCACTGTGAAGCAATTGTCTAACCAGTCTTCCTGAGTGGGAAATTCCTGTGTAGCATTTCTGAGGTTGTTAAGTGTAGTTAGCCATGATCATATGGATTCAGACAACAACAGCTCAATCAGCAATTATTACCCTATTCCATGAGATTCCAGAATGTTACAGGAAATGACCATCAGATGTGGCTCCGTATCACTATGTAATCTTGTACATGTTCCTCTTTTAATTTCCTCTGTTTCTTTAACCTCTAAAAATCTATGCCCATTAATAATAATAATAAAGTGAACAACTTCCTAATTTGTAGCCCATAGAGAAATCTTCTAGCTGAGAAAGGCTACTGACTATCAAATCTTTAGGAAAAAAAAATCTTATCATAGCCAGAAATAGGTAGAGAAAAATGGTAACCCTAAGGGCGACAGCTAATATCACTGTAAACTACACAAACACATCACATACACTCATATAAACATATAAACTCAAGTAAACTTAACCGCAGCACCATTCATGAGTAATAATTCAACGTGTCACTGGGGTGAGGTGATTTCCAACACAAAAACAATTCCTCAGAATAGTTCTTCATCCTGAACAGTACCTTCTGATGCACAACCCATTTAATGTTTTACCAAGGAAGCACTTTGGGTTCATCTGGTTTAAGAGATCAGTCACCACATCTGTTGATTCAATATACAGTTGGCATACATTGTAAGAGCAGAGGCTACTTCAAACCTTGTGTTCCTGTCTCTATTTTCCCACACAGATTGAGAACTGTAAGCACAAAACAAACAAACAAACCCACAATTTAGGGGATACCATGCAGAGACTCTAAAGAGAATTTGCCTCCAATCACGTTGTTACATTGCTTGTCTTCTCTGTTACAACTCTAATACTCACTGATGCCCACAGCTGTTACGAGCTTGATTGCAAGTTCAGGAATTTCACATTGAATAAAAAATGGTTCCAGAATGTAGCGTCCAAATGCCAGGGATATCACAGCAGTAGCTCCGGGGCTGGGAAAGAGTATATTTAGGTTAACTACAGGAAACAATAAATAACATTTTTGCTGATCTTCAGATCTTAGTATTTAACATGTGGAACATATTTAACATGAAAGTCTATCATGGTTAGAGCTTCATATTTCATTAAGTTGCCATACACTCCAAATGCAATATTGTCTACACTAGGAAGGGCTAATTTGAAAGAAAAAAAGAAAAAAGAAAGAAAGAAAGAAAGAAAGAAAGAAAGAAAGAAAGAAAGAAAGAGGGAGGGAGGAGGGGAGGGAAGGAGGGAAGGAGAGGGAAGGAGGGAGGGAGGGAGGGAGGGAGAGAGAGAAAGAGAGAGAGAGAGAGAGAGAGAGAGAGAGAGAGAGAGAGAGAGAGAGAGAGAAGGAAACTTGTTGAAAATTAGTAGTTAGAAATGTTTATGCCAACATGTCTAAACATTTAATATTGATTCTTAGTTTCCTAGTAAAAAGAAACCTCAAAGCCAAGTGAGTAGTCTTATTTTCTTAAGAATATTTATTTAGAGAGAATCACAGAATAAGAAGACAAAAATCAGCCTGAGAAGATAGCAGTACAGACAATAATAAGTCATACCCCTTGAGTTCTTCAAAAGGAAAAAAGGAATATTCCATTTCATCTTAAATATGAGGGCATATTCTTGCCACACACAAGGAAATCCACAAAATTGCTTAACATCTCAAGCAAGAGTCCCTTTCAGCTTCTCTTCCTTCTTGTGGTTAACACCTAGGCCTGATCCCTGGATCACCAGAGACCAACCCATATTACCTGTCTCCATCCTTGATCTCTTACCTCCAGTCAAAACCACAAACACTGTAACTTTCCTTTCTCCCAAGAGACTCCTGCCTCTAAAGGGGACATTTTGCTGTTCTCTATCATTTATAAAAGTCTTTGATTTCTAACCCTAAATCTGGTAGCATCATTTCAGTATCCTTAAAACATGCTCTGACCGTGGTCAGGTCTTGCACACACAAGCTTCCCAGGAACAACAACTGAATCACTTCTACCTAGAGCCATTTCATATAGCTACTGTTTGTACTTAGTATCTGGTTTTAGTCTAGGTCCAGGGAAGTGACACCAACCTTCCCTTCATCTAAGCATCCTTTTACATAGCACCAAGCCTGTCCCCTCCACACTGTTTATTACAGTAGGGTTTTTATTCTAGTTAAGGTGAGCCCCAGATTGAAATCCAATCTTTCTGCTTGACTTTGAAGTCTGTGGAAACAACACTATGTCCATCCCAATAAGAATGCTATCCCAGTGCAATGGTGAGCACAGCATCTGTTACAGTAGAAACTCAATAGGTATCGAACATCATGTGACTACATGACCTCAACTTTAACGTCCCCATCATGTTCTGTTGAGTGACTTTGCTTGGATTAGTTTTTCAGATTATTTATGACAACACCGACTTAATTTGAAAGTATAATTTTAATGAGAAGCATTTAGATATCATGGATATTACTTTTAGATATCATGAGAAGAAATGAATTTATATCCCAGGGAATGATGTCCTTCATGTAATTTGCTATTTTGCTAGTTTGAAAGACTATCCTAGGGAATACAACCATATTCAAAACTTCTAGGATTTTTTTTTTTTAGGTAACATGGCTATGCACATGCATGCACTCATGCATACACATGCATACACACACACACACACACACACACACCATATAATAGTACTTTCAAAATTAAGGTGCATCTGATTATCAGCTGTTTAGGAGCATGAATTGTGGCTCATTCCAATTTAGATCTCTTTATCTTGCTGTTTGCCACTCGGCAGCAATTTGCAGAACGATAAATTAATGAATGGGTACCATATCTGTCCAGTGCAAATGGAATGATCATGCTGCCATAGCAACACTGAACAATTAGCTAAAGTTACACCACAAATGCATGGATGAAGATGGAGTAAAGATGAAGGACATGAGGCTGGGAAGTTCAATAGCCTGACAGACCAGCATTCTACAGAAGTGTTCTTATTTTGATGCTGTGAATGTTACATTCAAAATAACATAATCTTGGGTTTCCCAACACTTGTTCAGAAAGAATTAGTATCTAGAATACACAGGGTACTGACGTAAATAGTATGAAAGTCATAAAAGGTATAAGACCTGTTCTCACATACTTGAAATGCTTATAATTCTAATAGGAAAATACTAATAGGTAGCTAAAGTATTACAATACAAGGTGTTGAATTCAATGTCAAGTTATGTGTAGAGGCCATTTTCGTTTTTCAGAAGAATTAAGAGGTTGAGAGATGAAAAAGTACCACAAACTAGGGATAAACCAGAAATTATATATATTATATATACTATATAATATATACATACAAAATAAACTTTGAAGAGTACATATGATTCTGATGACAGAGAGAAGTACAGAAGTACATCCCAGATAGAGAAATCTTAGGAAAGCCAAAAGACAAAACAAACACTTTTTATCGTCATTAACACTAGCAATTTCTAAGCAACAAAGAACTGTTGTTACTAATGAAGCCTGCACTACTCTGAAGTTCGCTATTAACACCGTAACAATTGTTAGATACTTAGAGCTCTGCTTGTCACTTCTGTTAGTGGCAGAATGAGAACTTCGTTGATATTTTAGTACTCTGAGTCTTCTGTTTACCGGAGGACAAGGTTCCCTAATGATTTCTAATGAACTCTGTGATCACAAAGTACAAGTCACATCCCTTAAAGCACAAAACACCTGTGACACAAACTGTACGTGTGACATCACAGACTCCTCACAATGTTAAGGGAAATTTGCTATTCAGAGTGACTTGGCACTATTTTGTGCCAAGAGAATCAGGAAGGGGGGCAGAGCCTTACAGCAGTACAATCAAACAATTTTTGCAACTGCAAATCGTCGGTTTGTTTAACGTGAGGAAATGAATCACTCATGCTGTGTTAACTTGATTTTTTTTTTCACTATTTGTAAAGCATAAGACTTGATAATACACTAAGTTGTTTGGCACAGACATTTCTTAGTCGTAAAAGTTAAATGTCCTGATGACATAATCAACAACAGCAAAAAAAAAACCACCTTTAATTCCTAACACATTATATCGTGTCTGGTCAATCCAAGGTGTAATTTATCAAAGTGAATTTTGAAGATTCCCCTCATCTCAGATAAATGCCTTTTCCAGAAAAACATATATCTATAAAAAAGTTGGAGTTTAAAGAAAACTTTTTTATGTATTAGAGTCTGTATTTTTTCAACAAAGTCACATGACACACATTTGTAATTAGTTTAGACAGCAAAGATGATCCAGGAAAGTGATGAAATGAATAGGTTTATTGTCCCTGAATTGTTTCCATATCCTTACCGTATTACAAGCAGTTCCACCCAGACTCGAACAAAAGCTAGCAAAGGACCAAAGACCTCCAGAATGTATGTATAATGGCCACCAGATTTCTTTATGCTCGTACCCAACTCAGCATAGGACAGGGCTCCTGTGAAAGGTGATAATAAAAAGGCACAAAATTTACACAGCATCAAGTAGTCATGTGATAGAAGCAACACATCATTGTTTGGGTTGCATGATCCGTGGCTACTTCCTTTGGTCAGAATGACCTTCTTCATGGGAATAGTTGTCATCTCTTGAAACATATCAAGTTCCTCTTTTAACTTCCTCACACTTAAGACCTACCTCAAACTAATAAAAAAAGAAATGCCAAGAACTGGAAAGATGGCTCAGCAGTTAAGAGCACTGGCTTCTCTTCCAGAAGACCCAAAACTCAATTCCCAGCATCCACATGGGGACTCACAACAATCAGTATCTCCAGTTCCAGGTGATCCAATACCCTGTTCTGGCCTCCCTGGGCACCAGGCATGTGCAGAAGCAAAGCACTCATACACATAAAAGACAAATAATATTAACTGAAAAAAATGTAAGGAAAGAAATTTTGTTTGAAATAGTACCTACAAACATGATTCAGAATTTGTGGTCAGAAACCAGAGAAGAAAGGGAAAAGAGACGGCAGCCGGCCATGATACTGACCTATTATTTAAATAACAACACCATCTTATACAAAGACAAGGTACTCACTCAAACTGACCTCACTGTGGTATTTTAATAAAATTTAATAAATAATGTTTCTGTGCAAATTAAAATATAGGTTATCTGTTCTCCAGGAAAGAAGAGACTACCTGTTGTGTGAGACTTCAGTTAATAGATGCAATATACTTTGTCAGCAAAATGAATATGACTCGATTGTTCTGTTCCTAGAAATGGTTATTCTGGATGTTTTTAAAAAGTACACATATGCAGATAAAAAAAATGATTCTTTTAAAACAGAAATTCCGTAATCTATAGTCATGTATGTAATGAAAATCAATCATTAACTAAAATGTGAGTGTAACACTAGTATAAGATTGGGAAAGTTATATTTAAAGTCCTCAAACCCTAAGTTTCACACCCTTTGAAGTGAAAACATGAATTTCATCTCGTTAAAGCATCTGGATGTAAAGCTGGGAAGGTGAACCACAGATAGGACTGACTCTGACACAGCAAACACACCACATACTTTACTTACCAATAGCTTCATAGTTAATTAGGAAAGACATGAAAAATGAATCTTAGTTCCATCCAAAAGCCAATCAATCCATCAATCAGCCAATCAATCAAACACCTGTGTCTACATCACTTAGTGCTCAACGGTAACAGGGTTTCTGCCCAAGCACCTAAAAAAGAGGCTCCACACATGGAAAGTAATTGCTGATCAGTAGTGTCCCCTGTAGAATGCTCAAAATAAATATAATTTGGAAAATTCGAGAAACCTGAGTATCACTCTGTCAGGCTGACCTGGAGCTATTTTTAAAGAGTGAACAAATGAGAAAGGACACTATGACCACACCCCAGACTCATCTTCTGAGACAAGACTCCATCCAAAAGAACAATCCAAGCACTTCTGCTTTCCAATGCTCCAGATACTAAAGTGATAAAATTACAAACAGTCACTCGAGTACTTCATTAACTTAGATCTAATGACAACTAGCAAGCTTCTTTTGGAAAAAAATGGACATCATGTTGGTAGGTTGTCCAGAAAAGCAACCAATATAACCTTGTTATTGGAAAGACTCTTAAAGACCTTGGAATTTACTGTCAGGGAATCAATGCTCAGACCTCTGTACACTTTACCCTATGTATACATTGAGTTCTGGGGGGAATGGAATTTTCATTTAAAGGTCTCAAGCTCCATAACTATATGCCCAGATGAAAAGAAGTTCAAAGAAGGCTATAAAAGTCCATGTGTTGACCTAAGTGCTCAAAAAGTTGTAAACCAAACACAGATGCTGCTCCCCTTCCAGAGGGGTGACCTTGCCCCCAAAACATGGTACATTCTAAACACCAGTCAGTGGGAACTGTATATACCACACATAACACTAGGCACTATCCTACACACTTGTCTGGAGCTAGACAACATCATCCTACAAAACTTCATGTTATAGTTTTAAAGATATATCAAATAATTTATTGAATAACCAATTACTGTCACCTAAAGTAAGCTTAACTGTAAGTTTAAAAAAAAAAAGCTATCACATGCTGAACCATCTTAAGTTGGGTACCATCTAGGTTCACATTCTTGACTTGAAAATACCTAGACCCTTGAGTTCTGGAGCTTTAATAAAAGAAGAATTTTCTCCGTATATTTTTCTTTGCTTCTTATTTGTAAAGACTTGGTGATAAAACGCTCCTAGTAATTTAAGTAGCAGTAACATGAGAGAGTATCTCTGAAGTTGGCAGTCAAACACCCACTCCAGGTTACATCACACCCCCTTAGCTCTGTAGTTTCCTGAGCTCCCACCAAATATGGCGGACTTATGTATAGGCATATGTTCACGGTACAAGTCAGTGTGCCTTTAACTAGCTCAACATTCCAAGTATTTTATTTTACAGCATCTGAATAAGCATTGATTGTGTGTGAAAATCAAATCACACAGTGAGAGCTGCCTGTGTGTAAGTATGCAAAGTTCAAGGAACTGGTTGTAGTTTTTCTGATTAGATATTGATTTATTCTAAATATATCAAGTACTGTAAGATGCTTGAAGCCTGAGGGTACACAGTCATTTAAGATCAACAATTGAGTTTCTTCTTGCTTATCTGAACCTGCATATGTCAGAACCACTTTAATATTAATAATGATAAGGATTCTGTTGGAATTTTTAATAACTGTATTACTCCAAAGAATGAAGCAAAGGGACAGCTGTCACCAAACATTTCATAAAGCATAATCTATTCACATAAATGATGTTGCCAAGTTCTCCAGATTCTTAAAGTAATCTCTTCATAGATTTTTCTTTAGCAAGACTGCTTTCAAAATTATTTGAAATGCCTCTTTCCTAAAACCAGGTATCTGAGTTCTCTAGGTAGGAAACTTTCCCCAATCGGTGATTTAAAGTATCACAATACCTGAGCTGAAAAAAAATGAATGGAACAAGAGTTAGCACTTGGTTCCAGCAGAACTTGGTTCTGGGTTAACAAAGTAACTTTCAAGTGTAGGCTACTTTGGAACCAAAGTATTGCCCCATAATATAAATAAAATTTTAAAATAATTGACCATTCACAGGTTTCTGTGACCTTTACAATGAACTTAGGAGAGTTTTATGTTGATTTGCCCTCCTGATCAAGGACTAATTATTTCCTCTGCAATATTAATCCTCAACCCAGAGAGACATAAATTTTGAAGAGAAAAAATACTAAGCATAGTAATACCACTTCTGGTCAGATGAACTTTATTGAATGGGCCGAGAAGGTATCTGTTTCCCCAGAGACATAGTAAAATACAGATGAAGAAAACAGATCCGGGCAAGGAGGGAAGACTGACACCCAAGTGAAGTTTGAAAACTAATACTGAGAATTTTTTTTAAGGCATTAAGAAAAAAGCATAGGAGAAGAAAGCTCAAGCCTTAGCCCTTGTACCGTTTACTGAGACGGAGTCACATCCAACACATATCTTCCCAAGGACTTTCGAAAGCATAATATTAGAAACGGACAAGCCCATGAATTAAAAGTATTAAAAAGGGCAAAGAATGCCACCCATTTATTTAGATAATAAAAGGCCTGTGACACTGTTCTGAACGTTCAGTTCTGCGTGTAAATAGGCCATCCGGGCTGCACCTCACAGGTGTTTCACCCAGCGAGCCAGCTGCCAGAAATCCGCTCTAAGCATGCCTCACAAAACCCAAGCCCTCTGCACGAAAGGCTTGCTTGGTTTTCTGGGTCATCAAAGTTAGTTTTTTTGCTCTCAGCAAACCAGGAAAAAAAAAAAAAACAGACTCAAAAGGGAGGCTGACTCGGGCAGGAAACTAGAGTATAGCCTGCAGGAAGGAATCTGAGAAGGTTCAGTCTTGTGCCAACAGTGGACTATGTGTTTGGGTAGTGCACATACCTGAACAACAACAACAAAAATTCAAAATATTTCCTGTAGTATTTGTCCATTCATTTACTCCTCAGAAATAACTCTTCAATTTCCCAGAGAGCCACGCAGCCACACCCCCACCAGAGAAGAAGCGCACTCACCAAAAAGTGACAGTACTCCACAGGCAGACCAGAAAACCAGGGACATGCCCACGCTGCCCGTGTTCTGGAGTATGCCTTTGGGGGAGATGAAGATGCCTGATCCGATGACGGTGCCGATGATGATGGAGACCCCCCTCAGCAAAGTGATCTTCTTTTTCAGAATCACCTTCTCCTGCCCAGGTGGCTCTTGGTCCCCCATGGAGGGCAGCCTCCCGCTCACATTGCCCTGCAGGTAACCTCCTTTGGAGATGGTGGCCACAACTGGCTTTCTGACCATGGCAGTGTCACACCAGAGGAGGGGGGATGAAAAAGAAAATAAACGGGGGGAAAACAAAAAAAAACAAAACAAACAAACAAAAAAAAAACTTTGAACTTGTTTCTCTAGAGGTGACTGATCACTGTTCTGTCTTGTCTTCCCCTTTGCTATCACGGACTAGCTCTGCACTATTGTGTCCACAGGTGAAAACTCAGAGGTGTGTTTCAGCCGTCGCGGCTATATAATTACTCCTCTTAGTCCTCGGAGCACCTGTATGGCACAGGCTCCAGGAGCAGTCAGTTAGCTGCAGCCGCAGCGGCTGCTGCCCTATCATTACACACCAGCTCAGCTTCCTCGTGGGCTCCTATTTAAGCTACCGCCTGTCACACCAACTTACTGGGCTGCATGATGATGCAAATTCTCCAGGTTTGCATCAGCCACATGAGAAAGCTCAAGCTTGAGAAAGCGCCAACATTACTCAGCTTTTTTTTTTTTTTTTAACAGTAGCAGTGTGTTGCTCAACGGATCCAAAGCATTTCCCAGAACAAAGCATACACTTAAAGAGGGGCTTAGCCAATCCAGAAGAAGTAAACAGGGAACTGAGAATAGACACTGTCCCGGTGACTTTAAGCAGCTCTACTCTCAGAGAGAAAAGAAATTGGAAAATGAAACAGAAAACAATTACTTCGTTTTAAGGAGTTGCTTCTTAACTTTAACGCGTGCATAAAAGTGTTGTTTTCACAGCTGTTTTGACAATAGAAAGTGCCTTAGGGCTGCTCTGTTTGCAACAGCAAAGTTTATACTTCATAATTTGTATTCTACTTACTTCCCCTGGTGTTTCCTAGCAACACTGTCAAATCTAATATTTACAAAGCTAGAAAAGTTTCTGCACACAAGAACCGTGGCTACGTACAGCTCCGCATGAACAGACACAATTATTTCTTAAGACCTATATAATACACTGGTGTTTAAGATCGCCATCTGAACTTGAAAACTTGAAAGACCATAGTGACTGCAGAAAATAGTCTTTTTCTGATTCTTGTCAGCACAGCGTGATTCACTGAACTCAGTAGAGGACTCCGTCTTCATTTGCAAGTTACTCCATCATTAAAAAGACTCTTCTTTGACTCTTAGGCAATACTTATAATTGCACGAAGGCAGGCATGAAGCAAAAGCTTGAGAAGGGAGTCACATTATAATAGCTGGAGGAAGTAAGTAGAGTACAGGACATATTCTTTTTGGATCTATAAGCTATTCTGATTATAATTTAAAATGTATTAAAATCAACAGGTACAAAGTTTTAGTGTGACTGTATCAGAGTGTTCAGGTCCATTTCCTAAAGCTAAAAGAATGTGTTTTTACAGAAGGAAATAATGAAATCTTGAGGAGATGGAAGTGTTTAATCTGATTTAGCATTCTACAATACACACATGTACTGAAACCTAACACCCTATCCATATACAGAACTTTCACTTTGTCTGTCAGTTAAAAAGACATTTAAACAAATAAAAGTACATTAAAATTTACATTGAACATTTTTTTTTAAATTAAACTCTTACACTTGAAACTTTTTTGCTTCTAACCAAGTGTCTTATAAAAAAACAAACACCAAAAGAAAAAGCATCTCAACTATCAGCCCTGGCTCTGGGTCTCTGTGGTTTGAATTTAATGAGAAGAATCCCATGCCATCATTATCCTGAAGCTATGTTCAGACCCATGATTAAATATGCTTTTGAATCTCGGAATAAAAACAACAAACAGAGAATCTCTGTGAAAGCGAGGTTGGCTGGAGGGAGGACGGAAGAGAAGCTAAGGGAGGGGGTGAAGGATTGGGGCTGAAGGTGGCAGGAAATAACTTGGAAAGGAATCATGGAAAATGTCAGAGCTTTTCTATTAGGTCCTTATCTGGGAAAATGCATGACATAATTGCCTTATCACACTAATAATGGAGATCACATGACTTCCCTTTTACATGACCTACACAAATTCTGTATAATTTGCTTTGGATCTACCAATCATCATTTGTATAAAGCCCAAATAAATACCATTTTCAGCTGTTAGGTATTCCAAAGAATAATAAATGGGGAATGTTCCTTACTCAATCCTGTACAGATTCCTCAACAGGAAAATGGAGGACTCCCCGCCCCCCCCCGTTCCATTTTCCTGTTCTTGCTCAAATGTCCACTCACATAATTCTCCTGATTAATGAGCATAAACAGGACTCTCCCTTTTTCGTTCCATTTCTCCTATTCTTGAGCAAACTTCCACTCACATAATTCTCCCGATTAATGAGCACAAGCAGGGAGCAGGAAGCTTTTGTTTCCTCAAAGAGGAACAATAATTCCAAAGAAATAAAAGTTTAAAGCGAAGCACAAAGACCCCAGGCAACAGTGCCTGGTCCCAACCATGGCACTACACTTTGATGACTAAATTATAAATGGTTGGACCAGTAAAACTGGACACTATTAATAAGAGAGGTTGTTGGAAATATTTTAAATAACATTCTCCTCCTGGGTAATTTTGATAAGAATTTATGGAGAAAAATATTCTGAAATTATACTAATAGCCAAGAAGGTCATACTATCCTGTCTGAGACTAAGATTCCAACTTTCTTCAAAACTGCACACAGCTAATAAAAACCTTAGAACATCTCTTTGAACCACCTACAAATTTACAAAAAATTACAGGTTTCAAAGAAAATATTGAATTACCTTTAATGTTAATATGTCTTTATAATCACCAGTGTTAACCTTATAATCTTAGAATTGGTTGGTCTTCAAGTATGTATGTGTCATAAAAACAAATTTAAATCAAACACACTCTCTCCCTTTTGCCTTCGGTGTTATTTTGAGCATTTTAGAGATTATTCATGAACACATACTTAATGTTTACTATATGCAAGGAATGACCTCAGTTCCCTAAAAGAATCCCACATGTGATATGCTGTGCTAGCTAACATGTTATGCTAAAGGTATCAGCCCCATGTGTATAAATGTGGCTGTATGATTTAGATGTGGCCAAACACATAGTTATTTTTCCAAATGCAGCTCATCAGAATGAGACCTGAGCTGAGACATTTCTAATTAGGACTAGAGTTACCCTTTCTTTTTTGGTGGCAGTTGTAATGGCAGGGATCATCAATCAACTGGTAGACATGTCTCTGTATCCATGGAAAAGGTCCCCATAAAGATACTTAGTGTTAGTATCACAGCACTATGTCATCAGTGCCAAGAAGGTCAGATGGGTACTGAACTCTGAAGATCTTCCATTGATCTTATCAGTTACTGGGGTTCCTTAATAGGAATGCTGACTGGCATCGCATATATGTATCATGCATGTGAAGTGTCTAGAAGCAGGTTGTACCATCTGATAGCCATTAGCTGCAGGTAGTTACCAGTTTCTGGAAATGTGTTTCAAATTTAAAGTTGTATGAGATGACTTCCATAAGAAAGAGATTATATGCTTGATGAAAATTTAGAGAGCCTTCAATATAAAAGAGATGAGACATATATTTTATTTGTTATGTTTGAAACAAGATTATTCTTGCTCTTTCAAAGAGTAAAAACTATGTGTGGCAAGCAGAGAAAAATGTTCAACTAATTTTATGCATCTCACCGTAGTGCAGAAGCTAACAATTTTTTCCCTCTAAGTAGCCAAGTAATGAATAATTTAGGCTTCATGTTCATTTTTGGTGTCTGTACAGTGTTCTTCACCTATGTATATAAGTGTGTATGAACATGTGTTACAACCCTTTAAAAAGGTAGCACTCATTCTTAGCTTCTGTGTAATTTTCCAGCTGTTTGTCCAGCAGCATCATGTCTGCAGTCAGAATGAAACAAGACAAAACCATTGCAATGGCTCATAGTAGGGAATTTTTACAAATACAGTTTTATTAAAATACACCCATAGTCACTTATTAATCTATTTCTAAAACTCCTTTCACATCGCAGCAGCATGGCTGGACCCCTGCAAAAGAGTCAAGTGGACCCCAGAACGGAAATGCTTATTTGCCCCTAGCTTAAGAGCACACAAAGGAACTGACCAGCATTTACATTTACCATTTTCTTCTTCTAATACCCATCCTTCTGTGTTTATTGTTTTCAAAAAGAGGTATGCTTCAGACTTGATTCAGTAAAACCATCCTTCCCTCTGCCTGAGATTCTATTCCTTAACCCACTTATATTGTTCACACACCTCAACAGTTACAATAAATTTATATTCACCAGTTTTCTCTGATCTTCATTAGATTGGGTGTTCCCTGATACGGAACTGAGTTCACAGCTCTGTGGCATCCTGAAATGCTTAGTCTGCTATGAAGTAGAAATCACAGAGTACATTTTATAATCATTAATCTCAGTACAACAAGCAACACTGGGATGTGTCTATAACACAAAAGGAAAAGGTGGGGCTCTGGAGCAGGGCAGAGGAACAAAAGAGCTAAGTCATGATTGGTCATTGGTCATGCTAAAAGGTAGATGTGTAACATACAGAAATGAAAGCTATATCTATAGCAGAATATTATTACAAGATTTGGATTTAAACAGGGGGAGGAACAAAAATCACACTGTTTTCTTCATGGAATAATAAGGAACTCAACTTGCCTAGGGATTGATAAAAAGCAAGGACACTGTTCATTTCTTAATTCTTTTAGAATACTGTGTTCTTACTGACTGATAACATGGAAATGGAGTGTGATACAAATAACACCAAGCTAAAGTAAGACAAAATAACATAAAGCTAAGAAATGATCAAAGTGTTTTCTAAGGTCCTTTAATAGGGGAATAGATAGATGAGGTATTAATTCCTTAGATTATCTGGTTACTTACTTGTGTTAACAAAGGATGATAAAAACACTAGATGAAAAGAAAAATGAAAGAGGACAGAGGAATAGAAGATGAGGTGGAAGGAAGGAGAAAGATGGAGCAAGGTTAAGGAGAAGGGAAGAGAAGAAAGGAGGGAAAGAGGGAGGGAGAAGGGAAGGAACGGGAAACAAGAAGGAAGGAAGAAAAGAATAAGAGAGAAGAAAAGAGAGAGGAAGGAAAGAAGAGTGTGAGAGAAAATGATGGAGGAGAGTGTAAGGAGGAGAGAATGAGGGAGGGGGAGAGATGGGAGAAGAGAAGGAGAGGGGAAAGAAGAAAACGAAACCAAGCAAAGAAATTCATGATTCCTAAGCCATAAAAAAACTCAATAATTCTAAATTATAATCAGAAAAGTTGAAAAAAAAGAGGTTAGGAAAAAGAAAATTAAGTTTTAAAATAAATAAGTATCCAAATATATAAATCATATATCAGTATAGTTAAATGAGTTAAATTCAACCATTATAAAGCATAAAGCACATAGTTTTTTTTTGTTTTGTTTTGTTTTGTTTTTAAAAAAGCATCCATCCAGGATCTAAATAGAAAATAAAATGTATAAAATTAAAACATGACGTTTAGATAACTTTGTCAAAAAATTGTGAAGACTGAAAGAGTCCTTGGTCAGATAAAGATCTTTATGCATTGGGGAATGCAGGTTCAGAGGCTGAAAACCAAACATGATGGAATTACAGGGTAAGTGGATGCATAATAACTTCTGCACAATTCCTTAAATTTTTCTCAAATTCATTGAACCAATGAGAAAAACATTTATGGCTTGTAACAAAGTTCTTGATCCACATCTCTTCTCCCTCCTCCTCCTCCTCCTCCTCCTTCTCCTTCTCCTCCTCCTCCTCCTCCCCTCCTCCTCCTCCTCTAATTTATGGTCTTTTTTGCACTGTCATATCTTAGGTCTTCCTGAGGATGAGCTTATACTCTTGAGGCAACTATTCCAGTGGGAGTAGACCTTCAAAATGGCTAGGAATAGACACCCCTAGAAGAACAGTGACAAGGATTCCCTGATCTGAGATTGTGAAAGCCTACTGAACAGAGGTAAAACCTAAGGCATAGTTTATCTTGTAACATTCATCCTACAGGATCACACTGCTGAAATTATATATATATACATACAGTCTGCTTCTACCCACTCTTGCTCCTCCTGACTCCTCCATTCCTGTTTAGTGTTCCTGGATGTGTTTCCTTAGCAAATCTTTTGTATATGTCTCCTTATCTTATCATCTTTTCCTAAAGAACCCAGATCAAGGAAGTTGCTATTGGAGTTGTCTAAAATGCAACCTCTCAGGAAAGGAACTCAAGTTTACTCACCTGCTGGCCCATCCCACAAAGAACCGTTGCCAGCTCTTGATTGGCTGTGATGTTACTCACAATCCTAATCCAAATCCAAAAGCAAGGGAAACATTGTCAAAAATACAATGACGTTATAGCAGCTTATTTAAAAATGTAAACATCTCCTACTTATTAGCATATGTAAATTTATTAAATATAATGTGCATTTTATTAACTAATGAAAGAAGGATAAAATTGCATGTCTACATGAACATGACTATGTATAATCTCTACATAGATGGGTATCATGTAACTATTTCCTGTAAATTGAAACACTGGCTTTTGGGGTAAGAAGGAAACTCAAAAGACTCAGGAAGTTAACATTTATGACTCAGAAATGACAAGGTTCACAGCGAGGCCTCTCCTGAGGCCAGGAAAGGAGTTACAAGTTGTTGAGAAGAAGCAATTCTCCAGGAGAGCAGACAGTTCTTAAGGTGGAGTTTCCATAGTCATCCCCCTTGTTGGAATGGTCTGTTCCTGGATAGAGCTGGTTTTGAGCCATCAAGCTCCTGTGTTTGATCTTTTACCCATGCTCTGATAAGTAACCCCAATAAAATCATAGGCTCACTAGGTCAGATTTGAGGGAGAGCATTTCTTTGGTCCATCATCATTAGTATTTTGAGTGAATAGATGTTTGCTTGCATCTCAAGGAAAAGTGCTGTAAGGTAGGGGTAAGAAAAAAAAAACTTTGGATTTGATATAACACCTGTTTTGTCAGATACTTAACGATTTTAAACAGTTTAACTAATGATGATTTTTAACAACCACAAACAACTTTTAAAGATCAATTAAAAGAGTAAAGGAGTGGAAAGAAAGGGGGGCAAGATGAACCCCCAAACAAATGTAAATACAATGATGAAAAATGACAAGGGCAGCAGCTAGTCTTCTGAAAACTAGCCAATTAATTGTGCTTTGAAGCAAGATAAATAAAAAATAAAAGGAGACACTCTATAGCAAATTTTAAAAGAAGAATGCACACTGTAACTAATGAAAAAAATATAGGCTTGAAAGCTATTATTTGCTACGAACTCAGTACAACTTGTTAGAAAACTAAATTTAAGGTCAATTTGAAACATATCATTGCTAATATCTACGAGAATAATAATGAGAATTAAGTGAATTTCTTTGCTAGTTAGAATTAATCGATAGTTTAACATCACAATTCACAGTAAATGAAGGCTGAGAAATTTTACAGGTGTTTCGACAAACACTTCAAGGATATATAATTCTTAACTTACTACTACACCAAGTAATATATCATAAAATGCTCCCTTTCATAAAGGCCTTTTCAAGTTAACTTTCAAAAGGTAGAAAAATGATAACAAACAAAGACAATGAAAACCAATTTTACTTAAAACAAACACAAATGCATATTATACAGTAAATAAATAGGTGATTTGCACATAAGAGAAAGTCATAAAGACTGTAATATCTAATGATACCATCTTTAGGTCTAAACCACTAGTCCACATTTATCAAGAATAAATATTGATTGAAAGAGCAGTGAAAATCCAACAGGATAAACCTACCTGAAGTACGGAGATGGGAACACATATAGGTAACATGCCCTTCCTACATCAGCCACAACTTTCAGCAGAAATGAATGGTCAAGGGCCCCCCAGTCACAGACTCTACCCCATAAATAAGATGAGTAAGATTCTGTGGGATTTCTGTTTGTATACCATGCTCTTCCCAGATCAAGCCGGACAAGACAAATGCTGAAGCAATCCACATACAAGCTGAATCTGGGTATATGCCAGCCAGCAGCTGCCCATCTACAGGCTTATCTCATCAACTCCAAACTCCTGATTACAAGCTACCATACTTTATACTCAGACACTAGCAGAAGATCTCATCTTCTTTCCCAAGTCTTCTCCTGGCTAGCATACCCTTACTGAAGACAGACCAGAGAAACAAAGCCTCAGACACGTGCAACATGTGACACACTGGACCATATAGTGGCATTTAAAATGAACCTAAAAAATATTTCAGGGAAGAAAATATAGTGATCATGTTCTCTGGCTACATCTCTATGAGAAAACTGAAAGTATGAAATTTAGAGTCCCAGTTTCAATCTCTGATCAAAATACAAGGTAATTGATTTTAAAAATCTTATAAAGGAAGGAATAGTCACAATACTTCACCTAAATTTGTAAGAACTAGTTATGGCCACATTAGAAAACAAGAAAAACTAAGAAGTAAAGAATAAGTCTCTAGGGTAAAAACTTAGAAACAATAAGCTCAATGAAAGTAAAAATCAAAGTACAGAAGCACAATACGTTCACCTATTTGAAAAGTACACAAAATAAAAGTAAACCGATAGCAATATTAATGTTCATCCAAAGAGACATAAAGTAGTATGGATGATAGAGGAAACATCATACTAACATGAATGAGCCAAGGAGAGCCAGGTAGATGGAGCAGCAAGAAAAGGCTCTGAGCCTGATGACCTGAGGTCCCTGAGAGGACATGGTGGAAGGAGAGAACCACATCCTATAAGTAGTCCTCTGACTCCTACATGTAAAGAATAGAAGGTGTGTACCTGCAATCTCTCTCTCCCTCTATCCCTCCCTCCCTCCTTCCCTCTCCCTCCCTCCCTTCCCCCCCACATACACACACATATCACACCACACACTCATACACACATATATACCAAACATTAATTACTAATAAATAAAATGTTAACAAGGAAATATTGCTCAACTCGGTCTTATTAGATTGAAATCCTAGAAGTGACCAATAAACCAACTGTTTAAAGTTCGCCGAACATAACATACTTGTGAAGACACCAAATGCTAAGATTTGCCAGTTCTTCAATTTCCTTAATAGATGTAAAGTTGACACCAGGTCAAAAAGGGTTCATAACAGAGTCTTACAAATATTTTTAAAGATCAATATAATGAAAATTTGGTTACTCTAAAAGAACTTAAATAAGAGATAAGAGAATGTCTTGTAGAAAGTGATGCTGGCAGAAACGTTCAGAAATCAACACATGACAAACAATGTAAGCTCTTCCAGCAGGAGGATGGTTATTGATTGTGTTTCATTCACACAGTGGAGTGTGGAACAAAAACTCTATAGTGTCATAGAAAACCATGAGGAGTCTTACACAATGCTGAGCCAAGTCCAAGCACCATTCAATAAAAATCTCTCTTCTTCCAGCAAGCAAAACCAAGGCACATACACTACACACAGATTCATCAATAATTCCTAAAGCACAAGGAAAACTTAAGGGGATGAGGCACAAAAGAAGAGGCCATGACAAACTTTCTGACAAAAATCAACTTAGTAGCTAAGGGTCTATTTTGGCTCAGTTTAAGGAAATATGCCTTCTGGTTGTTGGGAAGGCGTGGTGGTGGGATGTGAGGCGAAGGGTCACATTGCATCTATAGTCAGCTGCTGCTTCTCTTGCCCCCCCCCGTTTTTTTTTCTATTTCTTCTTTCTAGAATCCAAATTCATGGAGTAGTCCTCCTTACATTAAAGTTGGGACTTTACATCCAATCTCTCTATAAATAATATTACTGACATGCCTGAGATATGTCTTCTAGGTGATTCCAAAGACAATTAAGTTGTCAAAAATGGTAAAGCATGATGCGTATCTTTCGGTACCATGATTACCGTTTTGTTGTTGTTGTTTGTTTGTTTGTGCTAGACACAGAGCCTAGGGCATCACACTTGCTAGGCATATGCTATGCTCTAGCACCGAGCCACCACCTCAAACACTTGTAACATGTTTTAACCAAATATTTTTCACAAGGGAAAGGGAAATGTTAAGCTTTTCTTCTCATAAGAGGACAAAGGTTAAGATGGATAATGTCTATGTGTTTGTAAGAATATGGAGACAAAGAAAAGAACCTTGAATATTGACAAGAGAATAAATTTATATAAAGACTTTAGGAAGTCATCTAAAATTATCTATAAAAACTAAATTGTATATGTGCTGCAAATTAAGTATATCACTAGAAAATGCCATTTATAAAATTTATGTATAGATGTTCAGAACACAAACACAACAACCCTTCTTAGCAGCAGTGTTTTTAGCAGCAAAGATATAGAAGCATCATAAGAGAATAGGTGTACTGCAGCTTGCCCCTATCACTGAAGCAAGTGAAGCAAATTTGCATGAGTTAATATCCCCAAAGCATTATGTCACATAGGAAAAGGAAGTTACACTCAGCACTGTCAGAGCTCTGTTAGAGGTAAAAATCATACAACCTTGTCTGTTGTTTGCGAGTCCATAGTAAAAGGGTCACAGATTTCCAAGAAGATTTGCCAACTCCAAAGGATGCATACCTCTGAGTAGGGAAAAGACAAGAAGTTTACAAGATAAGGTTTGAATGTAGTCTATGTTTTTGTTTCTTAAAAATAAAGGCATACTTTGAGTTCAAGAAAATGTGCAAATTGCCAATAGTTAAACCCAAACCTCACATCCCGTGTTAGCTATACTACCTGTAAATGCTTTTGTCTATGATATTTGATTATATTATCAATAAGTATGAATTGAGTGAGACTGTGTGAGAATTCTGGTGTGACACCTGCCACTCTACTGAAGTCCCTTTGAGCATCTTCCTTCCCAGAAGGACTCTACACGTACCAGCAAAGCAACCACTGGAATCCATGGAATTGTTCATGTGTCCAGTCTTGTCTGTAATTATCTCATTCATATAAGCCTAAATTCCAACCTGTAACGAGGAAGGGAACTTGGAGGAAAGCATCTCAACTTCTGGGGTATAAGTTTTTAACAGTCATCAGTGAATGAGACAAAAGGCTCTGTTTGTTGTTGTTGTTTTGTTTTGTTTTTATGGTTTATTGAGATTTTATTAAGCAAATCCAGGTCACCCATAAACGAGCATTTCATAATCCCTTCAGCACGTAAGAGTGTTTATTTCACATCTTACTTCAGTATCATTTTAAGAGGTCTGTATACTCCAGGAAAATACATAAAGGTGATGTAAGAAAAACTATGAAGAGGAGTGCAAAGAAGAGTCACATGGATATTTGAATATCAAAAGTTGTATGGTGTTCCCTTCTCACAATCTCAGACTGCCAGGGAAATGTGGGTCTCGATTCCCATCAAAACACTGAGTCATCCTACTGGAATCACAAGCAAGTTTCAACCTGGGCCTGAAATCCTTGTTCTTGAGCAGCAGGAAATCTTACGATCTCTGGAACAGGTCCACCCCTCATTGCTATGAAAGGCAGATAGAGAGTGTGACTAATAGGGTCATTTGTCAGAGGCTCTGTGCTACATACTTTGTACTGGCAAAATATTGTTCAAAGGAGTTCACCACAGGAAATGGCTGCAAATAAAAGCATTACCAGAAGGGGAAGGAATAACATAGATTCATATGTATTACCTATTAATCAGCACAAAACTAGTCGACTCATTGTGAGCTACACACATACAAAAAAAAATCACAACATGAAACTCAGGAGTAGAATTCACTAAAATTGCTTAGTAAAATGATTCAGCAGGTATTTCAAACAACTACAAATAACTTCTAAAGCCTAAAAAAATGTGCAGGGTTTTTTTTTTCTAAATTAGGATTATTTCAAATCTGTTTATGATTAATAATTAATGGATAAATTAATTTAACTAGGTAATGTTTCTTCCATCTTGAACATTCTTTAAATGTAAATATCCTTAGAAGGACCACTCCCCACAGAAGGACAGTATGACACCAAACACCTCTTCAGCCCAAGCGTCTCCCCGAGAATCTGTTCATTTATCTCCATTTTTTGGCAAACATCTGAGGTCTATTCCCTATGTAGGAGGTACTATAACATGTAGGAGTAAACAATGGTGCCTAATAACAAATGTCATATACCAGACACTATATAGAAACTTAACAGTTCCTGCCTTCATGAAGATGAAACTGATAAATTGATAACTTCAGTGAATCCTAAGAAAACCTATAGGATTTGTAACAGCAGACTGTAAAGCTTATGAAGGACAGTGACATGGTTTCCACCAATCCCTCTTCCTCATTTTGCCTCCTCTGTCTAAAACCAGAGCCTTGCTCAGTCTTTTGCCTCCTCTCCATGTCCTAACAATCTCTGCTGTAAGGAATTTGGACTTTGAGTAGATGAACATCATCCCATGACTATGCAGAGATACATGTAAGCACTTACACAAAATCCTTCCCTACAGGGTACCAAGAAACCCAAAGAGAAAGCAGGCACTGCAAAGGGAAGGCTATATCTTTCCATTGTGCTCACATTCAGGCAATCCTAGTCTTGCTTCTAAACAGAAAACTGAGAGCAGAAGGTAGGAAATGAGTCATAAAGGAAGAGATAAAAAAGATAATGAAAGCAAGAGAATAAGAAGGAAAGGTCAAAGCGGGTGCCTACAAAACTGTCTGTGAACCTCTTCTCTCTCCCTTCTTACAAGGTTGTGCTCCTCGACACTCACGCGTGAACAGTTGACAACTGATAATCATGAGAGTCCCTTCCAGCTGTAGATCCTACTGAGATGCAGGCAGGACTGTGGATGCTGAGAAGTCTGAGCTCATTGTTCTTGAGCGTAAGGAAGCTGTAGGATTTAGATTGGGAAGGGGATGATCCTTTCTTGCTTCCCAATCACAACTGCCTGAAAGACAGGGTTGTTTGGCTTCTGCATTCATTGTATACCAGTCCCCCACCTTTGCTTCCTGTGTATGCTTTGACTTCCTTCCCTTTTCCTATCTTATGTTCAATAGCTTCAGTGTTTTCACACACCCACTCCAAAAGTGTATATCCAAGGGCCTGGCACATTTATGTAATTGATTGATTAATTGATTGATTGATTGACTGATTGATTTTTGAAAAGGTGAGTTTCACACTAGACTATACAGAGAATTACTCAAAACTGAAAATCAGATGTGTCTGCTAGATTATAGTGTGTTGATATAACAAAATGCCTATGTAACTTCTATACTAGAAACAAATACTCATACTTCTGGAGTCTAGAGGGTCCAAACCTGTTGGAACAGCATCCAGGAAAGCCTGCATCACACCACAGTAGAGAACTAGCTACATGTAGAATCACGTGCAAGGATGAGAGGAAGAGAGTAGGAAGTTAGGGTTCCCCTCAAAAACCTGATCAGGAATCATCTACTCCTGAGAGACTAGCGTTAATCCTTCCTGAGCACTGGCTTTCCATTAACTCATCTGCTAGATTCCATTTCTTAAAGCTTCTACCAAATCAGCACCATCACAGTGGGAACAAGCTCCAAGCACATGATCTTTGGGGCATAGGTCCTATTTAGGCCACAGAACCTGTCTTCAAAGTCTCCCAGCCACTCCTGACAGCCGATACTTTCACAGAGAATGCCAACTGTTTCTGAACTCTCTGTCTTCTCTCACCCACACAATCTTCCCTAATGTCTTATGTTCTAGTCAGAACAGCCAGCTTTCCTTTGCCTCAGGCCTACCCCAGCTTGTTCCTCCACTGAGAGCCATCTTCCTGCCAACCAAATCACCCCTCATGGTGCTCGTCTCAAGAAACACATTTGTTTCACCTAAGAGGTGTTCCCTCCCAGTTCTCTAATTAACAGCCTATTTTTTCCTCATTATTACAACTTAGAAAGCATAATTGCAAAATGAAAATGAAGTAAAAGTAAACAAACCAAAGTCTACAAGGAATATATTGAAAGGTAAAGTATGCTATAATACAGTGCATAAACATTTCAACCAGAGCCTGGTTCAATGCTCAGTTGAAACCATTATAAAGGTTTTTGTTATGGTCTCTGCATTTACCTCAAAATTGTATATCTAAAATAGTAATTAAATAGTAATAGAAATCTAAGAAATCAAAAGGATTATGTAATACAATACAAGGAGAAGAATGAAAGAATGTTCAGCTTTTGGCTAAAAGGCAAACACTAATCGGAGTAATCAGAGTGCAGGCATAGTTGCCAAGACTCCTGAAAGTCAAATAGATCATATATGTCTACAAATGTGTGCTTGGGAAAATTGGAAGACCACACTGAAGAGGCGTACATCGTAAACCTGATGGTAAAGCTGAGAATCTTTGAGCCAGGTATGGTAGCATCTGTGACATACAAGCAAGAGGACAAGAGTTCAAGGTTGTGCTTAGATTATATAGTGACTTCGAAGCAAGCTTTGGCCACAGTCTCTCAGAAACAAACAGACAAGACACAAACAACAAAAACACAGGGGAGGGGAGATACCCAGTGAGGATTTAGTGTGAAAACAGAAGAAGCTGAATTCAAATTCTAGAGTCCATGTTGAAAAAAGGAAGAGAGAGAGAGAGAGAGACAGAGAGACAGAGAGACAGAGAGAGACAGAGAGAGACAGAGAGACAGAGAGACAGAGAGACAGAGAGACAGAGTGAAAGACAGAAAGAGGGCGGTGAGGAGAGAGACAGAGAGAGACAGAGAGAGAGACAGAGAGAGAGATCTGGCCTGTGGGAAAAGCAGCAGTGTGTAGGTGAGAAAGGCCACCACTTCGGAACAGGTTGGAGTCAGAGGGCTTGCCTAAGGGTTGCCAGTTCAGTGAACTATCAGATTATGGCACTGAGTGTACTAGCACATAGCTAGCTGGTTACATTTGGCAAAGCGCACATACAAACCACACACACTCTCACATATCACACACAATCACACACCACTTCACATATTCACCACACTTATATACACACTACACTCATACACATGCAGACACACACATTCACAGTCACACACACATACACATACCACACTCACACACTCACACATATACCACACACATTCACACCACACACAATCTCACATATACACCACACTCATTTGCATATACACACACCACACTCATACACAATCACACATACACACTCACACACCAAACTCATGTATGCACTACACAGGTATACACACACCTAAGAGGTGTTCATTCACCTCTTACACATTCACACTCACACATGTACACACACACACACAATACTCACACATATGCTAAGCACACATTCACACTCACATATGCACATGCATACATATGTGTACACATACTCCACACTCACACATACCACACTCAACCACACATACACACCCACACACCACCTCACACACATACCACACTCAAATATACACTATACTCATACACACATATTCACACACATGTACACACCTACAGACCACATGCACATTCACATATACACCACACACACATACACAGGCGTATACATACTCACACCACGCACACTCACAAATGATAACAAAAGGAGGAGAGTCTATTCAAACAGTAAAACATGAAATACATGTCATACATTCCACTAAAACCCTGAACTGACTAATCTGTGAAATCAACAACCTAAAAGAAAGCCAGCAGTCATGCCCACCCAACTTACTACTAAAAGCACAATTGCTTGTGAAAGAACCAGAATGGAAACCTGGGCTGCAGCCAACCCCAAACACATATCGTGAGAGGGGAAGCATCAGTGAGTATGACCTGACACCTTTCGCAGAAAGAGACTAAGTGAACGAAGACCACATGGCTGTTCAGGAGCAAGCTAAGAAGGAGGCAGATAGAGGCAGGTAAATCTGATCTGCGGGAAATCTGCTAGAAGTTGGAAATATTTCAGTCAGGATGCTACTGAGAGCAATATACTCAAATGTAGCATAGTCAACAACATAAATCTTGCAGAAATCTCAAAATTAGAAGTGAGTTTTGGCCATGATACAGGCCTCTTGCTTTTGCAAACATGTCTGTCTTAATGTAGCCATGTCAACTAAACAGCCTGAAACTATAGGCTGGGCCAAGTGGTCGTGGCATGGATTTCTAGAGAAGGCACTACAATCATACAAGTATAGCTCTGTAGACTTGGCATTCCCTGTATCAGTGGAAGAGAGTTCTGCACTGATTCATGCCCCATATGTCTGTGTGTCAAACTCAACCAACACACTTCATATTTTAAGAAAATGTGGGAAGAAAGAAAAGAAACAGTTGTTCTGAGTAGTTCATAGGATTTTTAGCTGATCATATGCTATAGCTGACTGAATCCTTCTAAAATTTATAGCTGGAAAATGTGATCACCAATGGTTTGGTGTTGCAGGAGGACCTTGGAGGGAAATCTTTTAGGAATGGAGTGTCTAATTACTTTCCTTATCACCAGTATAATATATCTGTAAGAACCAACTCAAGTGAGGAAGAAGGACATGCTTGGGCCTGTGGTTTGAGGAAATATAGTCCACTGTGGCTGGATAGCAAAGTGGTGAGATTGACAGCTGTGTTTGCAAGAGTTTGTTCACATATAAGCAGATCAGGAAGCTAGAAAACATCTGGAAACAAGGCCAAGGAATGCGCTGTATACAACACCCAAGCCTAGTCCTTGTTGACCCACTTCCTTCAGTGAAGCCCCATTCCTAATGGTTGGACAAACTCTCAGATATGTACCAGCTAGGGGTCATATATGCTGACACATGTCACCTATGTGGCATATTCAAACCATAGCAGTGACCTTAGAAAAGAGGTCTCACAGAAGACACAGGGGAACCAGGAAATAATACCTCACCACATATGAAATTGGCTAGTTCCTTATTGATGCTCAACGTATATTCTTGAACAGTGGGACAATGAGAAGTCAATTTCTATCATGTGTCAACTACTCTGGCTATGGTATTTCTTACTCCATCTCCAGCATCCAATTATGTAAACTCATGTTTTTATGGAATGCTTTTACATATGAAAGAAAGACATGGCAGCCAATCATTTTTATGGGTTTGAGGGAATTAACCTTTTTTCTGTTTCGAAATATAAAGTATGAGCATCTGTGCTATGTAAAGTCATCCAAAGAAGAAAGTTTCAGTGGTACTTCAAAAAATGCCAAATTAGGAAGGATTTATTTTACCAGCATCATTCTGTCTTGCTTCTATCCTCTTTTCAGCTGAATTGGGTTGTTTTGGTTTCTACAATTTAGTTTTCTCATCTGAATCCACTACGGACCTTCTCATAACAAATAGCCAATTCCTCAAAGAGAACACATTTAACTTTACTTATGAAAATAAAAAGAGCAATTGTATGAGAGAAATGTGCGGGAATGCTAAAGGCTGTTCTAAGCCTCAATCTCAAAGGAATATTTCTTGCTGAAAATCAATTGTGGAACCCAAAGGAGGCTTTTTTGTTTATTTGTTTTGGCTTGTTTGTCTTGGCGTGGAACACTGGAAGCACACAGTGCTTGCTGTGATAGAGTAGCCTTTCATCCCAAGTGTTTTCAGAAGAATTATCCAATTTGATGGACCTTCTAGTAAGTTTCCAAACCTTGCTAAGACATGAATAGTGTGCATTCTATTTGTAATACAGCATCATCTTCTTGTCTTCAGATGTTTTTTCCTCCTTTCTGGATTTAATAGCATAGGGGGCATTATTTCTCTAAGCCCTTAGTTAGGGAACACTGAGGATGGGTAGTTAATTACCAGCCTCATGCAATTGAATGTAGATTTATTACCATTGTCTTCATGGCAATAGTCTGACACCACCCTTCTCATTAATATGACCAGTTATTATCACTGTTCTTGGCCCATCACACAGTAGCCCAGTGAACATGAAGCTTTGACTATTATTTAAGAAGTATACACAGAAGCATGACTCTCCTATTCCTTTCTTTCTGGTCACTCTCTCTTCCCCTTACAAGTGTCTCTGTGATGACACCAGGCTCTCCCAGGTAACCAAGAGCAATCCCTTCATCTTAAGATCCTTAATGGAGCCACACTTGCAAAATCAGAGGGTTCACAGCTTATGATAGTTCCATTTGTCATGCTTTGACTCTGTAATTGCATGAAAGTCATATGCATTCCACAGAAACTGCTTCAAATGTCCATTTGTTCCCAAGCTCGTGATGCGACATAGAATATACTTTCCCACTGTAGCAATGGGCAATGGCAGTAAGCCACAGCTCCAGATGGGCCAGGAAATCACAAGGTTAAATAACTGACACCCTAAAGTAGACTGTGTTGCTAAGCCGCAACATTCACAGGTAAGGTGTGCTTAATCCATTTTCAATGCAGATCATTTCAATTTACTACGCATTTGTCAAGATATTACCCTATCTACACAAGCTACCATAGCCACCAATTTCAGGAATTGAAGTATGGACATGTCTGAACAGATACTTATTCAACATAGCAGAGAGAAAGTGAAAAATGAAGCTCTTTAAATGGAATGGGTAAGATTTTAAAAATCTAATCTGATGTCAAAGGGGAAAGACATTTTAGAAACTAACTCTAAAGTCAGATTTCTTCAGGGAAACTATTGATTCAGCCTCTCAATAAATATGTTACTGTTTGCTAAGTTTGAATGTGTCTCTAAAAGGCAAGTATTTGAAGGCCAGCCCTGACAGGAGTTATTTAAGTTGTAAAGTCTCCATTGCCATAAATTGGTAAATACTAATTATTAAAGGTCTTCAGGCTGCAGGTTCCATCTTTTGCAGCATTTTTCATGTGTATTCTTTTGTCTTTCCACCTTCATGGGATGATGCAGTTACAAATCTAGACCTGTAGCCAGCAAAACCATCTGAGTGGGCTGCCTAAGGCCTTGAGAATCCAGCTCACACTTCCATGTGACTCGAAAGCAGAAACATGGGTTTGTGTAGAACAAATATGGTGTTTAAGATTTAATATTGTTTTCCGTACTGGGTTTTTAGCTTGTCTGGAACCAGATACTGCTGATACTGATCTTTTTCTGAGTATTTCTTTTTGTAGGAAGAGGAGTAGCCTGTGTCTGTCTTACCCTGGAGTTTAGAAAGGACAACTTTCTTTGTTCCAAAGCTCATAGTTAGAGAGAATTTGTCATAAGATGAGCTGTGCCTCCCAGACAATATCCTGTTCTAAAAGATGTCTGTATTGCCCCTGAACACCCACGCTCCAGTGTCATCCCCTTCCCAACATCCTGTCTTTTTGTGTTTATAATCCCTGTGTGAATGAGTAAAAATTACGATTTGAAAAAAATAAAATATTAAAAGAAAAAAAAAAGATGAGCTGTGCCTTCAAGCTTACCCCTATTAAGTTAGAAGAGATTTTGCACATTGAAATTTGATGTTATTACTGAGATGTAGGTGGTTTTAGACTAAAATATGTGTAAAATACATTCTGCATCTGAGACGGACTTTAATTTGGTGAGGAGGAGAGAGAGCAGGAACATCAGGCTACAAAGCTTGAACATGTCCCACCCAAAGCAGGTGTTGGGAATTGAATCAACACCATATGTTCTCAATGGGAACTGATTTGAAGGATTTAAGTTATGAGGGTACCATGCTCATGATCAGGTTAATGTCAATCTTGAAGGGCTTGAAGTTATAATTTTATATCTTTGGCTTCTACATCTGCCCTTTTCCATGGGTTGACTCCACAAGAAAGTTCTTACCAGACCCTTGCTCATAAACTCTGTCCTTCCTGTCCTTCATAGCCTTTAGAACTGTAAGAGATATGCTTGTTCTTTACACATTATATAGTCTTGGAAGTTCTGTTGCGGGAAGGCAAAGTGGACTAAGATACTCACTATTCTTACCATTCACTGTGAACCACACAGCTGAACATTTTAAACCGTGTTCCTTATCGTATTTCCAGATCACTAGTCCTCACATCATAGAAGCTTTCTCCTCTGCATTGCAGTGTCCTGGAAGATCCTTCAGTTCTCCTCTGATAGCATCTGCTCTTCAAATGCCCAGAATGCTGCCTGTACTGATTTTTATGCTCTTCTTGGTGAATATTACCTCCAGTCCTACCTAAACACACTCACTATATCCTTATAATACTTTATTCTCATGTAGAACACAGCAGCCTCAGAAATCTGCTGGCTGCCTGTCTCTGTCTTGTCTCCAGTGTTAGGGATTGCTCCAATGAATCCATGCATTCTTTCTACACCCAGACTACCCAATCAAGCCATGAGTAATAAAACTATCTCTGAACACTCTGAATAAATTAGCCTTTTACCCATAGATGGTCCCCAATGACTACCTTCTTACATTTTCCCCCCAAAGCACTTTCTTCCTTTCTATTATGCTACCAATCACCTACTTACTGTATCTCGTACCCACCTTCCCTACTCAGATATACCCATATAAACTCTCAGAAATCCAGCCACTTTGTCTTTTATTCATTGCCAAATTCCCTTTGTCTCACACACTACTACAGAGCTATAAGATATTCTAGCTCCCTTATTTTAACTGATGCTTTCACTTTATTGTACTGAGGAAGATCCTGATCAGAGCCCATCACCCATTGATAGATCTTTCTCCCACCCTTCAAGCAGCATATTCTCCATTGTCAGAAGCAAGGAGTTTTTGAAACCATCTTCCTATCTTTCTTACACATCCCCTTCAGAGGGAAAGACCAAATATGGTTGGGAAATATACCATAAAGGTAATAGCTCTGAGATGCTCACTGTAATTTGATAAAAATTCTCCCTGTTTACAGTACATCCTCTTCTACGGTTGATGTGTCACTTTGCTAACCACACATCATTCCATTCAGGGTTCATGAACTCCCATGGGGTGCACACTACAATCCTATTTTACATATTAAAGAACAGAGTCTTGGGAAATTTAGGGACATGATGGCTGACCACTCCCATAGCTATAATTTTCATGAAGAGTGGCTTGAACATTGAGTTGCCCATCCTCCATCCCCAAAAGTCTATGGTCATGCCCCTCTTTCTAACTAGAAAGAATCTGGCATCTAATTCAAAGCTTCTTGGGAGCCACAAGCAATGCTCACTTTTCCTGTGATCTCTAGAAAATAATTAGTAGCTGAAGTATGTATGAAATGATTTCTACTCTGTTTCTGCTCCAACCATGACAAATGCTTTCTTTAAATGCTTTCTATGTACAAACTCCAAATATAAATCTACAGCAAAACCTCCTCTGTGTCACTGGAGAAGGGAGCCATTTCTTTTGCTGAGAAAACAGTGGCTTAGCATTCATCCTGGTAGTCATTTAGGATTTTAGTCAGACCCCAGAAGACGCATGCTCATAAAGTTGACTAAGTAATAGAAACAAGAGACATTCTCAAAAGTATATAAGATAAAACAGTAAAGGAAAGAGACAAAACAACAAAAAACATTTGAATTAATATAGATTCTCCGTGCTAAGAAGGAAATTAAAATAAAAACAGAGAAAACATTCTGTACTTGACTTTTTAAAAAGAAAGACTTCTGGATGAGCAGTACCAGATGTCACATAATTCTCTCCATGCAGGAATTGAGTTGATGTCACTAGGTCCTAGAGGGGCTCATGTTCCTGATATAGTGTCTATACTGCAGCTTCCTAAGCAGCAATTGTTCATTCAGAAAGAGCATAACTCAGAGCCCAGCAAAAGAGTATCACTTTATAGACACATAGCCTATGTCTCATCCCTGCATTTTCTTGAGATCATTATTTGAGCTTCATAAATATGTTTTCAAAATCTATTCCCAACTTTTTGTTATCTGAAAAAAAGTCAGACAACCCAAAGTACCAAGTTAATGCCTCTATTTTAACAACAATACACTTTTTAATACAGCATATGTCTTTAATACTTATATACTGCCTTGTTGAGCAGAATGTACAAGAGGCATCACTTCTGGTCATTTTCAAGGGTATTTTGTACCTAGAGACTACTGTCATTCTCCTATTCCAAAAATGTCAATCTGTCTATGCCACACCACCCTGAAAACACTTGGTCTCGTCAGAGACATGCATCTAAATTTTATCCCTAAAGTCCCCCCAGTTTTAATCTCTCAGAGAACAGTAATCATGTGCCTTCCTGGCCAACCACTGCACTAAGCACTGCATGTTGCTCTTGCTGACTAATAACTCTTTTAATTGACTAAATTGTAATATTCAAATGAAATACTTGAAAATACCAATATTTAATGGTTTTAAGATATTAGGTTAATCATAACCTCTAACATCTAAAAACTGTTTCATCTTTCCCAGAGTAAATATTTAGAAGAGACAGATCTCACCTTTACTCTACTTCTCAATGACCCAGTCCACACTTTGTGCCACAAACATAGTTTGTGTAAGATGGCAGGCATATTAAGGTAAGGTTTCCCAAGATGCAGCTGCTCTTGGGTTAGGGATGCTTTTGTAAACAACCCCAGTAAACTCATTGGCTCACCAAGCCAGACTTGGATAGAACCGTTATTTCTGTCTGCAATAGGTGATTTATTAGGGATGAATAGACAATTGTTCACATCTCTGCAGGAAAATCACAGAACACTTTCTTCCCTACCCTCCACTTCATGCCCTCTTGGGTATGTCCCCTAGGTTGAGAGTGACCACTCGGTCTCAGTGTCTTTCCTATCATTTGAAACAATTGCAGCTGGAACATGTTGCATCTGATATCTAATTGTTTGCTTTGAGGTCTATCTACTTTTTTACGCTTTCTTGAGTTGATTTCATCTCTTTTCAATCTCTAACATACCTATAAAATCCCAAACCTCTTAATAGTCTGCCTGTTTGTCTTTTATATTGACAAGTGTGCTTAGAAACACACCTGTTTCTCTCTATTGAATTCCTGGGAAATAACAAGGTAAATGGGAGTCTAGGATCTCCCCTGTACAATGTCCCAGTGTATTGTAAACTTTAGGGGTGTTGACATCAGAGGAATTGCCAACATGAAATAATGATGATCTTATCACTCAAAATTTTAAAAATTGATTACATGATTCAAATTCTTAAGTAGAGTAAGGGTTGTATAATGATGAAATATATGCTCAAGAATCAGAGTTCTTAGATATCAGGTCTGAATGAAGTTGAAGAATGAAAACATACTCCACCACATGCTTAATAAAGTTCATGCTGTGTTCAGTGGAATGTACAATTACAAAAGGAGCCTACAATGTTCAAATAATCAGTCACCTTGGGATTTAGAAAGCATTGTGCTATGATTCAAACCTTTATTAGAATTATCAGGAGTTTTAATTATGCTACATCAGAAAGACTATGAAATGTTACATAAGCCTTCAGTTAAAGTTATATAAAAAGTCCAGATACTCGATTTTCATTGGATAAACAATAGCATGCTCTTACATTCTAGAAAGGTCCTTACAGGAAAGTATGACTATGACAGAGAAGACTGCTTAAGTCCAGCCTTTCTACCCATTTTATACCACTTGTTGAAGGGACTTCAGGCAAATGATTTATCATGTCTAGGTTTCAATTTTATCATCTGCAAAATGAGTCATTTGTTTTGATCTAGGTTTTATTTGAAATTTTATTAAAAATTGTTCTAATAGTCCATGTAATTAAGAACTGGGAAATGCATTAAGCATACATAATGCAGTAACTGTGTCACTACATTCTATATTCAATACATTTGACATTCACATTTTCTAATAGAAAATTAATGTTACTATGTACACTATTGTTACAATCACTTTATGAGCTATACTACTCTGAGAAATTTTATAATTTTTCACACTTCTGGTTTCTATAATAAACATTCCCTTCATTTGTAAATAAAATATTTTCTATTATGCAAGCTTTAGAAGAAAAACATTCCAAAAATTTCAAGTGAGTACTTTTAAGAAAATTAACCAGTAATTTAAAGGAATTACAAAAAGTAAATGCATATTTGAGAGGCAGGAGTAAGAATGGTGTCATTTTAGGATAGTTTGCTTCATCATTGGGATATGAATTTTGTTGCCAAACTCTCCCTTCAGGGCCTCTGTTCTTCCTTTCTCAACTTAGACATGCTAAGAAAACTAGAAGGAACAATCTGAAAGCAATACCAATGAATCACCTTGGGAAATCACACCATTTCCCAAGCATGGACACTAACTGTCACAGTGTCCTTCCTCTTAGGAGAGGCATGCTTCTTGTGACGATCTCTGCCCATATTATGTCTGATTTTCATGGTTTGGGGGAAACATACCAGGACTGGAAAGATGTCTACACTGAGGACCAAGATGCCAGGGACAAATGGTGACTTACTATAGATAATATACTTCAGTTAGTACCACAGATTTCCTCAGGTCCGGGTTTGTGAGGCCCAAGAGCCATGGGAAGGTGCAGAACTGGAGGCTGCTTCTTCAGAGATTGTCACAAAAAAGAGCTTTTGAATATTTTTTTTCTTCAAATGGCCCTTTGTAATGGAAAGGAAACTATCAGGGAGAGTGGAAATCAAATTATTTTTTGCTTCTCCCTGCTAGCCACTTGAAAACAGATGTAGAGTTTGTCTTGCTGTAGAATTTCCTAGCAACCACAAACGACTCCATTTTCAAATCGAAATGAATGTAGACAGCATGCCTATGAACACATCAGCTATTTTCTGGATTTGTCCTGGCTTATCTCATCACTTAGTGTTTTTGCTTAGAACGAGCTTGATAATTCCTGGGAGAATGTATTAAAGGAAACATCATTTGAAAGAGAGAGTCAAAGGAAAGGTCCAAGAAATTTAAAAAAAAGATTATGAATAAAGTCTTCATGTGGCCCGATTCTTCTCTTAGGATGCTGGATTTTATTGGTTAAAGGCAGATATTTACTACTGGACAGGAAGGACACAATCCTCCAGCCAAGCTCTCGATTTCAAAGCAAAGGAATTTTTGTTTCATGGACAAAATGCAAGTATCACCAGTACACTCCAAGCATGCAATAGAGCCATTAAAGATTTCTAGATCCTGTCTTCAATATTACGTTTTTTTCTTGAAATAACCTTTTCAGCAAAATGAAACTTGGAAATGGCATGCCAACTGGGTCTTTATTTTTCAAATATATTTACAGAAATCCTACCCAATTTTGAAACCCTAGACTTAGGGACATACGTACATTTCTTTAAAAATTATCCAGTGACCTGAGGACAGGTCACACTTCATCAAACTGGACGTAGTATGTGCTGACCAGAACCTAGCCTGCTGAATCAATTAGAAGAGGCATAAACTGAAATCTGGATTGAGACTCGCTGGGATGGAAAATCAGATGTTAGGTCTGTTATTTAGTTTGGTACACACCCTTGATCTTCAGCTGTCAGAGCAACCTGGGGCATTATGGTTTTTTATAATTTAAAAAAATATTAAAAGTATGAAAACAAAATTGTTTTAAACAAAGGCACTATTTTATCAAAATTCAAATGATCTGATGAGCTAAATGCCTACACTCTGAACTTATTATTATCACTGTGATAAATCATTATAAAATAGCAAAATAGAAATCTAATATTTCATGATCATATGCTAAGTAATACACATGACTATATTATATCTATGCACATATATTTCTCTATTCCAAGTCCACAATCATCTAATTCATATGCATATATAACAATTCTAAGCCACACAGCTAAACATTACTATATAGTTTAGAATTTTAATTTTTTTTCAAAGTGCTTGAATTGAGCACAAGTTTGACAACTCATGGGACCACAAACCAGAACCCTGTACATACACTAACCAGAAATGAAGATCTGTTTTCTCCCTGTTTCTGGGATTGATTCTGGAGAATTCAGAACATCAAAGCAAGTAAACTTGAGAGAGAAAAGAGAACCTGCAATTGCTAACATCTGTGACCTGTGACACGATTACAGCATGTGGGTAGCTACAGTGAAGAAAAAAAACCATAGGGTCACAGTGTGCACAGGCCATTCTTCCTGTTTCTCCAATTCCCCTGTGTGTGTAGTTAAGGCTGTGAAGAATGTATCTCCATTTGCCTCTGTTTTCCTTAGTAATAATATCAAACTCTTCAAACATTATTTGCCAAGATATACATGTATCCAAAGAAAATGATAATTAGGAAGTGGCATTCTACTAAATAACTATAATTGGAAACACAATATAGTGATTAGATAAGATTGACCCCCATAGATTCATATGTTTGAATGCTTGGCCATAAGAAGTAGCACTAGTAGGAGATGTGGGCTCATTGCAGTAGCTGTGGCCTTGTTGGAGAAAGTGTGTCACTGTGGAGGTGGGCATTGAGATTATATATGTTCAAGCTATGTCCAGTGTGATACATTGTTTCTCTCTGCTGCCTTCAGATCAAGAGATAGAATTCTTGCCTCCTCCACCACCATGTTTGCCTGCAGGCTGCCATGCATTCTACCATTACAATAATGGACTAAATAAACCTCTGAAACTGTAAGCCAGCCCCAATTAAATGGTGTTCTTTATAAGAGTTGCCTTGGTTTTGGTGTCTCTTCACAGCAATAAAACCCTAATGAAGACAGCACCCAAGCCTTTTAGAAACCTTGCTCCAATATTGTTGAGTTTTCAAAGTAGGAACTCCTGACATTCATGGATTATTGGGTCACTGTGTCTAAATGGGAGAAATAGAACTGGAAAGGGCAAGATAATTATGTCTGTCTGCAGGATTTTATATTCTCAGAAGTGGTTTAGGTTATTTCACTGTGTTCGACCATGGCATCAACTCTGTATAATAACTTACTGCCTATCAAACACCCAAAGCCTTCTCTGCAGAGCAATTTCTCTCCACATTCAACGTGCTGCTCTTTTCTCCTTTTCTATATACAGCAATAAGAAAGCACATGAGAGTAATCTAGTAGGCTGCTCACAAGGAGTTCACTTCTGTGTATCTACGTTCCAAACCAAGCTTGAAACATCAGCAATTTAAATTTACCCCTACAGTGATTATCTGAACACCCCAGTATGTGCAGTCAAAGAGGAAAAGCACCAACCACACTCTGAATCCCATACTGTGTCAGTTAAAATGCACCCCAGAAGAACCCTTCACATACAAGCTCACATACAATAATACACATCTGTTTATACATATATGTGATTGCTAGTTATATTACAAACTCAAAAGCATCAAGTAAGCAGCATCAGGCGTCACTGTGACAAGAGCCATTTTATTTCCTTGTTGAAAAAGAGGCCTTTCCAGCTTGATATTTTACCAAGTTCAGAAGGCTTAAACAGGAATTTTGAATTGTGAGGTTTGTCTAGTGCTGGCGTCATCTAAAGCTACAACCATTATCAGCTCATTCAAGAGCCTTGACAAATCTCCAGAAGTTCAAACATAATTTCAATATTTAATTCTTCATCTAAATGAATACGCATGAAATGAATACCAAACACCCATAGCTTTATGAACTATTCAGACAAACACTTTTCACATGGACAGAGACTGCCCAGGGCATCCTTGTTCTAGGCTTCCTACTGTTTCTCCTGGATCATCATGTGTTGCTTTTTCATAGTCCAAATATATGTCATACATATATGGGTACATTCATATCTAAAAACCTGGATGTACATGCTGATTTTTATAGGGATTGAGGCATCTTCAGGAGGAAAAGCATCAAACTTACAAATGTCTTTCAAAGTACTTCCTGAGGCCCCTAGGTCTGGGAAAGAGCTAGATGACCATGTAGTTACAGAGGCAAAGACACCTGGGCTAACAGAAAGACTTCTTTCTTTGTGAAAAACAATCCACACAAAGCCCACAGGCAGTCTTGAGTGATTTCCAGAGTCAAAGAGGTGGAAAGGAGGGAGGCACTATTTGTTATAAAAGGAGATGAAGCTTGAAGCTCAGGGACATCCACTGAGCTAAGAGGATCTAAGGAAGAATTGCACTGTCACAAGATTCTAAAAGTTTAGCAACTTAGTGATGTTATTACTCTCAACACTGAAGATTGTCCATTCCTTCCAGCCAATCAAGTCTCTGGTGTTGAAGTGGGTTAGTCAGCTTAGAGAGCCAGGTAAAATGAAGTCCAATACGGGACATGTTTATATTGGCCTTAGTAAATATTTCTATAGTTTTCAGTCATTCCTCTGTGCAATTACAGTGCAGTAAGTTGTGGCAGAGTTTTAAGAATATTCTAATGGACAGATAAAGTAAAGACTAATCTAATGGTCCACTCAGAATTCCATCAAATTTGTAACACCTTGACCCAGAAACACATAGGGGGAAAAAATGAAGGAAAATGTGAAGTTTACAAAGGCAAAAGCTACATTTTGGAAAAGTTTACCCATCATTAGCCAAGTGTAGAAATTGTCTGGAGGAAGAGGACTGATAGAATCAATATATGTATGGAATCAATATATGTATAGCGTCTATTAGGGTGGCTTTTAGGCTGTGGTCTTGCTCATCCAACAATGACTGTCTCCCAAAGGAAAGTCCAAGAACCTAGTAATTGTTCAGTCCATGAGTCTGGGTGTCTCAGCGGGTCTTCAGAATATGCCAGAATATTGAAAAGAGGCTCTAATCCCAGTGGAAGTGAAGACAAGCAGGCAGAGCCAAAGCTGATTTCTTCCTTGACCTTTCTGTAAGCTGCCAAGAAAGGGTATGACCCAGATTTAGGGTGGGTCTTCTGACCTCAAAAGACCTAGATATAAGATGGGTCTTCTGACCTTGGAGATCTGGATTTAAAGTGGGTCTTCCTACCTAGAAGGATCCAATTAGCTAAAAAAAAAAAAATGTTCTCAAAAGTATGCCACATGCCACATTTAAAATATACTAAAGTGTTATTTGTCTGAAATTCAAAGCTAGCTGGACATTTTTCATTTCCTTGTTTTTGTCATGTATGTTGGTTACATCTAAGAATAAGGAGATGGTATTTAGGATTAGAGCTCTTCTGACCTGTCATCCTACATGTAATTCAGAAGCAACTAGTGAGGGAAGGAGAGAAGAGTCCTAGATAGGAAAAAAAAACTGAAATTCTAAACTAGCCCAGAGCAGACCGGAATTATCTCCAAGAAAAAGTGACATAGAGAAAAAGGATAGTTTCCTGCTTTTGAGTGCTTCCAGTTTCAGGTGTTCTTTTTTTTTTTTTTTTAAAGATTTATTTGCTTTGTTTTTTTTTAAACTTTATTTATTTATTTATTATAAGTACACTGTAGCTGTCTTCAGACACCCCACAAGAGGGCATCAGATCTCATTGCAGATGGTTGTGAGCCACCATGTGGTTGCTGGGATTTGAACTCATGACCTCTGGAAGAGCAGTCAGTGCTCTTAACCACTGAGCCATCTCACCAGCCCACTGAGCCATCTCACCAGCCCTTTCAGGTGTTCTTAAAAATACAACAAATTGTGGACATCATGATAACAAAATGAGAATATGGACTGTCACTAACTCAATAATAGATACATCACCCTACTTGTACTTTAATAACTATAATCCCTATGAATAGACACAATGAGATATTTTTGGAACAGTAGCCATGATATTCTTTGAAGACAAATGCAAAACTTTTAATATGAATTCAAAAAGATCAGTGTGGGCTAGGGACACAGCTGAGAACCAAGATGGTGTTAGAAATAAGAACTCTTCAGCCTCCCTTTCAAGGCTACCCTGTGGGCACTGATACAGGGTTAAATGTTTGGTGAGAATCTCATGCCTGCAACCTTGATGGGATGTGCAGAAGATGCTAATGTTGCTACAGTGTCTAAGGAGCTCTTATAAAGAATGAATGTCTGGGGAGTGATACTTAAATACAAATCCAGCCATCATTGTGTTTTTAAACTGACGAGCATTTTAAAGAATGAAGAAAACGAATGTAAAAGAAGACATAGCTTAACTTGGAATCGTTCTCTAAAGAGTTTGGGAACAGAAAAAAAAAAACAGACTTATCGCCTGTAATAGATATATATAGTAGGAGACATCTAAGTATTTTGTAACACAAAAATGTAAGAAATTCTGGATCAGTCCCAGGAGATAAAACTTTTGAGCCATGGCTAGAATGGGTCAATGAGATGCCTAAGGATTGGTACCTAGAATAAGAGAAATAATCTCTTTTCTCTATGCCCCAGAGAATGTCATGAACTAAAAATGCCTGTAAGGATATTCCGTATGGAAGATCAAAAGACATCCACATGAATCACATTTTTAAAAACTAAGGGCAAAGCAAAGAAATCTCCCCACATAATCCTTGTGTCTCTATGCCTTACTCTAAAAATATGTTTAGAAAGTATTCAGTGGTTATAGAATTAGCAATCAAGGCCAGTGGACAAAGGTCATAGTTAATATTTTTGAAGTTGTATAGACAAGGGAGACTAGCATTTGTGGGTTTGATCCTTATGGATAGTTCACCCAAACTATTCACTGGAGAGTAATTCCCAGTGCATGCATGTTGGGATGTGTGACTCATTAAGAAGGGGGTAGGCTATGACCATTCTGTCACCACAGGTTGATTAATATCATAATGGTAAAAGTGGGATCACTATAAAACAACAAGTCTAGTAGTCTGATCCCTCCTATGATAGTCTTACCTGCTGCCAGGACCATAAGCTAAAACATTTCAGTGAATTACAAATTATCCAACCAACAGTACTTTGTTATAGTATAGTAGAACAGAAGAAAACCATTTATTTATTCCTGAATGTCCTATCTTCACAGCATGATACAGCCAGACACAGCAGGAAAGATACCATATGCAAGCCAGGACCAAGTTCCTTATCAATAGCTTAATCTATCAGTACTTTGATCTTGAACTTTCCAGACCCAACAGCTATGAGAAATTAATAACCAGTGTCAAGCCATCTAGTATTTTACCAGAAGCCCAAGGTGCCCTGTTCTGAGGTTGATGAAGTTAATTTGGGAAAATGAGCAAAATCAAAGTGACTAAAGAAAGAAGGCAACATTTGGGATGTAAATAAATAAAATAATTACTTCTAAAAATTAAGATAAAAGAATCAGACCATTTACAATCATGAAAATTCCCAAGAGACATTTCATAAAACATATGGCAGCTCTTTGAAACAGGATTCATTCAATGAGGTCAAAGCCTAGCAGCATGCAAATCTATTGGTCTACACTGAGTAGTGCTTAAGATCTGATTCTACTTTGGTATGTGTTGAGAATAGGATTCTACCAGAAATAGGAATAATGTGTAAAGTATAACTTGTAAGAACAGAGAGAAACCTGTTTGTATAAGCAATCAGGGAAATGTTATCTAAGAACATGACAGTAGAACAGAGAAGGAGACAGCTTGGTCCAACAGTAGATTAAAAAAGTAATGCAACAGATGGGATGGATCCCTACATGGGGCAGTCTCTGGATGGCCTTTCCTTCAGTCTCTGCTTCATACTTTGTCCCTGCATTTCCTTTAGATAGGAGCAATTCTAGATTAATATTTTTGAGATGGGTTTGTGGCCCCATCCCTCAACCCAGGGCTGTGCCTAACCTCTGGATATGGATTCTATAAGTTCTCTCACCCCTTTGTTGTGTATTTCAGATAATGTTATCTCTGTTGGGTCCTGGGAGCCTCTTGCTTTCCTGGCATCTGGGACTTTCTAGTGGCTACCCCAAGTTTCCCATTCCCCACTGTTACACAACTCCATTCAATTTCCTGACTCTGTGTACTTCCCTGTCTCCTCCCACACCAGGTCCTACACCTGTTTCCCCCTCTCCCTCCTCTTTCCCTCCCAGGTCCCTTCCTCCCTCTACTTCCTGTGATTATTTTGTTCCCCCTTCTAAGTAGGACTGAAGCAACTACACTTTGGTCTTCCTTCTTCTTGAGCTTCATATGGTCTGTGTGTTGTATTATGGATATTCTGAGCCTTTTGTCTAATATCCACTGATGGAGGATGGGATAGGGATTTGCAGAGGGGAAACCAGGAAGGGGGATAACGTTTGAAATGTAAATAAATAAAATAACAAATAAAAAGAAAGAAAAGCAACGCTGGCTTGTTCTACAATGTACAAAGAGCTTAAACTCAGAAGTAAATCACTAAGTTTGACCTATATGCTAGAGGTGTTTAGCTACAGCATAGTGAGAAATCAAGAGGCAGAAAAAAGATAAAGAGGGGGACATTAAAATAGCTTATCAGCTAGAGATATTTGCTGTCAAATGTGGGGACTGAGTATGAACCACATAGTGGAAGGAGAGAACTAACTCCCGAATGTCATCATCTGACCTCCACACACATGCTGTTTGCTGTCGTGGGCGTATACACAAGGCAAACACACTCTCCAAGGAATCGAGGGGAAAACTACTTTTGAGAAAGAAACTGAATACTTTGTTATTACTCAAGGAGGAAATGGACTAGTGAATAAAAATGATTGCTATGAAGAAGAATGAATGAATATCTTTACATAGCATCAATTTGTGGGAGAAAGGGTATCTAGGTATTGTAGAAAAAAATCCCAATCCAGGGTTTCTACCTTGCCTTTAACCATTTAATTCCTGGATAAAACACACAACCTTTATATTTACAATAAGCCTTAATCAGCACAAGAGCTGGGCAGATATCTGTTCTCTATGCTATTATGTCTATTTCCCAGCCTATAATCTCATTATGTAATTTGCCATCTTTCATCTGGGCTGCTCTTAACTCCAATGAGCCAACACACATGGCCATAACTTCATGACTCATGTAACCCCTGGAAGTCTCCTCCTCTATTCCCCTTCTCCCCATTGTGGTTATCATCCGACCCCAAGCCTGGGAATCCTAATCCCTGCCTATTTCTCTTCTGTCCAGCTATTGGCTGACAACATCTTTATTCACCAATCAGAAATAACATGAGGACAAAGGCACATAACATCACTGGTTCTAGGTGCAGACTCTTCTCTAGGGAAACCAGGTCGTGGAGACCTGTACTTAGCTTTATAATACATAGCAACAGACCGAACCCCAACACTAGGGACAGAGAATAGTGGCACTTTTATAGAGGAACAGAAGTAAAATAAATCCCTAGAGCCTACCAAAAAGAAAAAAAGTATGGTTGCAAGACACAAACATAGTACTCTTTGGCCTAAACACTCATGAGGCTACATATAAAAACAGAAACACACTTTATCCCAAGAAACTCAAATCCCACATTTGAAATGCAACAGGGAAAGCCAAAGCACTTTTATTTTCATCCTTGAAACTCCAAGATCATCTCTTATAATCAGAGTTTATGGGATATCCTCTTCTGCTGCAACTTCTGACCTGGCTCTACCTGCCTAATTCCTAAGAAGGTTGCATTAGTCAGGGTTTTCTAGAGGAACAGAATCCATAAAATGTGGGGTGTGTGTGTGTGTGTGTGTGTGTGTGTGTGTGAGAGAGAGAGAGAGAGAGAGAGAGAGAGAGAGAGAGAGAGAGAGAGGGAATTTTACCAGAATGGCTTACAGGTCCAAGGAGTCCTGCAATGGTTGTCTATGAAGGGAAAGTTCAGAAATCCAATAGTTTTGCTCAATCCACAAGGCTGGGTGCCTAGACTGATCTTCAGTATACAACAGAATCCTGAAAGTAGGCTCTAATGCCTCTAAGGCAAGAGATAGCTTTCTTTTTTCCATGTCCTTTGCATAGGCTGCCAGCAGAAGGTATAGTACAAATTAAAGTAATTTCTTCCCATCTCAAAGACCTAGATTAATTAGTAGTCAGTCTTCTCCCTCTCAAACACACTGAAGCCCAATCATAGAGCTTGCATAGGTCTGCACCAGGTCCTCTGCATATGTATTAGAGTTATTGACTTTGTGTTTTGGAGAGAATCCTGGCAGTGGGAGTAGGGTTGTCTCTGACTCTTTTGTCTGCTCTTGGGACCCTTTTACTCTTACTGGGTTACCTCATCCAGCTTTGATATGAAGGTTTGTATCTTGTTTTATTGACTCTTGATGTATCATGTTTGGTTTATGTCCCTGGAATGCAAGCTCTTTTCTGGAGGAAAATATAGAGGGAGGATCTGGGGTAAAGAGGAGGTGAGGAGGAACACTGGGAGGAGTGGAGGGAAGGAAAGCAGTAGTTGGAATATATTATATGAGAGAAGAATAAATAAAAATCTTAAAAGGAAAAAAGAAAGAAATCAACCAAGGAAAGAAAACACCAGTATTTGTACAAACACATTTTTACCAAAACAGAACAGAAATACTCAAGTCAGTTATATAACCCTTGTTTCTGCAACTGGCCACATGGCCTTAGCTGGTATTTATAACTACCTTTCTTTACTACCCATTCTATGTTTCCTCCATCCTCAGCAAGAACTACAGCAGCTCTTGGCTCTTTTCCTGGAGACATGACCCATACCTGATGGGTCTGTGACCTTTGTTATATTGCTTGGATTAGACTTTTGTAGTTTACCATTGATTTAATCAGAAGAAAAGGGAACACCAAAAGATGCCCTAAAGGATGGCCTGAACTTCAGACATAATCTTTCTTACCTCCATTTTAGAGAAGTAATCTAATTTCCCCAAGATAATCTGGATCAATCACCCCTCCTTATACTGTTATTCCTTTCTTATCAATTGGCTTAAGGACATCAGGAGAACAAAGTAGCCAAAGAGAAGTCTGAGCTTCCAGTTCAATAGAATGTTTATTGTGGCTCCTGGCATGAGCACTGCCTTTGGAACCCAAACTTCTAAACCAGAAGAACATAAGGTCACAAGAGCATAAAGCAAAAATTTCCTAATGGGTTACTAGAGGTCATAATGAGTGGCACTATTATTGTATTTTCCACCTTTGATTCCTGAATTATTACATAATGAAGATAAAGCATAATTAATAAACTAGTACACAATTTAAGCAATCATATTTTGATAAGAGAATACTATCAGTAACTATATCACATGACAAAACCCTTTAGTAATTGGAATCTATTTTAAAACTATATTTATTATATTAGTGCATGAGCATGATGTATGTGGGTACGCATGAGTATGGACATCTGTGGAAGCCAAAAGACAATTTTGTGGAATCAGTTCTCTCTAACTTTGCATAGATTCTAACAATAAAAATCAAGTGTCTAGCCTTACGTAGCAAGCACCTTTACCCATTGATCCAGGTCACCAGCCCCTCATAAGAAACTTTTGTTTGCATAACTGTTGTGTTTATTCTGGTATGTTTTAGAATTACAAAAAAAAATATGTACTGATTTTAACATAGAGGACAATAAAAGTTTTATAAAGAAAATTAACAATGCTTATATACTCATCTCCTTCAAGTTTGGATAACTAGCATCTGTACCTGTAAAAATTTACTCATTTCATTTTCATAGACAGAGAGATATGATAGATAAATTTGTAACATATATACATACATATGTAATACCTTACACAAGAATATAGAAACTGAGAAAAAATATATCAGAGAAAAAAATCAATCCTAGTAGAAGTCTATTATTAAAATATGGTCTTAAGCAGAGAGGGGCCACCCAGAACCCCCTCTGTCAGGCGATCTGAATTCTTGCTTAGGCTGCGAGCCTAAGCACTGCAAGGGAATATAAATAAAAGATAAAAAATATCTATCTGGGTTCCCTGAGGGACAAGCCTAACTGCATAGGGGTTGATGTCAAAAGTATCCCCTCTCCAGGAAAAAGATATCGGGACAGGTATGGCCCTCATGCCTCACTGGACAATGACAGGGGGACTGGAGCCATTACAAGATCCCCTTCAAATACTGGAGGTCAGGCCTCTATCCCCGCCTTCGCAAGTTTAGAATTGCCACAGCCCTTCTACAATTAGAGAAGGGAGGAGATGTCAGGGGCAGCCCTGCTTACACACTGAAGGCCTAAAATCAGCCATAGGCCTAAAATCAGCAATAGGCCTGTCATACATGTATACTAACACCATGTCTTGGGTCTCAGTGGAAAAACATTGAAACAGATGGCTATAAGCTAATGTAAACAGGCAGCTTTTGTGGAAATTTACAAGCCTGAGTAGTCATAGACCTTGTAAATAGGTAGCCTTGGCAGACAATACCAACATAAATAAGGACAAGCGAGTTATAGGCAGAGTCATAGTGACTTGTCCCCTGAACCTTCACCCAGCCGATACCCGGTTCTGATGATATCTGTATTCCCCCTGATCACCCACACTCCAGTGTCATTCCCTTCCCCACATCCTGCCTTTCTGTGTTTATAACCCCTGTGTGAATGAATTATGATTTAAGAAAAAATAAATTATAAAAGTAAATAAATAAATAAATCTCCCACGAAAATAAAATAAAATAAAATATGGTCTTAAATTAAGAATTGTACTTTAAGATTTATACTTTAGCATGCAACTGTTAACATGGTTCTCTATAATTCCTTTACATAGTCCCTACACTTTATATGAGTGATGACCCAAGAATATTCAAATACATTTAACTTTAGCAAAATAGAAACTTGTTATTTTTGCTTTTATGATGATTCCTATTTCAAACATCATCAGATATAACACATGAGCAGTTAAGTATCTGAATGATCATATTTATTCTTTCAAAATCATGATCTTCTTCTAAACAATAATAAATGATAGCAAAACATGATCGGCTATAACCTCATTCTGGATTGTATCTAAGGAAAAAAGAATAATAGATATCAGTGCTCAATTATTCAAGTATGTGAAATTTTGATTTCTGGCCTGACATAGAATCACTTGTTGTACAACAATCTTTGCAATATCTGTGACCTTAAGTCATATTTTAATGAGACTTGGAGAAAATATACAAAATAATATGGTTGAAATAATTTAGTGATTTAATGAGAAAACATCAGAGTGTCGAATACAAGCAAATGTGTGAAATCATCTTCTCATTATTAAGTGAGAAAGTCATCTACATGCTCAAGGAAGTCCAGAAGTTGGGAAAGTGAATCATTTATAACTGAAACTGTAAATAATTATTATGAATTACAGTAAGACATGCTGAGAAATGTCTACACCATATCTTTTAAATCTAGTCTAAGAAAATAGTAACTATCATTGCAATAAAAAATGAAAGCTGAAAATGTAATGTGCACATTTTTTAATCTTTTTAAATTGTTTTTGAGTGATAACATTTTTATGAGTGATAACTAGCAATACATTAACCTAAATTTAAGTGTATATCACTGTAGCTTTTTTTCATTTGTGTGAGGTTTTTTTTGTTTGTGTTTTGTATAAACAGTTTTATGAATCAGCAAGTGCTCAGGCATTGCCGAGTTGACTTATCCTTGATCGTTTCTCTAACACACTATATTTCTTTGCTTTTCTAGTACTCTGTAAGCACTCTTTAGGCAGGAGCTGCAGCTTATTTTAGCCCCATGTGCAAAAGTATTTTATTTGCCTGATGTAATTGTTGTAAGCAGAGGCTTACTGCAGAATAAGTTCATCTGTTTTAGTTCTTTCTGAACTTTGGTTGACTGGTTCAACTCAGCTGTTCTGGCTCAAACTCCTATCCAAGATGACTGATTCAATCTGGCTTCCCTCAGCTTCTCACTGAATTACTCTACTTAGAAAAACTGCCACTGAATTCCATGAACTGAACTGCCCTGATAGTAGGAACTGAATGAGATCAAATGAACTCAGCTTCATTCAACTGAACTGAATTGACTCAGCTGAACTCGATTGCATTGCCTGAACGCAACTGATCTGCACTCACTGAATTGCCCTTTATCTGACCGAACTTCTCTACCTGCACTACTCTTAAATAGCCTCCCTTTCTTGTCTGTTCTCATGAAGGTTGGGCATATGCTGTCTCTGACACATTCTGTCAAATCTTTAATTTGTCACATTGTCTGCCCCTAGATTAGACATCATTGTTTGGGATTAAAGATATTTACTAAAGAATTCCAGCCAGAGAAATTAAAGATGTCTACTAAGACATGTCTGCATTCCAGATGGATCACACAAACCTAGAAGATCTTTGGATGGGATCAGAGAAGCCATGCTGATGAATTAAAAATCTGCTCATGACTTGATACCCCAGGAGGCTTGGTACCACTTGCTAAGTAAACGTCTACTGGAAAACAATGTTCTGGGCTAGGGGATAGCTCAATGGTCAAATCTTAAATTACTCCTATTTTATTTTTATATGTTTTGTTTCTACCGTATTATTTGACCCTGACATCAATTGCATAAGTTACACAGTATAAGAATACATTATTTTATAAATAAAATGCACTGCTGATATACACTACCATTAAATCAGTGCTCTATAAAAGGAGCAAATATTGACTTAGTACAGATTGTGTTAAGACACCAAAAAATTAATTCTGCCACAACCTAACCATATATAACCTGTCACCCTGCCATATCAACAGCCATAAGTTTCTCTCTCTTCTCTCTCATGAAATAACATGTGTTCCAGAATATATATGGGACATTCCTAGATCATGGATGTGATTTTAGGACTGAAACCTTGTGTTGGGAACACACATTTCTTTGCTACCTCTTCTATCCTTGTTTGACCCACTAGAAAAGTGCTTCTCTAGTCTCTTCAAGTATTAATGTTCTGGCTTAACAACTGAATTTGGACTCATTCAAGATGTCTTGTGTCAAGATACATCTCTAACACATGCACCAAGCACCGCCAGATCCACAGGGCTGGGAAGACTCTAGTTTTGCCCATTCTACTTCTTATATTCCTGTTGAAGCTTCATTAAGGATTGGCTAAACAACCAATGCCTAAGAAGGACATAAAGTCCAAAAACACCATTAATGACTGAAACAAGGACTTCCCATTCTCCACATGGCTAACAACTTTTGGTAACGATTTTCCTAATCTATGTCTCTACCAGTCCCACTACTGATGTGAAGACATAAGGCTGTGTCTAGTGTGTTTTTCCCCATTATTTTAAGTGTAATAATGAAGTACAAGGTAGGTTATTGCTTTGTGTTGATTTTTGCTACAAGCAATCCATTGTTCTCTTTCTCTCTGAATAAATAGATTAAATGTCACCAGATTTTAATAAAAACAAGTGTAAAAATCACTTCAATACACTCACATACTAACTGATGGGATACACTTTCTAGATTTTTACTTTTTAAGAAATAACTTCTGGTAAATCATTTAGGATTTTGCCATACTTTTATGAAAGTTGTTTTGTAGACCATTTGACTAAACCCCAAAATGTGCTTATTGAACTTTCAGTTTCCAGAAATACTCTCATAGTAAGAGCCATCTTGGGATAAGCAAGAATAAGCTACGTTTATCTAACATCTAATAAAAACTTAATTAAAATTGGTATTGAGTGCTTTCTGTATGAAGCAAAATGCCAGGTATTGTGGGACATACCAAGATACATAGGATAATCTGTCTAGTTTCAGAAGTTCAGAGATTATAAAGGTTTCAAGACAGCTACTAGAAAGGATAAGGTGACTTATGACAGACACACACAAGACACAAAGACTTTTTCAGAAACAAGCGATAAACATATAAATCATTAAAAAAGAAAAGCAGCTGAATACAAAAACATTTAATCAAGGTAACGTGTAAATCAAAAATTATCTTAAATATATAACACTTTCCTTTCAAGTTATCAAAAATTATTTTAATCATAATACCCAAAGTTATATGAAGCCTAGGTTGTAGCAATATAGTGAGTTCTTTTTTAAAAAACGTTTTATGTATGTGGTATGTTGCCTGTACATGTATCTTTGTACCACATGGGTACCCGCTACCCATGGAGGCCAGAAGAGGACATTGGAAACCTTAAGGGTGGAGTTACACATGATTATGAGCCACTATGAAGAGGGTGGGAATCTAACCTGAGTCCTCCAAAAGAGCATCCACTCTTGTTAATCACTAAGCCAGCTCTCAAGTCCCTCCCTCAAGTGAGTTAGTGTTAAATATACTTAATAAGTTAAATCTTGTTGTTAAATTAAAACTGGAAACATAAATATAAAATTGTGAAAATGAAATGGAGATTGATTACAAATTTAAATTCATTAGCACTGGGTTAGTGGTCAATTAAATAACTAATTATCTTGAAAAATTAACTGCCTGCTTAGATGGATTGCCACACCCCACTGCATATTCTTTCTCAGCCCACGCAGGTGTGTGGGCTAAACTTCTTAACTGACTCAGTATTCCTATTTAATAGCTTAAATACACACACACACACACACACACACACACACACACAAATTCCTAAATATTCCATTCAGTAAGTGTTCATTCTATAAGCACAGAACAAACTACCATTTTGTGCCACGGACTAGGTTAGCATTTTGGGAGGAAAAAGGAAAGATATATACTGACCAGCCAGTCACTCTCCCCTCCTTCCTCTCCCCTTCCCCCCATTCCAACATATTGCTTGGCTTATGGAAATCTTTTGCTGAATCTATTGCTTCCAAGTAGAGTTAATCCCAGGATGGTATCATTAAAAAATTCAGGATCATCAAAGAGAGATACTGAATTCTCTTATGAATTGTCAACTCTTGAGTTCCACCTGATGATTTGGAATGTTAGCCCGAAATTTGAGGAATACAGTAGAAGGCAAATTTTAGTTACTCTGATGGTAAACTTTGACAATATATTGAGATTCTTGGACCAGAATAAATTCATTAGAAGTGGATAATTTTTATGTTGTTTTCATACCCAGGAATGCCTGGCCTAAATGAAGAGTTTCAGAACAGCATTCTGTATTCAAATGTAGTCTCTACACTGCAATGAACCTTAGCTTTCTCCTCAATATTCCTTATTTAACATAATAGTTTTATATTAATGGCTATTTTGGAAAAGAGAGAAGTGTCTGCTCTAAGAAGGGAATCAGGAGACAGGAGTGATGGTAAGTGACCCAGAATAAGGTTTCAAGTGAAAGATGTAGGCAGATACCCACTTTGTCATCTTCACTGACAGGGATAATCAGAAATCTCAGAAGTGGCACTAACCTCCTCAAAGGGGATGGAACGGTCTTGAGCTGCTTTATTTTGACAGGAAAGGAACCTCAGAGACCTGGCAACTTTCAGGCTTGATCCTTTCTTCACATCATTCTTCTTTAGATCACAGGGACCTCTTTCAGCAGAATGGGAGTAGATACATGTGTGTCTTTATACTCTTTGTGAACTGAGCTTGGTGTAGCCTAGAATATGAGCATGTTAACTCAAGAAGAAAAAAGATGTCAAGGCCACAGGAAGGAATGATTTTTTAATTCATCTTGACAAATGATCAAATCTAAGTGAAAACTCAGTAGGTGGCCTGTAATGTGGGTATCTCTAATTGTAAATAATTTGTCCCCATCGTGAACCTGCAAACTACAACAGTGACAGGTCTGATGAAATGTGCTCAATGCTGCAAGAGTGGTATAATGTCAAAGTAACCAACCACTCTCTAATCATATCTAAGGCCTGCTCCATGAGATGAAACACATATCTGGCACTGTTAAAGGATGCCAAAAACCTGTAGCTAGGCAGGTCATAGACCCTAAAGAAGAACCCCACATACCATACTGCAACTTAATATAGTATTAAAATGACTCCTATTTAATGAGTTATTGCTATACCCATAATTCAGAGCATCTCCCAAGCTTTATCAGAATAGATTCTCACTGAATTGGGTGCCAATTAATAGAGAGACTTATCAACTGGTATTGAAATGACTCCTAATGACTCATTGTTATCCCCATAGTTCAGAGCATCTCTAACCCTTATCAGAGGTGCTTCCCTTTAAATCAGGTGGCAATTAATACAGAGACTCTGTGTTCAACTGGTCAATGTACAGAGAACAAGAAACTGTGGAATGATGAATCCTAGTAGGGCATACATATCATACCCATCACACTAAAGACTGAAGTCACCCATCATCAGGTAAGAGAGTGTGGAAAGACTATAAGAGGCAGAAGTGGTAGACAATATCAAAGAAACACATTTTGTCCAGACACAACTGGGAAGTGAACAGTAACTCACAGTGGTTATGACAACATGTATAAGACCTGAGCAAACTCAACCCAGACAAAATTCTAGTATAGAACAAGGAAAGATGTGGACAAAAATCTCATCACTGGTTGAGGAGCTATAGCTAGTGGGAAAGAGTGGGGCTGTGGTCTTTATGATGTAAAGTCTTGTGGGTTGGTCACACTCCAGGGGTGGTATGAGAGGGAACTGAAAAGAGCAGGGTATATAAATGAATAAAAAATAAATAAATAAATAAGTAAACAAATAAAAAATAAAATAAAATGTAAATAAAAAATAAAATAAAACATGATTCTGGTCTTTAATGATGGAAACTCTTGTAAGTTGGCCACACTCCAGGGGTAGTATGAGGGGAGACTGGAAAAGCAGGGGATGTAAATAAGTAAATAAATAAATGGAAAATAAAATAAAACATGATTCACTACAACCTTGTTACTGCACTTTTAACACTTATTATTATAATATATATAATAAAATGATTTGCATATTAACAAAGTAGGGCTGTTTATAATTCTATCCATTCTCAAATGCAAAGTATAGAACCAAAAACTGTGGGCCAAAGCCTGATACAGGAGAAGAAATTAAATAGAGAAATGAGCAGAATCTCATATACATTAAGTTGTTTTCTATGTTAGCAAAATATAATTATTCTACACGGGAGAATTTTCTGTCTGTCTGTAGCTTGATCCTGCATGATTAAAAATATATTATACATGTATAAATTACTTTTGTCATATATGTAAGACTTTGAAGGTATGCGGATAAGTAGTAATTGTATATGTGTATGTGTGAATTATATATGCTGCCACATCAATGGCTGGAAATTCCTATTTCTTACTTGATCTTCTAAAATAAACAATACTCAGCCCCAGCAGATGAGAATAACTATAGTTCACAGCGCATTCTGTTCTCTGAGCTGGTATTAGACATGATTATGTAACAATTCTGTACAGTAGTTCTTGCTTTCTCATTATTATACATTTTGAAAAGCAAAAGTAACAGAGGTATTAATTTGTTCCATTAAGCTGAAGCTATCAGAGAACATTTAGGCTCTTTCTGAACTTGTGGTTATATTAATCTCTTTAAGATTAATGAATTTAATTGAGCTATCACTACATTCAGGTGTGGCATAGGAGTTTAACAGTCAATAAAACAGATTATAAAACTGGCAGAAATAAATGATTGAATCAATAAATACATGGACAAGGCAAGTCTCTCATAAATTAATTTGAATAACTTATATAAATATTCCCTGTTGAGGATTGGGGAATAACTCCATACATAACCCTAGATCGTAGGCTAAGTTTTTTGGCTTAGGTGTTTTCCAGCAAGGAACAGAGTGTGTAAAAGGGAGAGAAGAGGCACAGGAAGTTCACAGTGGAGAAGAAAACCAGCACTATCCCGGTCAGGTGAGCAGGTGAATACCATCAGTTTTAGCCTTGTAGAAAACACGTCCACCTGAAAGGATGTAAGGAAAAGGGCACCTCATCTCTGCATTCTCCTTCCCCCTCAAACAAATAACCAAATCTAATCATGAAGCAGCCTCCATCACAAAAGAAAGTATATCAAACATATGGCCAGTATTACTTAAACCACCGTGGTCATTAATGCCAGAGAGCATTCACACAGAATGATCAAAATTGCGAGAGCAAATGTAATATGGCATCCTAGATGAGCTCCTGGGGCAGGAACATAAGGAACATTAGGCAATAACTAGTGAACACCAGGTTAAGTGTGAAGTTGAGTTGATACTTTATGAGTGTTGGTTTCTTGGTGCGACAGATATGCCATAGTAACATGAAATGTTAACACTGGGAAAAATGGGGGAAAATGCATAGGACTTCTGTCTTGAAAGTTTCTATCTAGTTATTCTAAACCCCCAAATTAAATACATGCATGTATTCAATCTGTTGAACAAGAATTCAAAGCAGGTATATTTCCATTCCTAACAGAATACTTTTACTGACTGCCTTCCCAGTTGTAATAAAATGAACACTCTTAACCTCTCGCCCCCACCACACACACATAGTTCACACTTGAAGCATAAAGATAGTGGTTTAACTCAGAATTGTGGCTAAGCTGAAGAGCTTGGAGAACATAATTACCCGGATGAAAGATTTTGGCTCTCCTAATTTCAGGGCTGGATGAGGGCTTTCGAATCTCAGCTGAGCACTGGGTCTACAGAGAAGTTCCTTCCTCTGCAGGAGAAAAGGCTCATTAAGAATCTGTTCCTTGTGAAACTCAGAAGAGGTTACTCTCAAGATTCTCAGAGAAGACTAAACTAGGGGAGCCACGGGAGCAGTAAAACACAGGAAAGCGGTTGCAAGAGACCCCTTGGGGCTCAGGGAAAGAAAAGTTATTCTGCTCAGTGGAATGTGATAGACTGAACTTGGGAGCAGATCCTGACTGGGGGACACATGGACACTGACAGCACTGCGGTCTCTAAGGTACCATACGGGCATGGTAGACCAGATTTATGAGAGTTTGCTGAGGTTAATTAAATCTCTCCCTATAGCCCATGTTAACAATGTTTGCTTGTTAGGATGTGTATTTTTTTTCCTCCTCTGGGACGAACTAGTTATTCTTTTCATAATGCAAACTTGTACTCTATGTCTTTAAGTCTTGAATTAAAGCATTCGGGTATAATTCTGGATTTAAGTGAAGCCCAAACCAAAAAAAAGAATGGGGACTATGAAAGCAGCACCATGTAGCATATATTTGATTTTTACCTTGTGTATTTTGTGTTTCTTGCCATATCCACACTGAACCAAAGAATTGATTTAAAAACATCTTTTCTTGCTTTGAAAATAAGATCATTCTTTTTTTTTAAGAACCAAGAGACACATACTTGAAGCAAAATAAAAATATGTATATATCTTTCTTCTGGGCTCTGATCATTTACAGCTCTTAAGGCTGATTGCTTTCCCCAGGTGTAATAATTTATTGCCTATTAGTTGACTATATCGAAGGCTCTCTTTCTCCCTTTGACTGCATGGGTGACTCCATTAGTGGTAATGAAGTGTGTCGTGGGTAATCGTACCATCAAGACCCATCCACCTTAAACCCCAAAGCTGAAAACCTCAGCTGTTAGTGCTGCAGCAAGAAAAAGAGCAATGACCTGCAAAAAACGAGACCTGAGAACCTCTGGAGATATTAAGTTTAAGCTTAATAGTGAGTCATTAATAAATAAGATGCAGGACAATTATCAATATGAAGCACATTTAATTATTAATACCGTGCAAACAAAAGAGAAATGAAATACTGGGGGGAATTAGGCAGAGGTTATATTCAACTCCCCTTGAAGAGCCTGCTTTGAAGGGGAATTCACAAACTGTTTAAAATTATGAAAGAACCATTTCCCCTAAACCCCAGAGGAGAGCTACTTTGTAATTGGTATTCCGAACACTAGTCTACCTCTGGGCTCACAAGCATTCTCTGTACTCCATTCTAAAAATACAACTTCTTCCATTTAGTCATAACTTCAGACCTTTCAATCAAGTACCAAAATGTTCAAGTGAATGTGTGTGATCAATAATAAAAAAAATTACAGTTCTTGAAATGTGACACCTTATTTGCCTGTAATTCTATCTTAGATTTTAGGGTAATGTGTGTTGACAATAAGTTCCAAACTCTAATGACAATCCCAGCTTTCTATGGGATAAGATAAGACAACCAATATTTACTATTTACTAAGGTAGATGGATTATTATAGTGGGTATGTCATGGAATTTTCTCAATAAGCCTGTATGACCACTTTAGTTAAGCCCAAATAATAAACCAGAGGGTTTAACCTGAAATAATCTAAGACACTTTCCTAAATTCAGTAGCTGTGGATTGTGAATTCTGAGAAATTTATTTCCTTCTGGTGTTCTGAGGTCTCAGAACATTAAGGTAGGTTGAGACACATTGTGTATGTAAGGATACTTAGATTATTGTTTTATTGAATATTGTTATATCCAATGGCATTTTCCCTTTTTCCTATTTATTCTTTCACAATGCTGTACATGCAAATAATGTATCTGAGTCATATTCATACCATAATCCTCCTCCCCACTTCCTACAACCAGCACATAACCATCACACTGTCATGTTCCCTCTATTATTTTTATAATCCACTGAATCCAGTTAGTGCTTTCTGCTGGAACATTGATGGATCTTGAACTCATCTTGTCCAGATAACCATAGCTGCTGAGAGTTTACAAATGTGGTGACCACACCATGTTACAACTAGTCCTCCCACCGCTATACTCTTTATGTCCCCTCGTCAGTTATGTTCCTTGAGCTTTGGGAGGGGTTGATGTAGGTAGTACATTTATAGCTGAGCACTCAGTAGGCACTTATCAGTGCTTTCATCATGCAAAGTCTCTGCAATAATGGCTGACCACTACAGAGAAAACTTTCTATGGCCAAGAATGAGGGGAGCATTAACTGATGTGGATAAACATAAATACTTAGAAGACAGTTTAATATGTCTAATTAGCAAGCCAGCATTCACATACTCCCTTTTAGGGCCTATGACTTCCCATGCTATAAGCTTTTAACTAAGTTTACAGTACCAGACATAAAATCCTTCTGTGAAACAGCCCTCAAATCTGAACCAAAAGTAGCTGGTTATACCTATAACCTTTTTGCCACCATTGTGACAGTGGGCACATCTAGCTTGGCAGGTCTAACACCATACCATTCAGAGTTCAACACTGGGTAGTACCATTGATGTAGTTGAGCAACATACCAGGGCACTTTTAGAAACTATGAAAGCTGGCCAGCAGAGAGGAATTTTGCAGATCAGTTCCAGCTTGATTGCTTTATACGCTGTAATAAAAGTATCTTCAGGTTATGTGGGCATCTAGTTATATGGGCAACCAAGAGTAATGGCTAATAATGACATGTTCATTGAAAATCAAACATCATTTTAAGATGAAAATAAATAGATGAATATTGCTGTAAGTTTTATTAACCTAACACATTTTAATGTTTAAGTATGAGAAAATAGATTTGTTTTTATTATGAATGGTTTCTCTTTAATGAAGTTGAACAATACAAGGAAGTCTTGGGGTTAGAAATCCCCCTCTCAAAGGTCAGAGAGGCAATTGGCTTCATCTACTGTAGTCAGAAAGAAGGCAAACAAAATCATCACCAGTGATGTGAACTTGGCATAAAAAGTCTGCTGCTCAAAACAGAATTAGGCTTGGATCCCTGTATTTGTCCTCTGTCATTAAAATAGCCACAAGATACCAAATTCAGGCCCTTTCGGGAAACTTCCTGTATTCTGTGGCACCTGTAATAGCTTTAGTCATCATTCAGAGTTTAGTTCTTCAATTTTTTTTCCTGAAACTATTCCTGAAGATGAGTAAAATCTCCATCTCTTTTCATGGAAATTTCTCTTTGCAAGAGAAAGAGACTACTACAGAAAACCACAATGAACCAGACTGTGGATACACTTGTAGAGCTCAGTCCCAATGGATACATCTACAAAACATTCCCACATCTGAGGCTCAAGGAATATTGCAGAAGAGGGAGTGGACAGATTGTAAGAACAAAAGCATCAGGACTTTTACTGTGAGATTGTTTTCTAGTAGTGTCAGAAGCTACACCCATGGCGTCTCACTGAAATGAATACCACAACATGAGCTAAACAAAGAAAGTATCTATAGACTGCCAAAGCAAATGGAGAAAATCCCAGAAGGCCTCAGTCCTACACTAAGAACTATATATAAGCAACTGTGAAAAGCTGGGAGCTGGAGACATGGTCTTTCCCAGAGAAGAGCACAACAATTGATTGGATAATACCAAATAGCCCTGAAAATATGCATACACATAATATTCTGTGTATTCAGGCACATGTATGTATACACACATATTCATGAAATAATAATTAATAAAAGAGACCATTAATTTGAAAAATAATGGAGAGGGGTATATGGGAGGATTTGCAGAGAGAGAAAGAAAGGAAAAATGTTGTAATTATAATCTCAAAAATGCAGAATTAGCATCTAAAAGATATATGCCTATATAGAAAGAATAACTCTAGGACACAAGCATGCATCTTACAGTCAAAGGTGGTAGAAACAATTCCATATTACAGTTTCATATCATATACATGATGCTGTACTTCATGAATGTAGTTTCCTCTATAACAAGGGATGGAAACCTACTGCTCTCAATAAAGGGTAGCAAGTCAACTGCTGGGACAACACTAAATAATTCTCTGGTTTTATATGCATGTTCTGCTTCTACAGCACTGCATTGTCATTCTCTTAGATGTATTTGGTTGCCTTATAATTCAGCTGTGGTTAAGTTGGTCCTGATGGTAATTTTCTGGTCCTGATAGGCAAATATTCTCCATTTCCTATTGATTGATGCAAAATGCTACACTTCATTACAACCTGCCCGTAATTATCACCATGTCCAGGATATTCCTTTGAAGTTCTTGTCTCTTCCCGTCTATCATTTCAGTGATGAGAAGGTGTCTTAAAATGGATGCCTCATAGTGCTTTGTGTTCTATATCATAATCTTATCTCTGAAAGATATTATGTTCTATTCAGGGTAGGTTGGGCAACAACTACTGTCTGTGTATCCTCCACAATAACCAGCACATTTAAACTAAGAAACTTAGGTTGGATTGGTGTCTGGCTGGTATGTTTTGCCACAATTATTGCCTCCTTAGTCCTCAGTTATCCGAGTTATCATGTGCTTTATAGTCAACCTCAACTGCTTGTTCTTTATAACTTAAATACAGAGACAGTATATAAATAACTAGAGTTTCTTAACACTTGATACACCATTTCTCTTGAGTTTTGAGTTCTTCTCCTACGCTCAGACTCTGCCCGACGTGGAATGAGAGCCTTCTCCTGGTTGCCTTAAGATCAAGACATAGAACTCTCAGCTCCTTCTCTAGCACCATGTCTTCCTGGACACCACTATGCTTCCCACCATGATGATAATGGACTCAACATCTCCAACTACAAGCCAGTCCCAATTAATGTTGTTCTTTTTAAGAGTTGCCTTGGTCATGGCGTCTCTTCAAAGCAATGAAACCCTAATTAAGACAGTACTCTTAACCATTGAGCTGTCTCTCAGTCCTCACACTCTTACTTTTACAAAAAAATATTTTTTAAGACATTCTCAATGCCTGAGGACTTTAGAGTAATTTTTAAAACTTTCCTTCCTAATTTTTTCTAATCCATATTTGAACACAGTAATCATTTCTAAAAATCAAAGAGTTTGAAACTGTGCTATGTCTGTCTGTATTTTCCTATAGTGGTAAACATATTTAGATCAACTTCATCCTGCAGAGAGGATGACAGAAAAAGCCTCCACACTGAATCTCTGTGACATCCTTTGGCTCCATAGACATCCGCACTGGATCCCTGCAGGTTCTGAAAGTCCTACCCAGAGGAAGATTTCTCTTCAGATCTCAGAACAATGGAACATCAGGGTGCTATTTTCTCCATTTTACATCTAGAGATTTTCCATTTAACAACTATATTTTCTGTTTTTAAATTGCTATATAGAGTAAATCATAAACAAATTTGCTCTTTAAAAATATTAAAATCGAAATAAGAAGTAAAGACTTTATGTGTTTTATTTTTAAAAGATTATAAAATTGCAAAAGTATTTAATATAAAGCAAAGAAAGAAAATTTGAGTGTTCAGGGATGACACTGGGTATAAACTTTAAAAGCATCAGTAGAGATTATTATGGGAACATTGTTAGGAAAGGATAGATGGCTCAGTAAATATAAGAGTAAAGGAGGATCTGCATTTGAGTCCTAGAACGTAAGCTTAACAGTCATATAATAACATGCACTTGTAATCCTAGAATAAGGGGGTGGGGATAGGTAGATCCCTGAGGCTTACTGGGCAGTTCACCTAGCTCTAACTGCAGAGCTCCAGGTCCAGAGAGACCTTATCTCAAAGAACAAGATGAACATCTCCTAAGGTATGGCACCCAAGACTAAAATCTTGCCTCCATATTTACCTGTTCACATACTTGTATGCATATGAACATGCACCCTCTCTCCAATACACACATACACACACACATACAAAGAGAGAGAGAGAGAGAGAGAGGGAGAGAGGGGGCGTGTGGGAATATACACAAGTAATTGTAGACGGGTTAAAGTTGCTTAGAAATATGGGCTTTTGCTGGGTACAAATTTTATTGGGAAGTTTAATGCTGTTTACATTCATCTAAGTTAGACATTTCACTATTTGTGTGTGTGTGTCAGATTCTTAATCAAGACAATTTAACTTTTAATGTGTTATGTGAAGACCTGATGAAAAGCAAACCCTATGTAATCTCACCTGTTTCACTTTCTTTATCAGTCAACAACTATTCAGCAGTTTCCACTTAAGTGCCTCTTGGTAGCAATGATACTTATTTGAAGGTACCATCAGCATCTTCTTCAAAGTAATTATTAGTTCCAAGTGATAAAAACTGTGAAGTTGCCTTTTTAAAACATGGAGAAAATAAACAAAATTTTGAAGACTAGAATGCATCAATGAAAAGAATAAATATTGAGAACATTATATATTTCATATGAGCTACATAAAGTATTTTGTAGACTTGTCACACACATGCACACACACACACACACACACGCACACACACACGCACACAGGTACATATATGTATTCCTTTTCTGAATGAAACCTCTCACCAGCTGTGCATCAGAAGTTCCAACATGGTTAACAACCTTGGCTTTAGGCCTTTTTTTCTTTCCAGATGTAAACTACAATTGTCTAGACATCTTACCTAATCTCCATATAGTAAAATATAGTGCAATTCTAGTGGCTCCTGGCTTTAGTATATCAGATTATAACACTATCTAATCACCCCTCTCTAATCTATCCATCCTTATAATCACACTTCTCCAAATAAGAGAAAGAAAAAGTTTATTTCCAGTCCCTTGATGTGGAACTTGAGAGCCACCTAAATAGTATGTATGGCTAATGCTGAGAATTAATTGAATTGTGACTCTCCCTCAAGAGGCTCATGCCCACACTTAGATATGCTTTATTCCTTCCCTGAGTGTGTCTCTTCTACTCCTCACAACAATACTAAAAATCTATTAAGAAACCCTGATTTCACACCCATGTTCTTAGGTGTACATTATCCTTTCCCCCCCAAAAAAATGCTTCTTTAAAGTTTAATAAATTCCAAATATGCTTCTTACTTGCTCATCCTAAAACTTCCTATCTGCATCAAAGTCAGGAAAACTGATTTGGCTTGAATGGTGGTCTCTGAAAAGAAGACTCATCAGGCTGCTTCCAGTGACAGTGCAGAGCATGTCTCTTCCCTTCCTGCCTCTGACAAGGCCATCGTGTATGTTCTGTGTCGCCCTCTGTGTTCCTGAGCACAGGACTTGCCTGGTGCTCACCAATATTTTGCGATTGTCTTCTTGTTTATCTGTCTTTCAAACAGTTCTGGCAATCAACCATACCTCAGACTAGGCATTATTATGGCACCTGACTGACCACTTTAAATGCATTCAGTATGAAAGAGTGCTGCATTCACAAACAGCCCTCTCCTCCCTAGGGAACAGCCTGGATTTGCTAGCTGGTCCCAGATTTGCCCCTTATCTCCTATCTCCCTCTACCGTAACTTTTCTGTTGTCTCCTGGCTCAGTAATCCAGTCATCCAGCACTGATTCTTTCTCACGTAGACTGTAGCTTTCCACCTTGGGTCTGCCAGGGTCATTCCAATTAAAATACATTCTGTTTGGTATGCAGTGAAAAATCAAGGTCAGGCTTAAATGCTGCTACCTCTGTGCTCCCTAAGCTCTTTGATCATAACACTAATATAGCATGGATTGCATTGTGTCATAGCCAGTGATCTATCTTTCCCACCACACTGAACCCTCTAATGAGCAAGGGCCCTTTGGTTTGTCTTTGTACCTTCAGAGAGGTTAAGCGATTGGCTTAAGATCAAAACACTGGCAGAAATACACAGATCAACCCTTCCGTTCTGCCTCCAAACTCAGTGTGCTCAAAATATTTCTTCTATAAGTTCTTTCTGTTTTGATCAACCTCAAGAACACTCTGCTAACATTAACAATGGTGGCCGATATATGTATTTTGATTGTATCTTTGTAATAAAAGATATGCCTCAAAAAACTCAGGGAGTGGGAAAGTAATGCATAGGTAGGTAGTAGATCTTGAGGCTCCTCTTTAGAAAAACCCCCAGTGGGAACCTGTGTGCAAAGTTAGGAAATATCACTTCCTGTACCAAGGCACCTTCCTTTGCCCATGTTTTCAACTCTCTAATAAAGTTCTGGAGCACAAGATGAAGGCTAATGAAGGTTGAGTAAGTTCTCTGTCTGAAAAGAAAAAGGCCTTTACAACATAGTTGTCTGAGAACCTATTCTGAAGGCGAAATTGCCTGCCAAGCCCAAAGAAGCCAGCAACAACCAGACAATGCGTGGTCTACTTTCTAGACTGTGCCTTCAGACCTCCTGGACATCTGCTGACAGCAGTTCAAATGCTCAGCAGAGGGCTCTGAGGGGAGGAAGGGAGAAGAGCTTAGTTTAAGGAAGCCAAGCAGCCTGAAATTCACGCAGTGGTTTGAGCACAGGACCAGGAATCTGAGGCTCTCAGAACTGTAATCCTAGCTCAGACACTGATCCCTCCTGCACCCGGGGATAAATTACTCAACCTTTCTGCCTTGGTTTCTAGATCTTCTAAATAGGGGTAATAATCTTGACCTCAGAAGGGCGGTATATGAATTAAACATCTGTGAGGCATCATCTTAAAATCCAGCAGAACTAAACAGACCCAGTAACTCTTTCAATGCTGGTTAGCAAGAACTACTTCTATGTAAAAGGTGAAAGATACCTGATTCCAGCAGCCTCCAAAGGAAGGCAAACTCATAAATTGAAGAAACAGAATGCTAAGAACAAAAACAAATGAGCCATAAAAAATTTTACTTCACCCCACACCATCATGCCTGGTTAATCCATTCCTTCTCTCTAATGAGCATTGAGTTTGGCCCTTAACAAGCTTTGAGAGAGCTGCTGGCCTTCCTGGACACTGAGCTACAGGCTGAGCCCCAGCATATTTTCAGTGAGTATTATGATAGTTTATAGACATATTTAGTTGGTAAAAGATTCACTTGTGATCATTAATAACAGAGAAAACTTTATCTATTGAAATTTATATTGAGAGTACCATTTGGAGCTATAGTAAATAAGATTATTATCTTAGCAATACAATTAGATATATAAAAATAAAATATCTTTCAGAGTAAGTGAGAGATGTATACCAGAAGATTATGTGTAACTCTCAATTTATTCTACTGGAGCTTGACTTTCTGAGGGGAGAGAGGTAACATACTCTGGGAATAGTTGACTACAAAGCCAGTGTGATTTCTTTGTTTCATGCTATCTGGCTTTCCTAAGCATTGTCTCTCTCATCTGTGTGTTCTCCCTCAACATAACAACAAAGCACAACATGGAATATGTCTTTCATGTAGACTTGAGGATCTTGGGGTCTCTGGCATGCTAGTCAAGTACCCTACCACTGAGGCATGTTTCTGAGTATTTGTCCATGAATGAGTTAGCCACTGCTATGCCACAATTTAAACATGAAATGTAATGGCTTAACATAACTTTTATTGTTTCACAATTTCTCCCAGTCAGGAATCAGGGTGGAGCATAACTGGGTCCTAAGGCCACTCAAAATGACATTATAGTCAAAAGGAGTTGTAATCATCACCAAAGGTTAATGAAGAAAAGTCTGCTTCCCAGATGACCTGGAACATAGTTGGCAGCAGGTTATCTACAGTCACAGGGAGTAGATGACACCAGAATACAAGAAGGTGAGGATCACTGAGGCCACTTGAATCTACCTTTGATAAAAGAGGACACGGATGTTAGGAGACTGGGAGTGTAGAGGTGTAGATCAGTGGAGGAGAATTTATCCAGAATGCATGACATCCTGGAATCTCTCCCCACACACCTTTTCAAGCTTTCATAAAGCAAGACCATGGTGTCTTATGCTGTGTGGTTGTGTATGTTTCAAGAATAAGGTCTGCATTCCACGTGTGTCAATGGGAAGACCAAATCAAGAAATGTAAATGAACACTATGGTCAAATGAGCTATTCCATAAGATTTCAAAAGCATTTCAAAGCTAGTTTTAAAAAGAAGCTATTGCTAAAATGTTTTCCTATTCTGTCCTAGTAATGCATGCACTTGTATAACATGTGCATCTGTGATTGTGTGAGAACTGTGGAAAGCTTGGGATAAAGGGCATCCTATCTCTTTATGAGAACAACTCATGCTACAGAGCTGCAAAGCATCAATATCATGATTAAGGACTCCTTATTGCACTAATAACTTACTTCTGAAGATGACCCTGACCTGACAGTGCCATGCAGCTTTCCTACAAATGTTGTTGCATATGTATTCCTTCAAAGTACTTTATTTTATTTTTATATTTAGCATGTGTGTATGTGTGTATAAGTATGTATATGTATGTGCATGTGTGTATGTGTGTGCATGTATGTGTTTGTATCAGTGTGTGTATGTGAATATGTGTGTGTATATTTGTTTACATGTATGTGTTGTGTTTGTGTGTGTGTGTGTGTGTTTGTGTGTGTGTGTGTGTGTGTGCCCTCATGAACCTACAGAGATCAGAAGAGGCTATCAGGTGTCCATTTCCATCATTCTCCACTTAATTATTTGTCATGAGGTCTTTCCATGAACATGGAGCTCACTATTTTGACTAGTCTGGCAGCAAGAAAGGCCTATAGATCCATTATCATGGACACGTGGCTTTTACATGGCTGATCTGAACTCAGGTCCTCATACTTGAGCAGGCAGAGCTCTTACCCTCTGAGCAGTATATCTAACGTTTATCAAGAGTCCTATTAGAGCAGAAACTTTCCTCACTGGCAGTCAATTCTAAGGTAGCGTTCCTTGTCTCTGCAAGCTCTGTGCTTGCTGTTTCCAAACACACAGCTGCTTAGAGCATCTCCAGGTTAGCGATCTGCAACAGGATGAACTGCAGAAGATGTATTTCTATTTTTGTGTCCTCAGGGAGAAGATGAAGAAAAATAGGAAGTCCATTTTTCCCCACCAAACTTTGTCTTTGATGAATTAGTTGCTGACATAGTAGAGAAAAATTCCCTTTCGTGAGGGTTTCAAAGTATCGAGTATGCATCTGAAAAGCAGAAAGTCATTCTGAGTCAATAGTTGCAACTCACGCAACTATTCAACTATTCTCAACTGACTTCACTGAGAAAGGAGAGAGAGAATGAACTAACCCTTCTCTTTACTTATAAGACAATGTCTCTTCACTCTTGGAATGAAATCAGAAGTGATCAAGCCCTGTGCTTGTGCTAACCATGCTGTAAGAGAGAGCTGAAACTCAGGTGGGTGCACTATTGGTTTCCCCGGCTGTCACAAGTGCCACCTCAACCTGGAAATGTAAGCCACGGGGATTTACTGTCTCTCTGTTCTAACAGCTGTATGTTTGAAGCCTTGCCTAGAGCCTGAAGGGCCTATCTACTACAGATCTCTTTCCTAAGCTTATGGGTTGTATTCTCCCAGTAATTTCATATCGCCTCTTTGTGTATGTTTGTATCTGAATTGCTCTTCTCATGAGAATAACACCATGGTGAATTAAGTTGCATCCTTCTGACCTACTTTAACTCGATTACCTCTGAGACCCCAAACCCTCTTTCGCCAAATAAGTTCACCTGAGGACTTCCACATGTAAGCTTAAGAACACAGTTAAACTACAGGAGACTTTTGCTATTGTTTTGAATGTTTTATTTTTGAGACGGGAATCTCGTGAAACTTCAGTTGGTCTCAAACTTTATTTTGTAGCTAAGGATGACCCCAAAGTTCGGATCCTCCTGCATCTGCATACCAAGGATTTATGGACATATGCTACCTTTGGCTTAAACACTGTAGTTGAAAACTAGGGCTCTGTGAATACTAGACAAGTGTTCTACTAACTGAGTTGCATACTAAGACCCCATAGAATAGCTCTAATCTATAACAAAACACCACAAGCTGTATGATATCTTACAAAAATCAATTATGCCTGGAAAGACCAGAATCAATGCTCTGGTAGACTCAGTTGTCTGGGACATGTTTCCTCCAGAGATGGCTGTCATGCCACCAGGTCCTCACATGACAAAAAGTACAAGGGACACCTATGGTTCCTCCTTGCAAGGGAATTAATCTCATCCATATAAGAAAGCACTACAATACTAATAATGATTATTTTCAAGTTTCTGAAGGACTGGGCTAGAAAAGAAGAATGTGATTTTTCAGGAATATTCTAAAATACAAAACAAAAATGAGCATATGTAGTCAGGGAAATAAAAATTTACATTTAATATAGAAAATGTGTTGACTGTCAATAGACAAAACATCAACCAACAGATTGGGAAGAGATCTTTACTAATCCCACATCAGACAGAGGGCTAATATCTAATCTATGCAAAGAACTCAATAAATTAGACTTCAGACAACCAAATAACCCTATTAAAAAATAGGTACAGAGCTAAACAAAGAATTCTCAACTGAGGAAACTCAAATGGCCGAGAAGCACCTAAAGAAATGTTCAGCATCCTTAGTCATCAGGGAAATGCAAGGCAAAAAAACCCTGAGATTCCAACTCACACCAGTCAGAATGGCTAAGATCAAAAACTCAGGTGATAGTAGATGCTGGCGAGGGTGTGGAGAAAGAGAACACTCCTCCATTGTTGGTGGGATTGCAAGATGGTGCAAGCATTCTGGAAATCAGTCTTGTGGTTCCTCAGATAATTGGACATAGCATTGCCTAAGGACCCAGCTATACCACTCCTGGGCATATACCCAGAAGATGCGCCAACATATGACATGGACATATGCTCAGCTATGTTCATAGCAGCCTTATTTATAATAGCCAGAAGCTGGAAAGAACCCAGATGTCCCTCAACAGAGGAATGGATACAGAAAATGTGGTACATTTACACAATGGAGTATTACTCAGCTATTAAAAACAATGAATTCGAGAAAATCTTAGGTAAATGGATGGAACTAGAAAATATCATCCTGAGTGAGGTAACCCAATCACAAAAGAGCATACATGGTATTCACTCACTGATAATTGGATATTAGCCCAGAAGCTTGCAATACCCAAGATTCAACTCACAGACCACATGAAGCTCATGAATAAGGAAGGCCAAAGTGTGGGTGATTCAATCTTTCTTAGAAGGAGTAACAAAATACTCAAGAGAGAAAACATGGAGACAAAGTGTGGGACAGAAACTGAAGGAGGGGACGTCTGGAGACAATTCCATCTGGGTATCCATCCCATGTGCAGTCACCAAAGGCAGACACTGATGTGGATATCAGGAAGTGCATGCTGACAGAAGTCTGATATAGCTGTGTCCTTAGAGGTCTGCCAGAGTCTGACATATTCAGAGGCAGATGCTCACAGCTAACCATTGAACTGATCATGAGGTTTCCAATGGAGAAGTTAGAGAGAAGACTGAAGGTGCTGAAAGGATTTCTGGCCCCATGAGGAGAGCAACAATACCAACAACCAGAGCTCCCAGGGTCTAAACCACCATCCTGGGAGCACATGGCCCCAGCTGTATATGTAGGGAGGATGGCCATGTTGGGCATAGGTGGGAGAGGAGATCCTTGGTACCATGAAGGCTGGACACCGAGTGTGGGGTAGGTAATTAGAGGGTGGGGGGGTGGGAGTGGGGGTGAGGTGGGTAGGGCACATCTTCATAGAAGCAGGAGGAGGGGGGATGGGATAGGGGGTTCCTGGGTGAAGGTGGCAGTGGATGGGGTAAGGGGATAACATCTGAAATGTAAATAAAATATCCAATAAAAAAGAATCTAAAAAAAATGAAAAAGAAAATGCATTGAGACACTAGTAATATAAATAATAATATAAAATCTTATCATTAGCGGTAACTGCCTGATGAACCTTGAACCTTCCTTCAGTCTGCCTCTCTCCTTTGCTTTTATCCTGCAATATAAGAGAGCAATAGCAACTATTTCCATGGCTTCTATAGGAGCTAAATGAGATTATGAACATTCAGCCTCCAGCACTGTGCTCCCAAATGCCAGTTACTAATATCATTTCTATTAATTCTTGCAGTTTTCCAATTCCTGTATGATGTTGGGATCGTTCTTGCAATCAAAACAGTGGCTATCAGGCCCCGCTCACCAGATATTACAGGAAATTTTACACTGTCGGAAGACAGAAGACTTTTAAAGTGAGTACTTCACTATTGCAGAAACACAGAAGAAGCTGGAGGCAGGTTGAGTGGCTCAGGTTTATGTCTTCTAACCCCAGCAAAACCAGAGTTGCTATTGTATCACTCACGCCTCAGAAACTTCACTTCATAAGCTGTAGTGGTATTTTCCCTTGTCACATGTTTGATTAATGTTAAAAATACTTGTGCAAACACCAACATCAATTTTAATGTAATCTTCAATGTCAAATATTATCTCCCAAAAAGCAATGCTGAATTATATACTGAGGCATGTACTTAGCATTGAATGTCTTTAAATTTTTATTGCATTTTATTTACTCTCTCTCTCTCCCTCCAACTCTCTCTCTCTCTCTCTTTCTCTGTGGGTATGTGGTGTCTGCTACAAGCATACCATGGCATACCCATTGAGTTCAGAGGACAATGTGAATCAACTCTCATCTTCCATTATGTGGGTCCTAGGGATCATATGCAAGTTATCATGCTTGTCAGCAAGAGCCTTCACCCACTGAGCCTCCTTACTAACCCTTAATGCAATTCTTTAAATGCTGATCCCTTGTGGACTTATCGCGATAACCATGAATCAATTCCTTCCTTGTGTGAAGAAATATAGACAATAATTCTGCATTCACTTATTACTTTCTAAGTCATCAAGGCATCCCCAGGGAACCGTGTTAAACAATCAGAGGGCAGTTTGCAGTAAGAATACAAAAGTAACAAGGTAGGTAGCCTTCCATCATTCACCTCCTGGTTTCCCACTGAACACACAAGTAGATATTTATCTTCTGAAGTGTACGGACTACAATAGACAAGCACAGGCTATTGAAGAAATAAGTAGATGGGCTCTTAACCACATGTTCAATACAAGAGCCCAGAAGTGGAAGGGTCTCTAAGCTTAGCACTGAAAGTCAGTAGACAGTGAGAGGAGAAAGGGTGGAGCAGAAAACTGTAGAAGAGATAAAAATAAAAGTGTGATGTTTCAAGAAGGGCCACATATAAAAGGAAGAAGTCAAGAATTCACTTGAATTCAGAAGGAATGAGGTCTACTGGGACATCTCAGAGCTAGGAGAATGCTAACTGATGCCTCAACTCTTATATACGACTGCAGAATGTCCCTGGTGCCACTTAAAATGGTAGCCAGTGTTAGAGGGGTCCACACATTAAGATCTTTTACTCAAACAAATAAATCTAAGACATCATAATGTACCCTTACATTAAGATGAACATTCAAAGTTCTTTATGTCGTTCTTCTAAAAGCCAGTGTCTTTATTCCCTTTTCTTTATAGCAAGCACACTGCCCTGTATTGTAGAAATGTGTAGCCCTGGATCAAGATACACTTCTCCCTTTAAAAGAAATGAAGGATGATGTTTTTCAACACGGGGTAGTTTTTCCAATGGAAACATGAATAGAAATGGACTTGCTTTATTAAGGAGAAAAATGAGCTCTCTGTGGTTCTCTGGAGAACATCCCAGACAGAAGTGTGGGAATCTGACAGACACTCAAATTTTGTTGACAGATCCAAGTCTGTACCCTGCTTCCTGCTCCTTCCCTGTGTTTCCAAGGTGTTTCTTCATGCCAGTGAACACAACCTAAATGTATCAGTTTATTTCATGCCCATATGCCTTTGTTATTCACCCTCCCTCTACCTCAAATGTCCTTGCCCTTGACATCCAGTGCCCTGTTTCCCAGGTAACTGCCCACACATACTTCAAGACTCATCTCTTTTAAATTTCTCCCATGCCCCCTGGTTCACACTTGCTCACTCATTTCTCTGGGTTCCTACTTTAACCCTTACCTACTGTACAATCTGCTGCACATTGAAAAGCACAGTTCTTTCTCCCAGTACAGATATTTAATACAATCGGCTTGGGATGATTGAATGCATGAATATGCAAATGAATGAGACCTAGTTCCGAGCTCTAAAGCATGTATTCGGAAGTTAGACCTGCCTGTTTCAAACCTTGACTGCACTCTACCAGATATGTGAAGTTTTGGAAGCAATATTATGACTCCATCTCAGTTTTTCAATTATGAAATGGAAATCATAATAATACTACATGAAAATTATTGTGAAAGTGCATGGCAACCTTGATTTTCCATATCTCTGTGTGTGTGTCTGTGTGTGTGTGTACATGTATGAATATGTACGTATGTATATACATATAAACTGCAGCTAATATGATTTTATTAAACATTATCACCAGTACCTAAATAATCTGACTCAAATTTCCATAATTAGAGTATATTCTCTGGAACTTCCTCATGTAGAAATATCAAAAATAGTTTGAAGTCCAAGTGCACCAACAACTTGTTTTTCAGATTTTTTTTTTTTAAAAAAAACCTATTTTTAAAAAATCAATTATTGTAAAGAATTTTACATGAAAAAGGTTAAATTGCTCCACGTGGGGATAGATAAGGGGACAGCTTCAGGGGTCAGAGTGGAACAAGGTCCCCCTACTGCAGACAGAGGTGTCAGACTGCCCTCTTCTAGATCCCAGTGTTCCCAGCAAGCCAAGCATCACTGCCAGTTGAATCTTAGCTATAACTACACTGTATTACTGTATTAATCTCTCCCAGTCACCTAGCAGCTTGTCTATCCCTACCCTAACCACTCCGAACCTCCACTTCCTGTTGTTCTCAAAGGTTTGCAGCCTCCCCTCTGCTCTACCTGTACTGCACTGCTGGTGCATTTGCCCCACCCTGCCCTCTCCTGTGGCCTCCTCTAACTCCCACAACAGCTGCAGGGCCTCCATGTTTACAGTCAGAGACCCACTTGGCAAGCAGTGCTGGATTCTATGAGACCTGGAGGAAAAGGCAAGGTAAATATAGACTGGGAACAGCCTCTGCTTCTCGAAGGCCCTACAGAACGGGTGATTTGCATACTGAGGGTCAATGTGACAGTAGCACCACCCTTCTACCCCCAGGTTTGTCCTTCCCTTTGATATAGCACCTGTTCAGGAATAGGTTGTGGCAAATGAAATTCTGCTGGGTGGGACCTGCAGGGCAGAAGCAGCAGAAGTTGTCTTTGGTCCACTTGTAGATGCCTGACAGGGATCCTGGTGGCCATGCTAGCTTGTCTGACCATGAAGAAGGATAAAGGTGGAGAAAGAGTGGGGCAGCTTGGGTGCTTGGGTGCCTTTAATCCGAGCACTCAGGAGGCTGAGGAAATGGATCTCTGTGTGAGGCCAGCCTAGTCTACATAGAGACCCTGCCTCAAAACAGAATAAAACAAAACAAACAAACAAAGCAACAACTACAACAAAACTCCTTAGTTGTACCCAATTCCTGTCATACAACTAACAATGTTTATCATCTTGGGACATGGTCATTATCCCCTCTAAGTATGATTGAGCTTGCAATATTCTGCTCTTTGTCTCCAGGGGATTTTAGCATGAAACTTCATCTGGATGGTCATTTCCTCCAGGATCTTCAACACCTTCTTTTCATTTATGTAGATTCCTTGTAGTGAAACCCAGAGGATTCCATTCAGCAACCTTCATGTGACTACACTGTCCATCTTTCCCTGGTTAACTACCTCCTCATGTCCCCAGTCAGCATCATGCCTTTGCATGTCTTTGCTATTCTTACATCTACTATACCATTAATTCTCTCCTTGCATCTTGTAAAACATCATACGCATTTATCACAGAAAGACACACGGCAACACATTTGCACAGGTTGCTATCTGTGACTCCAGTAAAATGTGTGCACCGAAGCAATCGACAGATGTGCTGTTTGCACAGTAATTTCTGGACAGAAACACAACCTGGGAAGTTTGTCCCTCCTGATCACTAGGTGTTGTTTTACCATCACACAAAACAACAAAAGAAGTTGTTCAGTCAGATGCCACCCAGAGAAGTATTTTACCCAGTCCCCCTTTCCTTCTCTTTTCCCTCATCCCTCTCCTTCAGCCATGCTTTCTCCTTCTCATCTTCTTTTCCCATTTTATAACTATTTATCCTCCTCACAATCCCAGTCACATCCTGAAAGGATCTCAACTTGACTGAAGCCACAGATACTGTCTTTTCTGACAAACATCCATTCTAAAAGGATGGCAATGGGTCCACAGTCATCCTGTAGGTGCTGGAGTCCCCACTCTTCTGTGGCTTCCAGTTCTTACTAGTAGAATATCTGTAAGAAAAGTCTCCTGTTGCTAACATTAATTCTCTCCTATAATGTAACTGGATATGCAGTATTTTCATGTTTTCTTATTATGAGAACAGGAAAGAAAACAGATGTTCAATTATCATAAGTTTTGGATAGTGATAATTAGTCATTCTAGGAAATACCAAAAATTAAGGATTTGGGATTTTTATGAAAAATGCTTATTTTCCCAGGCACTTTCTCACATCCATGACTTTCCAGTAAATTATTACTAAAGACCGTGGGATAGAGATAATCCAGGCTAGTGTCTGACAGTGGATTTCCAGGGAACTTCTTCAGAAGCAGATCCCTGGTTCTCACTTTAAATCTACCACATCAGAAGCAAGTGTGGGGACTCATAGACACAAAATGACATTGAGAAATTGCATTTTTTTAACGAGTCATCTGGATGATGCTAATGGGCCCTGATATTTGGGGATCACAGGTGGCTATCTTCTTCCAGTTCTGAGATGGAACATCTCAAGTGTGGCCAGTGCCCCACTGCTGATGCTTTCTTTCTGACACAGGTTTAGGTGAGCCTTTTGCCTTTGACTAGTTCCTAAGAGAAAATTCTCAGTGCTCCTAGTGTCTGCACTGGGGGAAAAAAAAACCAGCTAGACTGTGTTAACGCCTGAGAACTTGGCACTATTTCTTAAGATAAGATAACATATATTCTAAACATAAGGAGACAAAATAGCCTGAATGGTTTTCTTTCTTATAACAGAAACAATGGTAGGTATGGCCAAACAAAAGCAAACAGTGACCTTTGTTATATCTAAAATGGTATAGCAAGCACACTAGCCAGTTCCAAAGGAGAGCTATGACTCATGTACAAACCAACCTCCCTGCCACACCCCCATTCCATATTTCTCAAAGGTGACTATTCTGTCTCCAGGACCATTCAAGGAGGGATTACTTGTCTGGCTCTCTAAACATACCTTCAGATGAGTACTTAAAACACATCTTCAAATATATCTTATCCTTCTCAAGGCTCTCTCATGACTTTTCACAACTCATTTTCTGGTCTTCCACGACAACAGAACAAGATAAAGTATTGTTAATAATCAACAGTTGTTTCTCTAGACCACATGATACAGCTCAGAAATATGAAAGAAAGAACTCGTAAGAATCAAAAACCAAATCCTCTTTAAGTGTCCCCTTTTGCTATATTGTCCAGGAATCTTTCCCAAAACATTTTGTTGGGAAACTTAATTCACAGTGAAAAGTGTTAGGTTGTGAGGCCCATTGGCAGCAACAAGACCAGAAGTGCTCTACCCTATGTGGATTAATGCTAATTATGATAGTTTTGAGATTGGGAGAATTGTTTCTGTATTTCGTTATCTCTCTTTTCTCTTTCTTTTCTGCTTTATTTTTCCATTTTTTATTGGGCATTTTATTTATTTACATTTCAAATGTTATCCCCTTTCCCGGTTTATAACTCATTTTTTCTTTTTCTGTGACATATTTTATAATTGATTATTTTGTTTATTTACATTTCAAGTGTTATCCCCCTTCCCAGTTTCTCCTCTGAACCCCCCCTCCCCGTTTAACCCCCTCCCCCTGTCTCCAGGAGAGTGTTCCCCCACCCACCCACCCACTCCTGCCCTACCATCCTATCATTCCCCTGTGTTGGGGCATCAAGTCTTCACAAAACCCAGGACTGAAAGGATAACACATTCTTACGTAGACCTTTACCAGATGTCTGCTCCTTGATCTTGGTGTTCCTATATTCCAGAGACAGCAGTAAGCCATGTTGCTATAAATTACAGAATGCATCATTCTGCTAAAGTAACTGCTACATAGCAATTTCTCCTGAATTGAACTATCCCTTCCAGGAAAGTTGGGAAGAAGAGGGGGAATAGTTCATAAGATGTAGGAATTAAACAAACTTCAAATTTCTGGGAAAGCTGAAGTCTAAAAGATTCACAGAACCTTTCTCCACAGTTAGAGACTCAGTGAACAATTTAGTGACCAGCTGGGCTGGCGACATGAGACTCAGAGACCTGATCAGTTGCTTAAAGCCATGCAGAGAGCTCAGGGTTACAATTTCTTTCTCTGCTCCTCTCCTCTTTCTCCTCTTTCTCCTCTTTCTCCTCTTTCTCTCTCTTCTCTCTCTCTCTCTCTCTCTCTCTCTCTCTCTCTCTCTCTCTCTCTCCATTCCTCCCTCCCATCATGCTATTGCCAGTATTGGCATGGGCTTTTGGGTAAAACAGCTGATTTTGAGTTCTACCTGCTCTTCCTGTAAGTAATCGGTCATCCACACTCTTGCTCATAATCCCAGAAAACTCATTGGTTCACACTGGTATAATTGTTACATTGGTGTGTGGCAGGTTGCCGGTCTGGCATGAGTATATTCATTTGTTATGTAAGGGAAAGGCTCATATAACAGTAACATAATACAGATGAAGACACATTCAGGTGTGAGTTACAGATAATCTACCCAATGCTGTTGCCCTCTTCCTGATGGCAGGGGTTAACAACATGAGTCAGAAAGTAAACTACAGTTCAAGAGTAAACCATCTCTCTCCACCCATGCTATACTGTAAGTCAACAAAACACCAAACCTCTAAAATAGTAACATCAGTTAGTACCGTGAGTGTTACTTGGACTTTAAATTATAATATAAATTAGTATAGTGAATGCTATATGAATCGTGAGACTAATACAAGGAAACAAATATGCAGGCACAGTCTGACTTACCTCCCAGTCATCTGAGTACATAAACAAGTATGCAAATTAAAAATAAATCAAGGAGATGCAGCAACCAAGCACAACTAATATGTTGAAAATGTACATTTAAATCCATTCTGTATCGACGTGACATGTAAGCTATGTGTTCAATAGAACAATGATATTTATGCTTTTGATTCACTTGGCTTCCCCATGTAATATAAAAACAGATACTTTTGTTTAATAATTAAAAACCTGCAAGCTATCTCTGTATAATTGGAGCTATATCATTTGTCACAAGATACTTGAAGACAGTATGAGGCTACTTTTAATGTCCAAGCATTATTAAATGAAGTTTCCAACTACATTTGAAGTTGAAGGAGCTAACACAAATCAAGTCTCTCATTGGCGTTTTAAATGTAGAGAAAGGATATTTCCATATGAAGCAGAGCAATTTATAAACCAGGAATAACCACCAGACTAACCCAAATATCCCTTTGCATTATAGTTCAAGTCAACTGAGTCAAAAGAGATCACAGCAGCTCCTCACAGTACTGAACTTAAAAAGCCATGATACTGCCCCATTATTTATGTGTGACTGTTTGACTACAGCCCCCTAAAGCTTGTGAAACAAAGACAAGCTAAAATCCCCCAGGATTACATCATTGGGAATAGTTTTCCAACAAGGACAATAAGACACTGTTAAGAGAGGAATTTTTTTCCCTCTCCTCCCCTGCTGTTAAAGTAAAGACAAGTTTAGGAGCAGCTCACCTGGCATCAGATTTCCCAGAACGCCTCCAAAGGCTGTCACAGGATTTTATAAACCCAGGGATTATCTCAGATCCCCCTTAAACACACACACACACACACACACACACACACACACACACACACGCACACACACATGCACACACACACACACTGGCTATAGGTTGGATTATATACCCATTACCTCCGACTTATACATGAACAAATACTAGAGATTCATAGTGTTAACATATCAGCCTTAATTTATCAACTGACAGTCATGACCAGAAGCAACACATTTATGATTATTCCTTGGGGACACAAATATCCCTGATCTCTCAGGAATTCTCTTACTCATAGTATACGGTTTTATATCAATTTCTTCCCCCACCATACTTTCAAAATATATGACCATAATAAGAATGCCGTCTAGTCTGGTTAAGGCATTTGTTCATTAAAAAGCCAAGTCGCAGCTAAATGAAGAGCCAAAGATCATTAGAGGTGACAGAGCATGGAATATCTGAAATGAGTGCCTCCCACCAGGCCTCAAATATCACCTTGGCCATTTATGAGTCTCTTGGTGTCTATTTTATACACCATTTATTTAAAACAGCTTTGAGAGAAGGTCATTCAGGTATTTGGATGTGGGTTAACTTCTAAAATGAACCATGGTTTATTATTCTTCTTATTGTCCATTTACTAAGGATAGTATAGTAGATGGTTGAAGTCTATGGCCTCATTTGAGAAACTGCAAAAACAGCACTTTGATGCCAGTCACATTGGAATGAATATCTTGATATTTAAGGCTCTAACCCTGTAGGAAAGAGTGCTGATTTTGTGCATATAAATACATCTGCACCACATCTTTCTAACTCTGGAGCATAATATTCTAACTCAGGCAGAGGAGAGCTACCGCAAAAGAACATTAGTGTCTGCAGCAATGTCCTCTTTAAATGAATTGGATCTATAAGACAGTCTTATCAGGCTTATTTTAATGGAAGTGGCAGCTTTATGTCGAAGCACAAGAGCAGGTAGTGAAGAGTATCATCCCGCATCATAAACCTGCAGGAATTTTACAAGCCAGGATAGATGCTGCGATAATGAGAACACATTCACTCGTCAGGGGCTGCGATGTCAAAACCAGAGTGTTCCATGAAGTTTCAAGAAGTAGTCTCCACAATGTCTTCCTTTTTAATACATTGACAACACAGTAGCACCCAACAGCATCTCATGATACACAGAAAGGTGTGTAAATTAATATGAAAATGAAGCATCTGCCTCTGGTTGTCAGGAATGTCTGTGGGTAATTTAAGAGTCACTTTAAATGTTGATTTATTTTTTAAAACTTAATGTTTGCAAATTCTCTCAAGTTGGTTCCCTTCGTACTGAAACTAATTGGAGAGGCATACTTAGACTAAAAACTAATTGATGCACGGTTCTAAGCAATTTTTTTGTCTTTATTCAATTTTCTTTGTTTTGTTTAATTTTGTCCAGGCAGGAACTCCAGTCCTCTAAAATGGCTTCCAAACTCCTTATGTATGCAAAGATGACCATAAACTCCTGACCCTCCTGCTCCCACCTCTCAAGTGCTGGAATTACAGGCACATAGTGTGTTTCACCTTGCTTGAGAAGATTTCTTGTGACATTTCCCTACAAGTGAGAATTCAGGAACTGTAGTAAGCAAAGGTCAAAGATGAAAGCCCATCACTCAAACATCTCTGAAGTGAACTAAACAGAGTTAAATGTGTATGTCTTAGAATGTAAAGAAATTGATAGGGGAACATGGGACATGCCCGAGTCCAGTTTAAAACTGTTAATGTTGAATGAATTTATTAACCTAAAAAAAGAAGGACTTATAAATTTAAATGTATATACACATTGCAGAAGTGCTAAGAGAGTTCAGGAATGAAAGGTTTGTGAGGGTTGCCAGTGGCCATCTGGTTTCTTCCTATGATGCCCTCTAGGTGATTGGCAGGATCATGCATGGCAGATAATACTTTTCACTGGAACCATAGGTAAAGTTTCTAACCATAGAAAGTACTTAGGATTCTAAAAGGGCTACATAGGGTTGGGGGCAGAAAACATTCAAGTTAGGACTTCAAGAAATCAAGGAGAAATGATTCAATGATCTGTTAATAACTAATAACTATGGTCATTGGATATGGTAAAAATAATCTATCTGGTGTATTTTTATAATAGAAAATAAAGTCAAAACTGAAGAAGAATTACATTTTTTTTAAATCAGTGTATAAACAGTGATACAAACATATGGTGAGCACTATTTATATTTTAGTCGATAAGCAAAGTGGACACAATTTTATTTAAAAATATAAATAGTTTTAAGCATTGCATCCTATTATTTCCCCCAAGACCAGTACCCCCAGCTGCTCCAAATGGTGCAGAAAAATGAAATCAGCCAACTCCCTGGAAAGTCTGTAGCATTCAGCTTCTGGGCTTTGTTAATTCTCCTTCTCCTGGGGTTTCAAGGGAGGCCTGAGAACAGAGTGGGGAGGAAGAGAGAAGAAAGGAATTAACAAGCTTTCTAACCGATTGCTACTCCTACATCTTCCAAGGGAATTGGTTAATTCACTTTGTACCTCCATTCAGATCAGTTCAAGTTTGAAGAAAGCACCAATTAAATAGATGGAGAAGGGAGACAAAGGTAGTTGGGTGGAAAAGGGAGGGATGGATAGAATTTAAATGAGTAGCAACAGTCATAGGTATTCCCCCACAAAATGTTCAAGCACAAGTATGTAACCATGTTTTGTTTTGTTTTGAAAATCCAGTTAGGACCTATTTTATTTTTGTTAACTTTTATATTCACTCTTACTTTGGTAACTGCTATCCTTCCTTAGGATCTGGGTAAAGCTCCTGACTTCCATTGTCTAATGTAGCTGATCCCCTGGGCTGACTGCTGTCTGATCTACACAATATTCCTATGCACTCTTCACAACTTCACCTGCTCCTAACAAGTGTTTTAAGGCCAAAAATGAAGAATCTGTAGCTGGAGGGAAACATTGTCTCGAGTGACAAAACCATGATAGATATGAGTAGGGAAACTAAAAGGATAGTCAATACAGGGGACAGAAGGCAAGAGACTATGACAATAGTAAGTGCACAGAAGTTCCCAAAGGACAATGACCAGGGGACCTTTAACAATAAGATGAAAGAGTATTAGTGTACACATTCCCTTGTGTCAATAGATTGTAGGCAAATCCTCATCATGACACCAGCAGAGGAAAGCTCACTGAAAAAAAAAATGTAGATGTGTTCTATGAGGTACTTGGATCTCAAAATTACCTAAGAAGGTCTCTTCTTGGTCCTCTTAGATAGAACTTAGAGGATCACTTCTTATTATCAAGTTTCTACAAATTTGACCCAAGTCAACCAATATCATGAAAACCTGAGGATATACAGGGTATTGTTGACAGCTATTGCCATGAAACTGTAAGAGTACCACTTTGGTCCTGGACTGCAAACAAAACCTAAGTCCATGGCTGTACAGGAGAATTCCCTATGTGGCCTTAGAAAAAAATCACTAGACTAAGAAAGAAATGACAACTTTCTTTGAAATAAAACTGTGTCATAAGAACTTCTGAGTAAAATTCTTGTGTTAAGGAATGCAACTCCATTTCATAAGCAAAGTGACTGACAGGATAGATGTTTACTGTCAATCAAATGATGGCTAGCATGATTAAAAGCTAAACATGGACATTTCTAGGGCCAAAAGGCAGTGTAAAAAGTCAACTTATCAATGGATTTTCAAGTCCGTTTTATATCAATACAACCTGTACAGAGTTTCATAAAACTAGAGATTTGGAGGTCTTATCTCAAACTTACTTGATCAGAATGTCTGTGAATGACATCCAGAAAATTACTTCTGAATTACCAGGTATTTTTTCATTAGTGATATTTTAGATGGGTTAAGTCACTTGCCAATATCTTACAATGGAATGCAGACCTTGGAGTACTAGATGTCCTGTGTGTCTGTATGAATTTTACTCCTTTATCTCCATGGTCAGTCAGAGTCAAACTTAGGGATATGTCTTTATTATTGTTTATTCTTCTTATTATTAGTATTAGTGTTATTTGATATTCCACTTATGTAATCCTTAATATATTCTACTGTTTTCTGCCAAACTCTGTTTCTCTTTTTTTTTTTTTTTCTGGAAAGCAACATGGGAAGAGTAAGTTCATCACATTCCATAGACTCCTAATGTTCATCTGTCACTATTTTATATAGAAACATAGACCTGAATAAAGAACCTAGATTTTCAAGCTTCGATATAAGTACATCAAAAAAAAGTATTAAGCCTGGATGTAAGTGTGAGCTTTTAAGAAAAAAAAAAGTAGCAAGCAACAGATTTACCTTCCTGCCTAAAAGAACTGGAAATAGGTTATAAAACAGAATCTGAGAACACAGGGCAGCAAAGGCCAGCGGTTCCTGCAAGGTAAGGTAGGAGATAATGCCAGTAAAGCTGCAGCTCATTCCCCAAGGAGCTTCCGGGCCATCGTGGAGAGCAGAGATCCTGCCAGCTAAAGAGGGGTCAGACCATCAGAGGATCTTATCTTGCTACTCTGGAATTAATTTAGAAATCAACACTAGTTGAGGTCCCTGAGAAAGTCCCCAAATATTTGCGAAGGAAATAATCCTCTCTTAAATAAACCATCAGTCAGTGAAGAGGTTCAGAATGAAACAAGAAATGTTTTCAGCTGCTCTGGCATGGCTCTCAAGCGGTCTCCAAAGTTCATGAATTGAAGATCTGGTTCTCCAGTACAGCAGTGTTGACCAGTAGAGCCTTTGTGGGTGGGGAAATCATGAGAGCTGTGTTCTCAAAAATGGATTCTTACATTTACAGACTCAGGTCCTAATGGTTTGGGGGAAATTATTTTTATAAAAGCAATCTTTGTCTCTCTATCCTCATCCATTTCCTCTTTCCTCCTCAGACACTATAAGGTAAGCAGGGTGCCTCCAGGACACACTTGTACCATCATAAGGCTGTGTCACAACAGGCTCAAGGACAAGGCCAAGAGGCTGTGAAACCATGAGCTGAGAAAATCTTTCCTTTTTTTTTTCCTACTTTTGGTTAAGAGTCTAGCCTTTAGCAATTGAGAATCTCTCTAGCCCATAATATTTCCTATTTAAAGACAATTTTCTAAGATATGGAAAGACAAGTAAGGGACGATGGCCCGACTCACATCATTTTGCATAGCCCTGGTAAACAGTGCTCACTGCCAAGGATCCTCAGGACAATCCTTCAGTGGTCCCTGACATAAAGAAAATACCTCTATGCAGTGTCCTTCATCCTCTGAAGAGTTTGATAACCTCTCCCTTATAGCTGAGGTCTGAGGAAACCACCTTTGTGCTCAATACTCATTTCTTAAGACCCATGCAGATAGTTCTACACCTCTGTTTAGAGCACAGATATAGTTGGCATCTATTTTATCAGGATGTAGCTAAAATAACCAAGTGTCTGTCTGTCTGTCTCTCTGTCTGTCTGTCTCTCTGTCTGTCTGTCTAGCATCTGTTTTTACTTCAGTTTACAGGTGAATTCAGCAGTAGCTCCTTGAAAGCAAACACAAATCAACCACATCTTTAATCAGAAAATCCATCCTCAAGAGATTAAAGTATCCAATATTGAAAGAAATGCATGCCTTCTTTGCTTTCTTATCAGTATGGGCAAGCCAGATGATTTCTAATACAAAAATCATATGGTGTTATTGGCTCATAAATATGCAATATGCTTATCAATGAATCTAAAAGTTTAATAACCAAAGTCATCAAGTTATACAGAAAACTGTAATTAGCTTGTGACCTAAGTGTGCTTTTTGTTAAATAAATAACAAAATCAATTAATTGGTAAAATCAGTTAATTTAATGTCTTTTGCCTAATTGGCTCGTGGGTGAAATTCAGATGAAAATAAAAGGCCAAAAACAAATAGAAAAGAGAAAAATGGAATGAAATAATCTTAAGCACTAGAAATCATTTAAATGTTTAACATATGCTTTAAGAATCATGGGTACATCCAAAACTTTTAAAGATGAAGAGAAGGTCATTTCATTATACATGATTCATGCAAAAGAATCTACACATTGTTACACCTATATTTATAAGAAAATGATTAGCTTCACACAGCAAAATAAAATGCTAGAATTAAATGACTGTGTCTGCAGTCACTCAAGGCATGGACTTTTCAGAAACACATAGTTAACACGCATCACTACCCACTGAGTAACTCCTAGTCCCCCTGACATAACTCATCTGCTTGGTGCTAAGAGAGGCATGAACTCTACTTGAGAAAGGAACTAGAGCTCCTTTATCTTTTGAAAACCCTGCCAGATAATGTCTTCCGATTTTTTTTCTGCCAACATAAAACCATACCATCACTTACGGTGGAATTGCATGTGTCCAAAACAGAACCTTGAGTCTAAAAACTATTTGTTTCACAATTAATAAAAGAAAACAGTAAATCACAGTATTTTGACTCCATAAAGAACATTGTTTGTATTAATGCCATGATTTAATTAGAAAGAATCTGTTCAATGGACTCAACACATATTTACATTTAACAGAAATCATAGATGTCTTCTTCAAACACTTTTAAAAACCTTAGGAATTTTTTAAAATGTCTTTTAGGAAAGTAACAATATTTATTAAAATTAGGAAATATATTTCTGCAAGAAAGTCAGGTTTAGAGTGTACACAATGCTGATCTTAACCTACTTTCTCTCTAAATCCCGAATTCTGACTCCTTCCAAAGTGTACATCACATACAATCCTGCAATAACAAAATGCTACAACCTAAAAGTCAGCAAGGGACTCACTAAATACAACTGAGAGGAATAATGAGTAAAATAACAATGGCACAACTTTCTTTTTAAAAGGTTACATCAAAATATATATTGAGAATTTCCTATGTATTTTTGGAAGACAGCTATGGACCCGCTATACTAATAATTCCACACCAGTACAATGATGTATTTTGAACATATTCACTTCATTTCCAGGTCTTCAGGTCCTATTGTTACCAAGTTCTTGACCTTCCTATCCCATTTCATTCAACCCGTGCTTTCCTCCTCATCCTCTTTGTCTCCCTACTCACCTCTACACTTCCTCCTTTGCTTCCTGCTGCTTCTCCTCCTTCTTTTTATGATTCCTCCCCCATTTGAGTCCAGCCTGTTTTGCCCAGTTAGCCTTAATAGTGAGCCCTGCCTGGTACCCTTGTATATAGAGAACTTTCCAGGGATCTTGTGCTTAAAGAAAACTGACTTACCCTCTTCCAACAGTGATCAAATAATCAAATACCAGTATCTCCTCAGATGGTCATTGGATTTCCTGTCCACCTTTCTCAGCTCTATGCTGGAATTTTGTCTGAGTTTGGTCATGTCTTGTACCTGCTGCTACAATCAAGTTGATTCAGAAGTTCACTTGTCCGGTTGTTCCTGGAAACACTATTTCATTGATGTAATTGACCACCTCTGGCTCTTACACTTTTTCTGCCCTTCACAATGAAGATCTTTGATCCCCGGTGGAGAAGATAATGGTATGAGTGTCCCATGTGGGGCTGACCACCATACTGTCATTTGTCCTTTTACTGTTACAATTGTCTACCTCACTCTCCAGTTACACACGATTGATGCCCTGATGATGTCCTTACTGACTCTCAACCCTCATTCCTTGTTTAGTACTCACATACAAATCAGACCAACCTCGGGACTTCCTGTTACATGTTGTTAAAATTTGTGTTCTCCAAAACACTCAGGGTGACAGTCTGTTACTCTCAGAGTTCATCTACCCCAGCCCCTGCCTCTGTGAGCCTCTCTGTTCTCTCACAGAATATTGTATCAATAGGCTCTGTTTAGTTTTCATTTTGTAGGTGAAAGTTTTCAAACCTTGATTTTAGCTTTAACCTGGTTGTTCTAAACTCTGTCACTTTTAATGGATTTTGAGAACATATGCTGTATTTAGGGAACCAAGCAATTTAGAGTTCAGTGGCATAGAACTTAATGAAACTATCAGGACATTTGGAAGTAAATATAGCTTTCATTCCTGTCCGTCTGGATCTCCTTTTTCCAAATGTGGTTCTCTCCTTCTTCTTCTTCACCTTTCCGAATCACCAAGGGCTCCTGTCTCCAGCTCTGTAAGACTGAATGGTCAGTGTGAAATTGAAATTTGAGAACTTGAGGAAGCTAAGTTACATCTTCCTTTGCACTGGATCTCCCTTATTCATTTGCTTATTCAACTAAATGGTTTTGCTTGGGTGTTGTTTTGAAATGCTAAAGATTGAATTGGGGGCCTTGTGCATGCTAAATAGACCCTCCACAGCTGGCATACTCTTCCTCTGTCCTTAACTTCTTCTGGTTTCTTCCAGTTTGTTCTGCACCAATGTTACTTGAACATTTGTCTGTTTCCCTCTATATATTCATACCTTTCAGGAAGAACCTTAGGTTATTATGGGTGACACTGAACCACATACACAGGACTCTAATAGTTATAGAATTTAGGACTGCTCAGATTCTTGTGCTACAATTAAGGGAAACAATTCTCTGGAACATAAGGGACTTTCCCAATGTCATATATTTGGTCACTGGAAAATACCAGATGAACCACTAACCTTTAGTTATTTCTGTGGGATGCGTCTAATTCAAATTTGAGTCTTTGGCACTGATATTGAAAGATGGCTGGCTAAAATTTTAACATGTGGTGTTGTAAAGGCATTCAGTTACCACCCATGCTGATTCAGGAGGGTTTTTATGATCAAGTGCAGTGATGTATGACAGGGTCAGTGACAGAAACAGTCTCCTCATGCTCTTATAATCACAGTACAAGAGTCATCCTAAGGGGAGTAACAGAAACCTGAATAAGGAACTTCTTGGGATCCTACAAGTATTCTTCTCGAGTCTTTGAATACAGAAAATGAGTATGTCATTTGTTTGTGTCTTCTGAAACAAAAAACAAACAAAAAAACAGATGTAAGAATTAATCAACCATTGTGTTTAATTGTATTTCGCTACTGACCAGTTACACACTCAAGCAATTTCTTTTCTTTCTGTCACTGAAGGCATCTGACATCCAGGGCAGTCTTCTGTACCCTGTTCATTCACAAGAACAGTGTTATTCCATTGTTTTGAAAGGTTCAGGAGGCACAGTTCATTCACCGGAGACACCCCATCTACTACCAAGAAGAGACAATTCCAGTGGAATACCTCCACCATCATGTCTTAAGACATCAAGATCATGACCAACACATGTTCAAGATTTTTTTCCTAAAAAAAAAAAAAATATATATATATATATATGTATGTATATATGTATATATATGTATATATATATACATATATATATATATATGGTTTTTCGAGACAGGGTTTCTCTGTATAGCCCTGGCTGTCCTGGAACTCACTCTGTAGACCAGGCTGGCCTCGAACTCAGAAATCCGCCTACCTCTGCCTCCCAAGTGCTGGGATTAAAGGCGTGCGCCACCACAGCCCAGCAATATTTATTTTTTATTAATCATTCCATTCATTTACATCTTAAATGACATCCCACTTCCCAGTTACCCCTCTACAAGCCCCCATCAGACTGCCTCCCTCTCTTCCCTCCCTTTGCCTTTATGAGGGTGCTTCCCCACACACCCTCTCCTGCTCCACCCCTCCAGTATCCCCCAACACTGGGGCCTCAATCTTCCACAGGACCAAAATCCTCCCCTCCCATTGATGTCAGACAAGCCACTCTCTGCTTCCTATGTCCTTGGACCAGTCAACTTTTCTTCATACTGTCTTCTCACAGCTCCGTACTCCTCAAGTTCAGATAACTACAAATCTACTCTCAATTTATACAAGACTGACTTTTCTAGATTCTACACATGACAACATGTAGTAGTGTCTTTCTCTACCTGTCTTGCTTTACATATAACAACTACCCCTTCCATTCATATTGTTACATGTGACAAGAATCCATCTGTCATGTGGTTGAACATAATTCTACTGAAATATGTGCAAATCCATTTATCATTTGATGGAGACGTAAGATTATTTCCATTGCTTGGCTACTGTGAACAATACTGCCTTGAACATGAAAGTGTGGGTTTCTCTGTAACAGGTTAATCTCTTTTGCTATGGGTTATAATTGCTGGCGCTTACAGTAGTTGTGATTTTAATGCCTGGAGGAATTGATAAGTTCCCACTTATATGAATTACTTTTCTTGTTACTGTGACAAAATAGCTCACAGAAGCAGATTCAATGCTAGAAGATACTATACAGAAACAGCTGAGAGGCTGTGAAACCATGGGAATGCAAAAATCCTCTATCATCGCAGCTTGTTGCATCACAGTAGTAGACAGAAACCAGAATGCAACCAGACCCTAGAGCAGCTATAATCTTCAATGACTCATTTCTATCAGCTGGAGACTCACATCCCAAAGTTTCCACAAGCACCAAGAACAACACCATTGGCTTGAATCAATGTGCTCCAATGCGTGCTGCTCTGGAAAACACTGCATGTTCAACTGATCACTTGGATCAAGAGCATGCAAGGGCCCTGTTAGCACTTGACATATTGAGTCATTTTTAATAAGTCATTTTTACTGGGGTATAGTTTAGATTTTCATTTCCATGGTTATTAGTGGAGTATTAGTGGTATTTTCCTTTGAGAAATATCTAGTTAAGTCTTTCGGCTTTGATTTCTTTTTCTATTGAGTTTCTGCAATTCTTATATCCAATGTGTTAATCCCTTGAACAGTGTATAGCATGGAAATGTTTTGTCAGGTGCTATCAATTGTCCACTTTAATGAGTCCTTCCTTGGCTGTGTAGCAACATTTTAATTTGATGTCATCTTTCCTATTTTTTGTTTTGTTTCTTGCACTTTTAAGATTTTGCCCCTCCTAAAGGCCTTCATTCTGTTTCTAGGCAACATTTCTCCTGTTTTTGTTTGTTTGTTTGGTTGGTTGGTTGGTTCGGTTTGGTTTGGTTTTGGTTTTTGTTTTAAACAGCAATGTTGTAGATCCTCAGTCTAATATTTACGTCTATAATTCAGTCAAGATTGCATTTTGGAAATGGTAAAAATCTGAGTCTAGTTTTATTCTGAATTAACCAAAAAGACTATATTTTAGTGGAAAGTAGGTTGGCTGTTGATGTGAGACTTTACTTCTAGATTCTCTGTTCTGTTTTACTAATTAATACTGTCTTTTTCTTTCTTACAATATTGTGTTCTTTTGATGGCTACAGCTTCATACTATATCATGAAGTCAAATAATACAGAAACTTTTGTTTTGCTATATTTTTGCTCAAAATTACATCAACAAGTGGAGATTTCTGTCACTCAATGAACTTGAAACTTTTAGGAATTTTCCCCAGTTCTTAGAAGAATATCATCAGCATTTTGACAAGTATTGTGTTTAACCTGTAGATCATTTTGAATAATATGGACATTTAAAACATCCTGAGCCTGGGGCTGGTGAGATGACTAGGCAAAAATGCTTGCCACAAATCTTGGATAGGGTTTGATTTAAGGAACCCACAGGGTAGAAGGAAAGAAAAGACTCCCATAAGTTCTCTGACCCCAATAGTGTGTGGCATAGTATGTGAACATATGCACACAATACAAATACATACAATAAATAGATCTAATTTTCCACTTTACGAAACACATTGAACCTTTCATGAACATGGGATATCTTTTCATTTTCCTTCCTTTCTTTCTTTCTTTCTTTCTTTCTTTCTTTCTTTCTTTCTTTCTCCCTTTCTTTCTTGTTTTTGTTTGGTTTTGGTTGTGAGTTTGGGTTTTCTGTTTGTTTGTTTGTTTGTTTTGTTTTTTGTTTCCTATTCAATATCCCACATCCAAGGTTTTAATTATAGAGATGTTTTATGTCTTTGGTTAAACTTTTTCCTCGTTAATATTTCCATATTTGTTGTGAGGTTGCTTTCTTGATTCCAAGTTTAGATAATTTGGTATTAGCATATAGAAGTGCTGAGTTTTATATAGTAGTTTTATATCTTTTAATATATGGCAAATATATTAGTTCTAATAATTTTTATTAGAATATTTCAAATTATATATTTGCCATTGTTTGAATGTTGCTCATTGTTCCCAGATGTTCATATGATACAGGTTTGCTTAACAGGGTGCTACTAATGTAGTGATAAAATATTTAGGAAATATAGCCTAATGTGAGGTATAGAGGTCACTTAAGATATGCCCTTGAAGGGAACAATTGAGGGCTGGTCTCTACCTTTATGGTTTTTGTTCTTCTGCTGTGATATACTAGTGCAAACCCAAAGCAACTGGGTTGAGCAATCCTGGACTAAAATTTCAAAACTGAGTCAATGCAAGCATTAACTTTTCCCACTGTTTACTATAACAATAGAAAACTGACTATTGTAGAGTCTTCACCTAATCCTCTCTGACTCCCTCTCACTTGAAGTAAGGCTGGTAAATACACGTAGCCCCCAAATTCAGTAGACATGTCTCCCTGAAGTCATGAGGTATATGATAACTGAGTAGGAGCAAACCCAGTTTGAAACCACCAACTTTGCAAGTGTACACCCTGATTTGTAATGTTTCATCATTCAAATCTGGGTCTCTGAAGATAGACAGAATTTCCATTGAGTACATTGTACCTTAAATATTTCTTAAACCTGAATCAGCTTAGAAAATGCAAAGATCAACCTCTAAACAAGTGGTTTAAGAACAGGCTAGATCTTGATTCCAGGTCATCAGAACCCAGTTGGTACATCAACGTAGATTGAGAAAGCCATGATCCCTAAAAGCCTCTTTAGCTTTTAAAACCTAATTGTCCACAGGCCTCCTATGTATCAGATGACCACAGAGATTTCCTCCATCTTCACAAACAGAAACCAGACAATATGATGCCATTCAACAAATATCTTCATATGTTATTTGGATAATATTTATTTGATCTCTTTCCTTTTGTTTGAACTGGTGCATCATGGCAGTGCAAAGCTTGCTATTTTAATGGTAACACAAAAGCCTGCAGGAATAAAAGAAGCATTCTGAATTCAAATAAATCAAGTATGCAGACATTACAAATCTCAGAAAATATAACAATACCAGCACTGGAAAAGTTAAGAAATGTGGAAATAGCATTACTCGCTTTTAAGATAATTACTAGTGATTATAATAGAAGCGATTAACAAAATTTCACTGTCTTCTATTCCTTTAAAGTCCTTCATTTCAATTGCTGTTGTATGTCTTATTTCTTGGGCCAGATATCATAAAACATAATTAGGGTCATTCTTTCTCCTGGAAATTTGTTTGAATTTGAATGTTTTCTGTTACTGAAAAAAAAAGTATCATAGATTCTAGATTAGCTCTTCCCTAACCTTCTTGCTCATCAGGCTGTCCATATGTATACTTACTAATCTTTCTGAGGGAATTTGAGCTCAGAGCTCATTTTTCCTCTAAGTGAGTCTGAATGTACACATCACGCACATGTATGGTAAGTGAGTAAGGCAACAGTTGTATGAGAAAGATGAATGCTCTAGGTAACATTTTACAATGCACATTAAACAACATCAAAAGATATCGTGGCCTCTATCACACTTCTTCAGCTAAACAACCACTGAAGGTTGTCTTTTACTTTCTGCAGTGCCCTGACACTGTGCGTGTCTCTGCTCTCCCAGGGGTATTTTATTTTATGACAGTTCCTAAATTCTTATGAGTACAATTTAGACATGTCTGAATATTAGAACAGGCTCATTATGGCTTGCCCTGTTCGTCTTCAGCTGTATCACAATAATCTTCTGTATGAGATGTTCTCCTCTCTTTCAGTATACAATCTCATGAAACAACAGAAGTACAATTTTTCTCTCTGATTATTTCTCTACGCTGTTCATTAGACGAGAATTCAAATTCCTTATTAGCTGTAATAGTCACACTCAGTCAGGTGACCCAAATACAGGGCTCGGCACTGGTGGGGAATGGAATGGATGGTGTCACCACTTGCCTGTAAAAATGGGTGAGTCAACAGGCCCTGAGGACTTGGCTAGAAGGCTGCCTTTACTTTCCAGAGCCCACATGTTTCCCAGCTCTGAGAAGCACATTCCATAACACTCTTTTCATTTCAGACCAAACATCTACAAACTTGCAAAGGTAGAAATGATGGCTACAGGGATCCAGATAATTATATCTTGGATTTACAGGGCACTTTTCAGAGGAGCTAGGAATTTGTCCATGGCTCTAAGAATTTGTCTAAGGAATTTGTCCATCACCTCCCTTCCCTGAGTCCCATAATCTAAACAGCAGAGATTATAACTAAGACATCTAAGGCTTACCTTAGATGGAGTCCTGGAACACTTTCCCTATAACTGACTCTGAGAGGGATGAATAGCAAGCTGGCAGTGAGTTCTGGCTCCTGTGGTGGTTGCAATGTAGTTTGCTCTCTGCCTGAGTAAAGTGTTAAGACATGTGTCAAGTATTGTTAGGGAGGGTGTTCAGCAACTGTCAGCCCCTGAATAATTACAGACCACAGGCTTCTCAGATGTGTGCCCCACTTTTCTGAGGGCTGAAACTGCATTCCACCATTGTTCAGTCAGCACTACAGAGGAGGAATTCGAGGGATGGTCCTTGCTCACCTGCGGCTAATAATTACACTGTGGCTCTTCTGTACCATGTACACATCCAAATGGTTTGTATTGTCCCTTGAAAACCTTAGAGAAAAAGACAGCAGTCAGTGCAGATTAAGGTCAGCATAGACTTCCTCATTCTCTCTCTTTCTCTTTCTCTCTCTCTCTTCCTTCCTCCCTCCCCCTCCCCCTTCCCTCCCCTCCATTCTCTCTCTCTCTCTCT